>NW_020664417.1:23947026-24239207 GCF_002925995.2 Terrapene triunguis | reverse complement strand
TGAGTGGACATGAATGAAGAATTTTTTGGTCCTGTATACTTTAAGTAAGTCCTGTAATCACCTTTAGGAGCTTAACATTTTTAAAGAGAATGGTCTTGCACTCTCTCCCTCTAAGGGTATGTCTACACTACGAGGGTAATTCGATTTTACTTAAATCGAATATGTGGAATCGATATTGCAAAGTCGAACGTGTGTGTCCACACTAAGGACACACTAAGGACAGTAATTCGACTTTGTGAGTCCACACTAACGGGGCGAGCGTCGATATTGGAAGCGGTGCACTGTGGGCAGCTATCCCACAGTTCCCGCAGTCCCCGCTGCCCATCGGAATTCTGGGTCGAGCCGCCAATGCCTTCTGGGTAAAAAAAATTTGTCGTCATCCGTCCGTCACTAACGCCCTCCCTCCCTCCATGAAAGCGCCGGCGGGAAATCAGTTCGCGCACTTTTCTGGTCAGTGACAGCGCGGACGCCACAGCACTGCGATCATGGATCACGCTGCGACCATCGCTGCACTTGTGGCCGTTCTCAACACCTCGCAGCTTATCATACACCTTTCCCTGAGGCAGATGCAGAGAAATCGGGCGAGGAGGCTACGGCACCGCCGTGAGAGCCTGAAGTCGGAGAGTGGCACAGAGCTGTCAGAAACCACGAGCCCCAGCGCCCAGGACATCACGGTGGCAATGGGGCATGTGGATTTTGTTGAACGGCGATTCTGGGCCCGGGAAACAAGCACGGACTGGTGGGACCGTATAGTGCTTCAGGTCTGGGATGAATCCCAGTGGCTGCGAAACTTTCGCATGCGGAAGGGGACTTTCCTCGAACTTTGTGAGTTGCTGTCCCCTGCCCTGAAGCGCAAGGACACCCGCATGCGAGCAGCCCTCACTGTCCAGAAGCGAGTGGCCATAGCCCTCTGGAAGCTTGCAACGCCGGACAGCTACCGGTCAGTCGCGAACCACTTTGGTGTGGGCAAATCTACCGTGGGGGTTGTTGTCATGCAAGTAGCCAAGGCAATCGTGAAGGTACTGCTCCCAAAGGTAGTGACCCTGGGAAACGCGCAGGTCATCATAGATGGCTTTGCCGCGATGGGATTCCCAAACTGCGGTGGGGCTATCGATGGGACTCACATCCCTATCCTGGGACCGGACCACCAGGCCAGCCAGTACATCAATAGAAAGGGCTACTTTTCAATGGTGCTGCAAGCACTGGTGGACCATCGGGGACGGTTTACAAACATCTACGTCGGATGGCCGGGCAAGGTTCATGACGCTCGCGTGTTCAGGAACTCTGGTCTGTTTAGACGGCTGCAGGAAGGTATTTACTTCCCAGACCACAAAATAACTCTTGGGGATGTGGAGATGCCTACAGTCATCCTCGGGGACCCAGCCTACCCGCTAATGCCCTGGCTCATGAAGCCCTATACTGGCGCCCTGGACACAGAAAAAGAACTGTTCAACTACCGGCTGAGCAAGTGCAGAATGGTAGTGGAGTGTGCTTTTGGCCGTCTCAAGGGGAGATGGAGAAGCTTACTCACTCGCTGTGATCTCAGCGAAACCAATATCCCCATCGTTATTGCAGCTTGCTGTGTGCTCCACAACCTGTGTGAGAGCAAGGGGGAGACCTTTATGGCGGGGTGGGAGCTAGAGGCAAATAGCCTGGCTGCTGATTACGTCCAGCCAGACAGCCGGGCCATTAGAAGATCCCAGCGGGACGCCCTGTGCATCCGGGAGGCTTTGAAAGCTAGGTTCCTGAGTGAGCAGGGCAACCAGTGACTTTTCAGTTTGTGGACAGAAAAGCTGAACCTGCCCCCGTTTCTTTACCCAGTTCATTTTGACTATACTCTCCAGTTACATACCCCCTTCACCCCCTTCCCCTTCCCAAAAAATAAAATCATTTCGATTTTGTTAATGAACACCGTTGTCTGTATTGCTGTTTTCGCGGGAATGTTTTAAACCGGGGACGCAGACTGTGGCGGGGGGCGGGTTTAGTGTTCTGATGCAAATGATGCTTCTAAACTCCCGGAATGACAGGCTCCGCACTGGTGGACTGGTTATTTCAATGGAGCCTGCCAGCACTCCTGGGGGGGGACTGTGTGTATGTGTCGGCTATGTGACTTTCTGGCAGGGGGGGTAGGGTTACAGATCCCCTGCTGCGTGGATCTGTGAGCCAGGATAAGGACCGCTGCATAAGATCTGTAACCGCCCTCCCCCACCACAAAGTAACAGAGCAACCCCCCCCCCCAGAACATGAAAACCACCTCCAAGACTGACCAGGGTAACCAGTGACCGCACTGTGTATGTGTCCTGATGCTGGACCTGACACCGCCTCTGTACCCTGCTAAAGGTCACTGTCCTGTCCAATTACCAAGCCCCTTCCCCCCCTCCAGACAGACTCTCCCTCAAAAGAACCTGACTGAAACAGTAATGAACAGAAACAAACATTTTATTGCGAACCAGACATGAAACGTGGGGGGTGAAACTTGGACGGGGGCTTGTGTGAGGTGGGTAGGAAAGGACTTATGAAATTTTGGGGAATGTCAGCCTTCTACTGCTAGAGCAGTCTGCAGGGGTTGATTGAAAGTTTTAACGGCCCTTGCCGCCCCTCCTTCTTTGGACTTTGGGTGAGGGTGGTGTGGGACTTGGTGGCGGGTGAGGGCGGTTACAGATAGACTGCAGCGGGGCTCTGTCCTCCTGCCTCCGGTCTTGCAGAACATCCACAAGGCGCCGGAGCGTGTCCGTTTGCTCCCTCATTAGTCCAAGCAGCTTTTCAGTAGCCTGTTGGTCCTCCTGACGCCACCTCTCCTCCCGTTCCATGACTGCTCGGTGCATTTGTGACAAGTTCTCCCTCCACTGTGTCTGCTGGGCTGCCTGGGCTCGGGAGCAGTCCATTAGTTCTGAGAACATGTCTTCACGCGTCTTCTTCTTCCTCCGCCTAATCTGCGCTAGCCTCTGGGAGTGTGCTGAGAGGCTGGGTTGGGAGACAGTCGCAGATGTGTCTGTGTGAATTGTGAAAAGGGAGTGAATTCCTGAGACAGATAAATGAAATTGTATACAAAGAACCTAGTCTTTCTCTGTGAACAAGACCATGCACTGCACCTCTCACATGCGCACTCAGGACAAGGTCGAATTTTCGGCCGTCGCCTTCAGTGCCTGTGGACTTGCGGAGGTCTTGGACTGTTCAGAGAACTGTGGCTGGAGACCTGAACTTCTGGAGCGGGCAATAATGGTAAGCCGCAGACTTGTGGCTGCTTAAAACTCCAGCTGTAGCACTGGCCTCCTTTCACATTGAAAGCAATGCCAGTCTCTGCTGCCAGCAATCAGGACAGCATCAACTCTGCCCCTGTCCCACCCCCTCGCGGCTGTCCCAGGGAAAGATCCCTGTATGCTGCCCCTCTCCCTCCACCGCGTGGCTGTAAAGCAGTCCCAATACTAACAGTCCCCTCCCTAATTCAAAGCAGGGCGTCATGAGCGACATCACCCTCCTGAGGATCCCGGACACCCAGAGAGAACGCATGCTGCGGGAAAGCATGCAGAAACCGGGGCCGTATGCCGCTATGTTATGTCGTGCGATGATCCCGGAGTACTTGATTGTGGCGTGGAGGGGACATGTCTGCTACCACGGAGGGCCCACTAAGATCGCCCTACCCCGGAACCTGATCAACAGGCTTGAGCTCTACCTCCACGAGACCTACGAGGAGTTCTCCTACGAGGATTTCTCGTCGATCCCCGGCCACATTGACCGGATTTTCGCGTAGGTGCACTGGGACTTTGGAGTGGAGCGTCTTGGGCCTGGGAATCATGTAGTAACGGACATTGTGAAATTTTTTTAAAATACTTGGGACTAAATTGAGAAGAGCCTAAGACAGAGAAATCATGAAAACCCATTTGTTACCTTTGTAAATATTCCTGTTTTGTACCTGATTATTTTTTTACTAGTTTACAGCACTTTTATAAATATACATTGTTAATAGTATAAATATTACCGTTCTGTTTTAAATAAATGTTTACATGTTTACAGCACTTACTGCTTGATCCGTCCCCTGATTCTGTGTCCGGGGTAAGGGATGGGGACGGTTGGTAGGGGATCTCGGTAAGGGTGATGAAGAGCTCCTGGCTGTCGGGGAAATCAGCGGTGCCAGCGCTGTCGACTGCCTCGTCCTCCTCATCTCCTTCTTCATCTTCCCCGTCCGCTGTCATGTCCGACATGATCCCATCCTCGGAGTCCACGGTCAGGGGTGGGGTAGTGGTGGCGGCCGCTCCCAGGATGGAATGGAGTGCCTCGTAGAAACGGGATGTGTGGGGCTGGGATCCGGAGCGTCCGTTAGCCTCTTTGGTTTTTTGGTAGCCTTGTCTCAGCTCCTTGATTTTCACGCGGCACTGCGTTGCATCCCGGCTGTAGCCTCTCTCTGCCATGGCTTTGGAGATCTTCTCGTAGATCTTAGCATTCCTTCTTTTGGAGCGCAGCTCTGAAAGCACGGACTCATCGCCCCACACTGCGATGAGATCCAAGACTTCCCGATCAGTCCATGCTGGGGCCCTCTTTCTATTGGATTGCACGGCCATCTCTGCTGGAGAGCTCTGCATAGTTGCCACTGCTGCTGAGCTCCCCTCGATGTCCAAAGAGGAACTGAGATTCAAACTGCCCAGACAGGAAAATGAAAATGAATTCAAATTTTCCCGGGGGTGTGGCTGGTCAGAGCATCCGAGCTCGGACTGCTGTCCAGAGCGTCAACAGAGTGGTGCACTGTGGGATAGCTCCCGGAGCTATTACCGTCGATTTCCATCCACACCTAGCCTAATTCGATATGGCCATGTCGAATTTAGCGCTACTCCTCTCGTTGGGGAGGATTACAGAAATCGATTTAAAGAGAGCTTTATGTCGAACTAAATGGCTTCCTGGTGTGGACGGGTGCAGGGTTAATTCGATATAACGGCGCTAAAGTCGACATAAAAGCCTAGTGTAGACCAGGCCTAAGACTCATGGCCCTCTTCCTGGGTCTTCGGGGAAGAGAAAATGCTAATACAGTTGTGGTAGAAAAACTAACATTTGATATTAGAATTACCATTAAAGTTTCGTTAATCTGCCTATGAGTTCTTGTTCACAGCTCAATGGTGTTCTAGACCTTTTCTTTTAAAAACAAAACAATTTGATTAATTATATGAAAACAAGTGCTACTGATTTTGAGTCCAGAATAGCACTATTGTACAGTTTTCTGATCAGAGGCGTACACAAAGGTGACATATTGTACATGGCACTTTATAAATCTTTTGCTTGTTTATTTAGGCAATAAAATCAAATTTATAGGGAGTCCTGCGCTCTGACTCAGTTGCTTTATTGGCGACTTATAAAAATGGAGCTGGCAAGCATGAGTGAAAAGCTTTTTTGTTTGTCCCTTCATTAAATTCACATGTGCCTATAGTTGGAAACACAGAATTTTGATCCAAGTTTTGGCCTGCTATTTTTAATCATCACAGTATCATGAAAGGGGGAAGTAGTTAAGTATTGATTTAAGTTTGGAGATGAGGGAGATGAAACTCTCTCACATCAAATTATAGTTTTTAGCACTCAAGCACAACTGTGTACTTTAGCAAACTAAAGTCCATTTCTTACATATAGAAAGGCAAGAATCACTACTTTAATTTTCATTGCCATTTTCAGGTTTTCTATTAAATTATTTCCATGTGTATAATTAAAGGTATCTTCTCTGCAGGAAGTGCAGAAACACTCTGTGCACACATTAGTGTTCAGATCCTTGAAGAGAACCCATGATATGTTTGTGGCTGATAATGCAAAGCCTATACCATTAGACGATGTAAGGTAAGAACAGCTATCATAAAATATTGGTATGTCTAAAAACGTTAATGTGAGGCAGACACTCCTTTGCAACTGTTTCTAGCACTGGCTGAAATGCAGGATTTCCAGTTCACTTCAAATTTGGTTTCATTTAAAAAATTTTGAATTTGGTCCAATTCAGATTTCATTATAAACTGAAAATTCCTCTAAAAAATTAGTTTTGGAAACACCTACACATGGTGTTTCTAAAACAAAATATGATTCTGGGGACAGGCAGCTGCTGTTTGAAATTGACATTTAGTAGTGCTGAAACTGACAAAAATGTCATTTTCTGTCAGCAGCTGCTGGGGCTCCCAGGGTCTGCAGCTCTGGGGCTGCTCACCATGAACAGTGCCCTGGGGCCAGTGACCTCAGGGCTTCCAGACTCCTAGCCTGAGAGTCTGGAAGCCTTGGGATTCCTGGTCCCAGGGCAGTCTTCATGGTGGGGCTCCCCAGATCCACAGTGTGTGGAAGCCAGTACCAGGATCTCCAGGCTCCCAGCTCCATAGCAGGGAGCCTGGAAATCCTGGCTCAAGCTGAAGCTCCCAGGGCTTAAAGGTTCCCTGCTGTGGAGCCAGGAACCTATGTTCTTAGAGCCATCCTGGCTAGATCTGGAGCTTATAGGGCTGTGCAGCTCTCAGCTCTGTGACAAGGACTTTGACAGCCTTTGCCATGGTGGGGCTGCCATGGAGTTGTGGACCCTGGAAGCCTGGGATCGCCGGCTCTGGGGCAGCCTGCATGGTGCAACTACCATGGAGCTTCGGACCGTGGAAGTTCAGGGTCCCCAGCAGCTGCCAGGTGAGTTGGTGGGGAACCAGGCAGGTTTCCGTAAGAATCCTGCCTATGATTCTGCAAAAGGTAGTCGAATCTGGTTCACTTTTGTAAGACATTTCAGGCTTGACAAAAGAGTTTCATTGGAAAATTTCTGACTAGCTTTAATTGTCATACAAGTCTGATAGTGTATGTTCAGACTCTTGGGCAAAACTACTATCTGGTGATAGTGAAAGGAAAATATTAGCATAGCTAATATTAAAAATATTTTAAAAAAACATTTTTAAATGAATAATGTATTAGAAGATCAAGATTTAATATATATTGTTGTTTTCTTAAACAGCCACAAATTAAAGATGTCAATCAAGCTTCGCACAGATTATGGTTCTGTGCTGCACATGCCTATTCTGAAGGAAAATTTTAGAGAGAAGGATTCTCCAAATCCAGGGGATCTCTATGGACATAAACAGTATCCTGCAAATCAAGGTTAGTGTGCCATTATTTGTTAACTGAAATTAAATTTCAAGATCGCTATGCTATAGCCTAAGAGAAATATTTGTAAGGAAAACATCTATTTTTCATTGTCTTGTATTCTACTGGCATATTCCCATACAACGTAAACTGTTCGGAACAGGGAAGGTGTTTATCAGAACATAATGTGTGGTACGATGTTATACAAATAATAAGGCTCAAAAACATAATGGTTATTTCATGTAGGTGGCAAAGAAGGAACAAGACATTGTGTTCTTCTAGTTTGCCACTAATGGTGGTGGTAAACAATGTGTGAAGTGTTGGCTAAGAGTTATATAGAACTTTTTCAAATGCCTTTAGACATGTAGGTATCAAAAATACCCTATATTTAAGTATGAATTATTCATTGAAGGAGGAATCCCTTTTCCCTTTCTATTAAAACTCTTCTAGTGTCACATGACATGTACCTTGAGATTTTTTAACTTCTGGTCAATCCCTTCTACTGTGATATGTTCATAGAATATCAAGGTTGGAAGGGACCTCAGGAGGTCATCTAGTCCAACCCCCTGCTCAAAGCAGGACCAATCCCCAACTAAATCATCCCAGCCAGGGCTTTGTCAAGCCTGACCTTAAAAATCTCTAAGGAAGGAGATTCTACCACCTCCCTAGGTAAGCCATTCCAGTGCTTCACCACCCTCCTAGTGAAAAAGTTTTTCCTAATATCCAACCTAAACCTCCCCCATTGCAACTTGAGACCATTACTCCTTGTTCTGTCATCTGCTACCCCTGAGAACAGTCTAGATCCATCCTCTTTGGAACCCCCTTTCAGCTAGTTGAAAGCAGCTATCAAATCCCCCCTCATTCTTCTCTTCTGCAGACTAAACAATCCCAGTTCCCTCAGCCTCTCCTCATAAGTCATGTGCTCCAGCCCCCTAATCAATTTTGTTGCCCTCCGCTGGACTCTTTCCAATTTTTCCACATCCTTCTTGTAGTGTGGGGCCCAAAACTGGACACAGTACTCGAGATGAGGCCTCACCAATGTCGAATAGAGGGGAATGATCACGTCCCTCGATCTGCTGGCAATGCCCCTACTTATACAGCCCAAAATGCCATTAGCCTTCTTGGCAACAAGGGCACACTGTTGACTCATATCCAGCTTCTTGTCCACTGTAACCTCTAGGTCCTTTTCTGCAGAACTGCTGCCTAGTCATTCGGTCCGTAGTCTATAGCAGTGCATGGAATTCTTCCATCCTAAGTGCAGGACTCTGCACTTGTCCTTGTTGATCCTCATCAGATTTCTTTTGGCCCAATCCTCTAATTTGTCTAGGTCGTACTATATCCTATCCCTACCCTCCAGTGTATCTACCACTCCTCCCAGTTTAGTGTCATCTGCAAACTTGCTGAGGGTGCAGTCCACGCCATCCTCCAGATCATTAATGAAGATATTGAACAAAACCAGCCCCAGGACCGACCCTTGGGGCACTCTGCTTGATACTGGCTGCCAACTAGACATGGAGCCATTGATCACTACCCGTTGAGCCCGACGTTCTAGCCAGCTTTCTATCCACCTTATAGTCCATTCATCCAGCCCATACTACTTTAACTTGCTGGCAAGAATACTGTGGGAGACTGTATCAAAAGCTTTACTAAAGTCAAGGAATAACACATCCACTGCTTTCCCCTCATCCACAGAGCCAGTTATCTCATCATAGAAGGCAGTTAGGTTAGTCAGGCATGACTTGCCCCTGGTGAATCTATGCTGACTGTTCCTGATCACTTTCCTATCCTCTAAGTGATTCAGAATTGATTCCTTGAGGACCTGCCCCATGATTTTTTCCAGGCCCTGAGGTGAGGCTGACTGGCCTGTAGTTCCCCGGATCCTTCTCCTTCCCCTTTTTAAAGATGGGCACTACATTAGCCTTTTTCCAGTCATCCGGGACCTCCCCCGATTGCCACGAGTTTTCAAAGATAATAGCCAATGGCTCTGCAATCACATCTGCCAACTCCTTTAGCACCCTCTGATGCAGTGCGTCCAGCCCCATGGACTTGTGCTTGTCCAGCTTTTCTAAATAGTCCCGAACCACTTCTTTCTCCACAGAGGGCTGGTCACCTCCTCCCCATGCAGTGCTGCCCAGTGCTGTAGTCTGGGAGCTGACCTTGTTCGTGAAGACAGAGGCAAAAAAGCATTGAGTACATTAGTTTTTTCCACATCCTCTGTCACTAGATTGCATCCCTCATTCAGTAAGGGGCCCACACTTTCCTTGACCACCTTCTTGTTGCTAACATACCTGAAGAAACCCTTCTTGTTACTCTTAACATCTCTTGCTAGCTGCAACTCCAAGTGTGATTTGGCTTTCCTGATTTCACTCCTGCATGCCTGAGCAGTATTTTTATACTCCTCCCTGGTCATTTGTCCAATCTTCCACTTCTTGTAAGCTTCTATTTTGTGTTTAAGATCAGCAAGGATTTCACTGTTAAGCCAAGCTGGTCGCCTGCCATATTTACCATTATTTCTACACATTGGGATGGTTTCCTCCTGCAACCTCAATAAGGATTCTTTAAAATACAGCCAGCTCTCCTGGACTCCTTTTCCCCCTCATGTTATTCTCCCAGCGGTTCCTGCCCATCAGTTCCCTGAGGGAGTCAAAGTCTGCTTTTCTGAAGTCCAGGGTACATATTCTGCTGCTCTCCTTCCTTGTGTTAGGATCCTGAACTCGACCATCTCATGGTCACTACCTCCCAGGTTCCCATCCACTTTTGCTTCCCCTACTAATTCTTTCCTGTTTGTGAGCAGCAGGTCAAGAAGAGCTCTGCCCCTCCAGCACTTGTACCAGGAAGTGCAAGTTCTCTTTTCTCAAGAGTGTCTCACATCTTCATACTGTAATTGAGATGGTTACCTTCTGAGAGAGTTACAGGTAGTGAGAGAGGCTGTCATGGTGAGGACTGTCTTAAAAACAGAAGTTAAAAAGAACTTGTATTTGCCTTCCTTTTTTTCCTTCTCCACTGTCATGTAAACTTCATTGTCTTAGCTTAATACATTCCTTAATACATAGCTTAGCTCGTACATTCCATGTGGAACATTCATTTGTTGGGTAACAGAATCCTTTTTCTTGCTGGCTGAGCTTCTCTAATGCATCCTTATCTGTATGAAAATATACTCTTTTTAGTTTTTTGTGAGGGACTAGAGTGTTCCTAAAGCAAAGTCCATTGTTTGTAGTAAGCAGTAGCATCAGCATTTCAAAGAATGGTGCTTTTCTGGTCTATACCAGATATCTTACTGACACAGTGGAGAGTAAAAGAAACAAAGGGAAATAGGGAGCACTCAGGTACTGCAGTGTTACAACTTAGATGCGACTGCCATTTTTGCTGGTTGCTGACATGCTATGATTTTTGATCACTTTATTTTAGTGTTTACAACAAAAAGCAATAATTAAGAAAAATATTCTGTTATTTAGGACAAGAACTTGAATATTTGATAACAGGTACACATCCATATCCACCTGGTCCTGGTGAGTAAAATTTTATATAAAAATATCTACTTTTCACACACAAATGATATAAAAACTATTTTAAAAAATCAGGAATTTCAGAGTTTATGCCCATGATCTAGATAGTCATCGGATAGGTTTAGTTTCAACTGTGAATTATATTGATAAACAAATTTTAATAAGGATGTTCTCATTTGGGTGTTAATTAAACTCTTCTGACTGGCTATATTAGAAGAAAGTTGTGGAAAAATAGATAGGCAGTAGCTCTAAAATATATTCTACTTTGGGTATCTACAGGAGGCCTCAACTACATTGACTTGAGTAGTGGGAGTTTTGTTTGAAACAGGTCTGTGGTATCATACCCCATATATTTTTACAGTTTAAATGGAATGTTTCAGAAAGTGGGCCATCTTTACTATTAATAGAATTGGAAAAGTGTAGTTTCATTATTAAAGTATATGCTGTAGGAGAAATTGAAACTGTTATTTTGGTATAGAAAAAATGAATTTAATCTGAATGCTAGTGTCCAATATTTAAAACGTTGGTTAAGAGAGGTGGAACAAATTCTCTAGCCTTGTGCAAAAGCAAAGTAAAAGCATTTTGAACAGCTATGCCTTAAGGGAAGGGGACAGAATCTCACTCCCAACCCCTAATATTGCAATTTATGGAGGGCTGATGCTTTCATAGTTCCTACACTACCCCTACAGTATCAGCCAGTGGGTTTAGAAAATCATGGGTTTTCTGGCTGTCTCTTCTGCAACTTATACAGAAACAGTCTCCACTCATGTTGGGTTCTCTGTTCCACAGTGTTTAGAGGAAGGGGTGTGCACACTGTCTCTATGTAGGTATTTCTTGTCTCTTGTAATAGAACCACACCATTTCCACTGCCAGTCAAACCCTGTATGTGCCCCTGTACAGTGTCACTGTGCAAAGGATTTGGACCAAAATGAACAATAACCTTATTTTATTTAGCTTTGTGATATTCTTATCTGTCAGCCATGTCAGTGAATGACAAAGGTTTCTTTGTTACCAAAATATTCAGTTATATGTAACAGTTCAGATACAAAAATGCATCTCTGACCGGATTAATTTGTGCTTTTTGTATACTTTCTTTTACAAGGTGTGGCTCTGACAGCAGACACCAAGATCCAGAGAATGCCCAGTGAATCAGCTGCTCAGTCCTTAGCTGTGGCACTTCCTCCTTCTCAGTCCAGGTACTGCTAAATTATTTTCTGAGACTTTTTTTTTTTATAACCTATAACCAAGTTAAAAAACATAACCTGGATTTAATGATGAAAGAACCTTTCTTCAGACAAAAACACCATAAAATTATATACTTTTCTTTTTAAATCAATAAATAAAAATACTAACATTAGCTTGGAAATTACAAATTAAGATTGCATTTTGCAATTAAACACCAAATCACTAGAAAATATGCTCATGCAAAAATTAATGTCACCCAAGCAATCTTAATTTTGCTCCAGTAGTGCCGCATATAGCAATCAGATTATAGTGTTCTTAGCCTTCCACCAAACAGGTTTTTTAAGATGAAGAATTTAATTTTTTGTGGTGGTTAGATTAATTTGTTTGGATGGAAGAGTAAAGTTATCACAGAATCCTGAATTAGCAGTGTGAGGAAGAATGTGGATGACTATAACTGCATTTGCATATATTTTGTTTTTTCCTAAGCAGAACCTTTACTTGGAATGGCCAAGCTTTTCGATGCTTGTGGGTTTTTTGAGAAAAGTACAGTGTTCTCAAGATGATTGATTGATTTTTTTTTTTATTATTATTATGGTGGTTGGGAAGACACTAACGTAGAAGGCAGTCTTTTGGTCTTAACTCTGAGCTAATTTTTTTTGCTTGCAGTAACTGATTACATATCTGTCAAAATGCCCTCTTTTTCTGCAACCTATGAGTTTTAATCCAGCACCATAAGCAGTGTTGTTCTTTTAATATACATGATTCTATGTCTGATTTGTAATTTCTCTCTCTTTTGGCCTCAATTCCCATGCAGATTCACAGTCATTTATATATTCTCTGTTCTGTACATCTCTAATCATAGTATTTGTTGAGTGTGAATAATAATCTTATTTCCAGTTTTATTGTTTGTCTTCACACATTATTGAACTTCCACACAATAGCTAATAACAATATAGCATACCCTACCTCAAGCAAAATAGTTCTGTTTTTCATTGCTGGTATCTAGTAACTTTTCATTGGACTTAATTGTTCATAAGAACAACTTCTTGATATGCTGTACAGAAATCCTTGATAACTTTTGATCTACCTTCCGACAATCAAAGCATGTGATAGTCAGACCTGGGCTTTACATTTAGTATATCTTTAAAGGGATACTTTCCACTTAAAATCACACCTTCCTGGAGTGTTTTTTTTTTTTTTTTTTTTATTTTTTTTTTTTTAAAATTAAGTGCTGAAGGCTGGAATGTCGTTGCCATGGTAACACTGGGGGGGGGGCTGTTTGGCTGTTACAAGTGCTTAGTGCAGTGGTCCCCAAACTGGGATGTGCCCCCAGGGGGTTGCAGAGGAACATTCCGGGGGACAGCATACTGGGGCCGGCTCCAGCCCCACCAGGGGACGGGGAGGGAGCACCACGCTTCCAATCCCACTCTGCCCCCTGCTCTGCCTGCAGCCCAGCTCTGCCCTCCTTCCCTCTCCACTCCCAGACCAGCTCCACCTCTGTCCTCGGCTCCCCTATCCCCAGTTCTGCCTCCAGCTCTGCCTTCAGCCCAAGCTCAGCTGCTGAGGAAGCCTTGGCTGTCCAGTAATGGAGGGGAGCTAGGACAGATTCAGTTAATGGTAAAGGGGGGGCACAACTGGAAAAGGTTGCGCACCACTGGCTTAATCCTTCTATTTGTGGAGTTCTGGTGGTGTTAGCACCAGCAGAGAATGCAGCCTGCTAATTCAGCAGACCTTGATGTTACTCATAAGATAGACCACAAGCTCAGTTCATTAGTGAAGGTGCTCGGCCAGTTTATTGTCTATTAGGGTTACCATATTTCAACACTGAAAAAAGAGGACACTCCACGGGGGCCCTGGCCCTGCCCCAACTGCGCCCCTTCCCCACCCCCGGCCCTGGCCCCACCCCAAGCCCGCCCCTTCCCCAAAGTCCCCGCCCCAACTCTGCCCCCTCCTCTGAGCACCCTGCATTCCCCCTCCTCCCTCCTGCTCTGATCTTGGTTGGGGGTTGCTAAGTGCTTCCCTACTCCCCACTTGCCCTGCAGCCTCCCTGCCCCTGCAGCCTCTGTGACCCCTGCTCCCCACTCACCCTGCACCCCTGCAGTCTCTGCGCCCCGCGCCCCCTGCCCAGGCAGCCTCTGTGACCCCTGCTCCTCACTCGCCCTGCAGCCCCTGCACCCCCCGCCCCTGAAGCCTGTGACCCCTCCTCCCCACTCGCCCTGCAGCCTCTGTGACCCCTGCTCCCCACTCGCCCTGCAGCCCCTGCGCCCCCTACCCCTGCAGCCTCTATGCCCCTGCCTGCCCTGCTCCTCCTCGCCCTGCAGCCCCTGCACCCCTCTGCCCCTGCAGCCTCTATGCCCCTGCCTTCCCTGCTCCTCCTCGCCCTGCAGCCCCTGCACCCCCTGCCACCTCTATGCCCCCGCCTGCCCTGCTCCCCCACTCACCCGGCAGCCTCTGCCTGCTGGGGGCTTCAGACGCTCGGCGGCGCGGGTCCCTGCAGCCCCGGCCGCAGCTTCCTTCCTGCTGCCGAGCACATTCCCCGGCCTGTCTGTCCCCGCTGGAAACAGCTCCCGCGGCGCCGGGTTCCGAGCTGCGCGGGGCAACGGGGCCACAGGAAGGGTCCCCCAGTGGCCAGGGGGTCCCCACCCACGAGGGAAGCCCGAGCCCCCCCATTCCCCGCCCGAGCATTGTAGCCGGGGCAGCTGGGCTGCACTGCGGACCCGGCGGATCGTGCTGGACGGACCCTGGCTTATGCCTCCCTATTTCCCCAGACATGTCCGGCTCTTTGGAAATTCCCCCCGGATGGGGATTTGAGCACCAAAAAGCCGGACATGTCCGGGGAAATCCGGATGTATGGTAACCCTATTGTCTATGAAGCATGGTCCTAGACCCCATAGGAGCTACAGGTACACTAACACATGTATGCCTGTGAAAATGGACCGGCTCAGATAGCAGCTGGAGTCTCCGCTGTCGCCTAAGCTGGACAAAGGTGCCCCTCCTATGACTTATCCTTTTGTTCATTGATACAAACAAGTTCTGTATTACACTCCCAACACAGTTAGTTACCACCCTTATCCTTGTATCTGCTAGTTCGAATTAAACATCCTTCTCCATTATCCTGTTATCCCATCCTTATCTTACGAGCGATCAGTGTGTTCCTGTACCATCTCTTAAGAATGTGTTTATGTAGCTACTTGAGAACTCTGGGTGTTCTTGTACCATCCTCTCCAGTCAGGAATGTGCTTACTTGGTTAGCCAATATCTAGTGTGTTGTTATTTTGCCAAGGCCAGGCCTACTCTAGTTCACAGCATTTGGTTCACACTGCCTAGAGCTCTAGCAAGGCCTACAAAAGTAATACCTGAGATTAATACAACAGAAAGGGTGGGTGGAGGGGTGTGTGGAATTTCCCTGTTAATTCATTCTGTTTACTTTATGTTTGACAGCACTATGTATATCACCAGTTTTGGCTGTTAGTTTGTAGTTTTTTCCCTACACAGTACCAGAGGAAAGAGCACGTTTTTGTTTTTAAGTTGTTTTAGGTTCTACACTGGCCTTAGAGTCTTCCTGACAATTTTTTTGCTTTTCCATCACATTTCCCTTTTAAAAAAAAATTTTTTTTTAATGTAGTAGATTCCAAGTGATCATTTACCTTAATTTCATTACTGACACTAAATAAGAAAATTGGCTGGCTGGCGGCTGCACTATGAACTATAGCACCAGATAGCTAGAGCTGGGGAAATTATTTTGGATCTCTTGTTCTCTGGCATGGAATGAAATCTCTCAAACTGGAACTTAGGAGATAATGGCTAATGTTTATTACAGTAGTGCCTCCTGGTGTCAGATTACTCTGTCAGCATTGGTATTGGGGGGAAAACAGTGCTGGCCTTGTGCAAAATAATGTTTGGGGCCTCTTTATACAGCTTCCACTCCTGCCTGTGTGCTTGCAAAACCCCTTATGCTGTAGTTGTTCCTCTTCTCATCACCAGTTTGTAAGAATCCACATTGTAATTCTCTCAGCTGACCTCAGACCAGATGTTAGATGTATGGCGAGCCCAAGCTGAGCAGAGATCTGCAAAGAAAAGAAGATTCTTCAATACAAATATTTTGAATGCTTTACAGATTTTAATTTAACTTTTGAGTAAGGCATATTAGAATAGACTAGAATCATAGAACTGGAAGGGACCTTGAGAGGTCATCTAGTCCAGTCCCCTGCACTCAAGGCAAGACTAAGTATTATCTAGACCATCCCTTTCAGGTGTTTGTCCAACCTGCTCTTAAAAATCCCCAATGATGGAGATTCCACAACCTCCCTAGGCAATTTATTCCAGTGTTTAACCACCCTTACAGTTAGGAAGTTTTTCCTAGTGTCCAAACTAAACCGCCCTTGTTGCAATTTAAGCTCATTGCTTCTTGTCCTATCCTCAGACGTTAAGAAGAACATTTTTCTCCTTCCTCCTTGTAAAAACCTTTTATGTACTTGAAAACTGTTATGTCCCCTCTCAGTCTTCTCTTCTCCAGACTAAACAAACCCAATTTTTTCAGTCTTCCCTCACTATTTTAAAGTGCTTCCTATTCATTGTTCAGAACTTTTTTCTCTATCCAGGTTAGAGGCAAATCGTACTGCTGCTGGTGTGGGTGATATTTACAGACATGCCGGGATTCCGGAGCGTGCACAGCCTCCTGGTTTGTCCATGGTGAGATTCTTATAATACATAACACTTCTAATATTGATGATGTAATCTTTTACCTAGTTGGGTTCAGATTCTGCAGTTAGCTCCATGCAGTAGTCCTATGCAGTCATTTTGATGGAAAGAGGCTGACCAAAATGTGAGGCCTTGAGAGGAGAGAGCATCCTCAAGGCTTTGAAAGGGGTGCAAGAAACTCCAGAGTTGAGTGGAGAGTGTTTGTCATAGAATGTAATCATAACCTTCTGTTCAATTTAAGGCTCTGATGGAAGCAGGTGGGAACAAAAATTCTGCGTTGATTGCAAAGAAAGCTCCAACAATGCCCAAACCTCAATGGCATCCACCATGGAAACTGTACAGAGTAAGTTGGAAGCGTGCAACAAAATAAAAAGGAGTATTAAATTTTCTATAGATCTACTCAAGTCCATATTTTAAAATTTTACTTATCTTACCCCAAAAAGGAATTAGTCAATTTAAAAATCAAGCCTCTGTCTGAAATGTGAGTGTACCTCCTCCCTATTCTAGGTATCACCTGAAAAGAGAAATTAGAATAAACTATTTGAGGGTTTTTTCCATTTTGTTTACTATGTACATTTGGCAGCATATTGTTTATAATTACTCATTTTCCCCTCTTGTTTTTGTGGGTCTTTCACTTTAACAGTGAGTGAAAGAAAAGAGAGAGAGAGAGAAACTTAGAGTGACTCCTGGACAGATGTAATACCTGTGTGACCGGATTCCCAGGGGAGCCAGCCAAGATCTCTCAATTAGGGTGAACTGCAAAGAATGGGGCAGACAACCCCATAGCTGTTGGCTATTTTAATACTTATATTTACCAAGTCAGTACTAAACAGCTTCTGTTATACCTTATGGTCACTCAGAAGTCCAAACCACACTTCCCTTAAAGTAACCCAGCTTCAGGCCTCCACCTAGTTACCCAAGTCAAATATGACTAAGATTAATGAAAATCTTATTCACCATATAAAATAAAAGGTTCTACCAATCCCAAAGGATTAGACACATTACCTCCCAGATTAATGAATATTCCAGATCTTACCCAAATACATGCTTATAGCCAATTCTTATTAACTAAACTAAAATTTATTAGAAAAGAGCGAGTATAGGTTAAAAGATCAGTATACATACAGACATGAGTTCAATTCTTGAGGTTCAGATACATAGCAGAGATGGGTTTCAGAGTGGTAGCTGTGTTAGTCTGTATCAGCAAAAACAATGAGGACTCCTTGTGGCACCTGAGAGACTAACAAATTTATTTGGGCATAAGCTTTCGTGGGCTAGAACCCACAAAAGCTTATGCCCAAATAAATTTGTTAATCTCTCAGGTGCCACAAGGACTCCTTGCTATAGCAAAGATGGTGAGCTTTGTAGTTGCAAAGAGTTCTTTTAAAATTTAGTCCGTAGGTTATAGTCCAATGTCCAATATCATATTCAGGGTGTTTCCAGCTCAACTGGGACCTCAATCTTGCGACTCAAACTTCCCCTGATGGAGTTTAAGCAGATCTGAGATAAAAGGGATTGGGACCCAAGAATCTTTTATACAATTTCAAGCCTTCTTTGACATGGCGGAGTCTCTCAGGGAACAATATGTAATTAGGGCGACTTTGAAGTAGGTTCATCAGCGGAACTTAGTTATACAAATTAACATAAGGCAATTGCCTGTTCCTCCACCATTCACAGGTGATTTGCTATACATTTCAAAGAGAGATGAATACAGTGATATCCCATGTTTACAATTCATTTAAATGCTAGGATGTTCTTTTGATATCTGAATTACCATAATACAGCATAGACAGGGACTGTTGATTACATTGTTGACCATTACCCATATATATATATATATATATATGTAAATACACAAAAACAGAAACATTATCTCCCCATATATCTTTAAGTGTTGAATTTGAGTAATTTATTCTGCAGGATGTTTAACCCTTTCTGGTCATATGTCACAACCTGAAACTACTTTAACTTATTTTTTAAAATTGACGAGATTTCAAATAGGCAACCCTGCAATTGCTGCTCTAACAGTGTTAACAGATCATAATGAAATAAAAGCATTAATATAATTTTTAAATACAAACACTATTGGAGAATTTTTCAATAAATCTGACCAGTTTTACCTAACATGAATACTGTCTGAACACTATTGAATTATCACTTCATTTAGAACTGCTTGACTTGTATGTGCTTGAGCTCAATCTAAATGTTGCATTAATGTTAATTGTTGCCTTAATTTTATTCTCTCACATGATACCTTGGTGATAATTGAGAAATACTAATTGGTATCTGAATACCTTGTTAAATGAGTATATGGGAAAATAAGCATGAAGGGAAAAATTCTAAAGGTATATGGTAGAAAAAACAAACTGAAAACAATGAAATCGTCCCTTTAGATATTACTTGAAGGAAAAGTTTACATAATATGAAATTCAAGAAGCTTTCAACCGTGCTCAGAGAAATGGTCTGGTTACTGAAGGAAGATCAGACTTAATTGTGAGAGACTGGAAAATCTCACTAATGCTGAGTTACCAGAGGACTATCTTATCTTGTTAGCACAGTTCATCTTGTGTATAGTGCCTTTTTATGTACACTTGATATTCTGTAAATATTTACTGAAGATTTATTATCTATGAAACCTATGGTTAATCTAAAGAAAAGTCTTTTTGAAAAACCGTTGAGCACAAAGGAATGTGTAAGAGTATGATGTAAGATTATAGCTCTGCAGCAATTAAATTATAAAAATTAAAAGGCAAATTTTATTTTTGGTGCAACAGTGTCAAAAAGGAAACAAGTGAATAGTGGTGGGGACAGTCTAATAAGGAAAACAGGACTTTAGAGAGAATTCCTGTATATAACTGAAGATGACATGGTGGAAGGCTCAGTACCATAGTCTGCCTGCAGCTCCTGCTCAGTTATGGCCCAGCACTAGCTGTTAAAACCCCAAAAGGGAGCAAGGCTGGGTCACCAGGTGCAGTGAACCCATGTGTACAGGGGAGCCTTGATTGGGTTCAGTTTGTTTTAGCACTCTGGCCCTGATTCTCCACTACCCTGAGCTGCACTCTTATATAATGGAGAGTGATAGCCACAGAAAATAGAATGTGGCTTCCAGATCCAGCGCTGCCCAGAAAATAGAGCAACAGGAGGATGAGGTTTAGTGAAGCTCCACTTCACCATACTTCCTCTCATGCCTATTCACAGAATGCCTCTGACATGCCCACAGTCTCCCCTTATGCTGGGCGGGGGGTGGGGGAAAGTGGCTTGTTTAGGAGGCAGCAGAGCCACCTCCACCAGCTTTCCACTGGTGGAAAGTTTTTCCTATGCAAGAGGAATTGGCGACTGGTGGTCTCCAGCTGTTTTAAGGCCACTTTGAACCATCGGGCCTTAGTGGACCAGAGACCAGTGGTCAAGTCCTGTCTATTATATAATATGTGTTCTATAGCTATATATGAGTAACATCTGCAAGAAACCATCACATAATTCAATGAAAAATGTTTTCTTTAGAAGACATGGCCTAAAGCTATGGTTATGGAAATGCAAATAAATATAGCCTTTCAGTTATTTTTTTCCTTCATGTTCATATAGCCTGTAATTTTACTGGAATTTTTTTTTAAACTGATTTTTAATGCTACTGTAAGGTCCTTGATTGATTACCCTGGAAACTGAAGTTCCTGCTATTTATAGAACAGGTAGCACCTGGGCAAGGGTAATGTCATTTTGTCTCACCCGACAACTGAAAGAGCCAACTTTAGGGAGGGTGTATCACAGTCTATTTGCTATGCTCTCTTGCTAGCTGTCCTAGGGATTAGCTCCGCCAGTGGGTGCGCCCTCTTCTGGTGATACCGCTCCTGCTATCGTCTCCACTTGCAGACCGACGTCACTCCAGGAACCGCAGCATCTTCTTCATGAGTTGGCCCTCCGGCCATGGGTGGTATTGGTGGTTGGGGATGGGTATCACTGTCCATAGTCCGCCACTACCCCAGTGGCTAACGGGGTGGACCCAGGCCCTCTCACTACTCCAAGTCCCAACCCAGGGACCCTGTAGATAGTGCAACAGGAGGCTGCTTCTTTACCTTCTCTCTGTCCTGCTACAATTCCCTAGGTCACTTCCCCATGGCCTTGATATCTGCTTCAGACTCACCTTGGGGCCTTCAACTGTCCAGTCTCAGCAGCCAGCCAGGAGCTCCTTCTTGCTCCCCTGTTCCCTGCCAGCAGTACTCCAGCTCTCTCAGCCTGCTAGGGGGACAGTCCTCACTTCTGACTGTCCCTGCAGCTCCTTTTATGTAAGCCTGCTGGGCCCTGATTTGGCTGCTCCTTGCAGCCTCTCTCCCATTGTCTGTTTCCCTTGCAGCCTCCCTAGGCTGCTTGGAAGACTCACCTCCACTTCTCCTCTCTAGGGTAGGGTATGGTTAATCCCTTCCACACCTGCGTGGGGTGGACACCCCATCACACACCCTTCCTCTAAAGCCTGCAGCCCTCGGGGTGGGGTATGGGTACCTCTGGCCCTGTAGCTACCTAACTTGTGCCTGCAGATCATCCTTCACTTTTTCTATTTCTCTCAACTGGAGGCACACATTTTTCTGGTCCTCCATAACATACTTGAGCCGTTAGCTTTGGGACACTAAGTCTCCTTCGGCTGTTTGCAAGGCCTTCTCAGCAGTTGCCAGTTTCTCCTGAAGCTCCTTTATTTGCCCTTCAATGCCCCCTTCATTCAGGGTCGGTGTCCCCACAGTAGCCTGCTGTGCCACTGTGTACTCCAGCTCTCTCTGCCTACTGTCACCTCTCCTTGAGCTCCCAGCTGCCCACTGACTGGCTGTCCTTACAGATCCTTTTATGTGAGCCCATTGGACCCTCGATTGGCTACTCCTTGCAGCTTCTCTCCCATTGGCTGTTTCCCTTGTAGCCTCTATAGGCCCCTTAAAGGACTCACTTTCACTCTAGGGCAGAGCACAGTTAATCCCTTCTACACCTGTGTGGGGTGGATACACCCCATCACAAATGGAATGGTAATTCATTCTCAGTTTATCAACTCATTAATTGGTGCATCAACCCAACAAGGTTGCTGGTTATGGATTGTATTTTTTTTAATGTGGACATACCTATCTGGGGAGAACTGGACTGAAATTGCCATATTTACTTCCCAGCTATGATGGTCAGTCAGCTGATGGTAACATCTTTCTGTAAATGTTGTTGAATGAATACTGGCAGTTCATGTACAACTGTATGGGAATATAGAAGAGAGGCAGCCAAGGCATGGTCCTTGCCAGAGGAATCTAAAAGGTGATCTACAATCATTTCTGACCTGATACGGATTTGAATCAGTGACCTATAGGTGAAGGTTTCTTTCCCACTACAAATCCCCTGTGTTATCCAGTTTCTCATATTTTGACACCTAAGTGTCCATTCTTCTTCTTCTGAAAATGTTGCTTCTATTTCAGTCAATATTTAACTTTATTTTCCAAATCGAATTTTAGATCTCCAATTTTATTGTGAAACATTATATTTCTTGGGCTAATACTGATGGAAATTCAGAAGTAGAGTTAACAATAATTATGTCAACAAATGTTCATTTATTTTGATTCAGAAGGCTTTTATTACTATTTCTAAAGGTTATCAGTGGACACCTGGGCTGGGTGAGATGTATTGCAGTTGAACCAGGAAATCAGTGGTTTGTTACTGGCTCTGCTGACAGAACTATAAAGGTAAGGAATGGAGGGAAGGATTGGTCCCAGTTTAACTTTACTTTTTCACTTGCTTCTTAAATGTTTTCAGCTGTTCGAAATGGTTTCTTGACTGGCATGCACAGAACAGTCAGCTATAAAACACATTTTCTTTCATTATCCGGCCACTTATCTTCTGGAGGATTACTTTCTGTGTGAGATCTGATTTTAAAAGTTAGGATTAGCATTAATGTTGAAACCTCTAGACCATTGATACTCAGAGCTCAGTGATTCAGGAGGCAAATTAGCGATCAACATTACCCAAAAGAGCCACTGTATGTGAATTCATCGTTTCATTTTTATATATATATAAATGTGTGTATATAAATTATTTATAATTATTCTCAGCAAAATACTGACCAAATATTATTTTATCAACTACAATTGGTTAATAACAGTAAAAGTATCGTAATTGGTTGCTTAAGTGTTCATGTCGCGTTCCCTGTCAGTACCCGACTGGGCCAGGGAAGCCAATGATCCAACCAGTGGACCAAATTCGATGATGAATCTTGGTCATGTGCCAGCTGAGGCATGTTGCACATATACGAAGAAGAAGAATTAAATTACACAGTCTTTTAATATTGTATGCGGCAAAGAGCCATAGGAGACGCATTAAAGAGCCTCTTGTGGCTCATGAGCCTCAGTCTGGGTATCACCGCTCTAGATCCTATGATGCCAATGAGATAAAAGTCTATATGGTAATTTAGTTCTTAAACCTTAATTATGCATGATAGATTTGCCTAGGGTATAACTATATAATGCTTTGATATCTGGCTAACTTACAAATATTTATATCTATCAATACAGATCTGGGACCTTGCTAGTGGCAAATTAAAATTGTCTTTGACGGGGCACATTAGTACTGTACGAGGGGTGATAGTAAGTGGAAGAAGTCCATACCTCTTCTCTTGTGGAGAAGATAAACAGGTGAAGTGCTGGGATCTCGAATATAATAAGGTAAGTTTAGACATCTTTGGTCAAGGCACAATGAATGAAAGATTGCCCTTTTAACTATCCAGTTAACTAAAGTCTATTTATCCATCTAGGTTATTAGGCATTACCATGGTCACCTAAGTGCAGTCTACGGTTTGGACTTGCACCCGACAATAGATGTGCTGGTAACATGTAGCAGAGATTCAACTGCACGAGTAAGTAGAACAGTGAGATTTAACTTTGTTACATGTCCACTTTTATAATTAAAAAACCTGTAAGCATAGAAAAATTAAAACATAAATAGGCAACTTGTATTATCTACATGAACTCTTTTACCAAAAATGCCATACCTTTTGTACCTTCACTTATTGCATTAAGTCCCTGCCTGAGTGAAAACCGCATGTTGAAGGTCAACACACTTGGGCTCTGACAGTCCAATGAATGAGCAAAAATTCCAGTATTGAGAGCTCTCCACCAAGACCACTCTGCCTCCAGTTTCCAGACATTTAAATCTAGGAACTTTTAACTCTTGAGCTCCTCTGCTAATTTCAAGTCCTGCAAAGGCTCATGGAGAGAGGGATTCTTTTGGTAATCAGGATCCAAACCATGTTGGTCTTTATAGATTAAAATTGAAGCCTTGAATTGTGCTCAACAGTGTATAGAGGGCTAGTGGATTCTTATATATTACTTACACCTGAGGCCACTAAGAAAGATCATTTAGACAGTTAAGAACCTTTAGTCATTAAAGTTTCTTGGCCTGAGAGAGTAGTACAGCTTTATGGTGACTGGCTTTAAATAAAGTTGTCCTGATTCCTTAGAATACATTGAATGGCAGCTTTTCCATGTTTTTTCTCCAGCTTGCACAGTTCTGTGATGAATTTATAAGTCAAAAGTATGGTAGTTTCATTCGTCAGGATTGTGACATGTAATCCATGCAATCAATGATAGGACCTAAAAAATGATGAATATACGTTTTCTTGACTAATTGAATTTACTGTGCTCTCATAGATTTGGGATGTGAGGACAAAAGCCAGCGTGCATACATTAGCGGGACACACAAATGCAGTAGCAACAGTGAAGTGTCAAGCTGCGGAACCACAGATTATTACAGGTATGGTATATGTTGTTTCCCAAATTGAATTACTCAAAACCAGCTAACTGTGCATATAACTAGTCTGTATAAGCACACGTTCATATCACTGTTACCTTCATTGATTAATACCAGTTCATCATATTTGTTTTTCCCATTTGCTGTGTCTTCTGTTAAATCAATTTGTAAGCTGTTGGAGGCAAACAAGGACCATATATTGCGATGTTTGTGCTGTGCTCTGGTCTGTTTGAAGCTAATGTAATACAAATAATACAAAAGAACTGCAACATTAATGGAAAAATAAGGTTATGTGTTTAAGTACAAGTCAGGTAATGCAGAAGTAAAGGTTCTGATAGTAACACTGCACATATACAGTATTTCCAATTATTAGTTGGCCAACTAGTAATGTGCCTAATTATATGTAGTATGTATTATTCAATGAAAACTTTACTTTATGCATTTCCGGACTCTTCTTGTGCTTAAATATTCTTAACTTTTTTTTCATTTAATATGTAAAATGATGTTTGAGTGGTTCTTTTCATGTCCATGAAATCACGCAAGGGGAATAGTCAGTGTAAGTGTAAATAATAAGAGGAAATACAAAAAAATTAAAGGGAAGAATTTCAGATTGTACAGTTAAGTGTAAAAATGATGGCGTCAACCCCAGTATATCAAAAGCCATATATGGTAAAAATTCAACTTAGTTGCATGATGACAACTTGCATTCCTTTTAGTTTCAAACTAGATAAAATAATCTTCATTCCTTCTCTTAAACATTTATAATGTTGCTGTAAAACATATTGGCTTTTAACAGTCTACTTCAGAGGTGTTTGTATATCAGTAGTTACTAAAGATCACTGTTTCTAGTGAGTATGTTTTTCAAGCACTTTTAGGATGAAAGGTCTTGTTTTAATTTATTAGCAACTTCTGTATATCTGATTTGGTTTTCCAAACAAAAGTTGGTAGTGTTTATAGTGTATATACCATTTTTGTCTTTTTAAATCACAGGAAGCCATGATACCACAATACGACTGTGGGACTTAGTGGCAGGAAAAACTCGTGTCACTTTGACAAATCACAAGAAATCTGTAAGAGCAGTTGTATTGCATCCAAGACAGTAAGTTTTCCTTGTCCTTTAGCCCTTCACAGTTTGTAACATGTGACAGGAGAAGCAAGCTAACATTAGATACCTTGTAGAACATTAGTTTTATATGTACTACTCAGCCTAGCAAATAGAGTTCAAAAATATGTACTCAACAGGAAACCATTGCAATTAAGGTATCTGAGAAGCAGTTGTTAACAGCACCGGTTCAACTCCACTGGGGTTAGCATTGTTGTGGAGCTCTAGTGTAAATTCTTAAGCACCAGCGTTAGATGACACTGTACTTACAACCAGTGGCATTAGGACTCCCAATATTGATGGAGCTGAATCTTTCTTAGAAGAAAATGGGAAGGTTTTACAAATTTTCTTTGGTATGCAAGCCCTGAGTTGAGAGTAGTTAATACCATGGTGATGGGCTGTAAGGTTTAGTATCCTGTCTCTGCATTTGCCAGTATCAGATGCTTCTAAGGCAGGTGCAAAAAAAGCCCTGTAGTAGGTAGTGATGGAATAATCTGCCCATTAGAAAATTTCTTCCCAATCTCCCTCAGTTAGAAGTGGCTTATGAATTGAAGCATAATTCCAATAAAGATTCCTAGGATACCTACCCTATTAATGATCTAGAAAAGAATGACACATGATTATGATATGGCTGCATCTGATTCCTTTTAATTTCAGTCTCCTGATTACAAAACTTTGATTACAAAACTTCAGAATCTGTGTGAAGTGAATTGGTTCCAGTTCAGCTCCGGTACTGAACATTTTACAGAGCCACCTCTCTGTTACCATTATTAGCAGTCTGAGCAGAGAAACTAAAGATGTGTTGAACACAGAGACTGAACTACCCTCTCACACCTAGAGAGCTTATGTTTGTTTGTGTCTTGTGGGATAGAAAACTTCCATCACAAGGCCTTGTCAGTTGCGCACCTTTCACAAACTCTAAATTTACTGAATCTATCCTATCCTTTATCTGGATTAATTGACCAGTAACCCCTGTTCTGGTGTGACGATTTCTGTAAAAAGTCAGTGAACTGTTTTGAGGATGCCTGATTAAAAATATTCTAAGATGCTTTTAAACTTTGCTGCCCAGATCAAATATGTGAAGACTCATTTGAAATGGGGGAATTTAAGTTATTTAAGGGTGAGTCAGCTATTCATACAAATTAGCTTTTGGAAGTTAACTGTTTCTCTGTAGAGGTGCCTTACACACTGTTGCATAGATTTAGAATGACCATCTTGGCAGTTTTTCTTGGTCTTTAATATTCTCAACAAGGAAATCTGCAAAAGTGCTCTTATCCAGTAATGTGTGATATCTTTTGAAAATGCTGTGTCTGTTACCTTTTCTGATGGTGCTTCTGTGCATGAGTATTGCCAAAATAAAAATGCAAGCCAGTTTAAATTTGGGACACTGTAAAAGCTAATGTTCATGTGTTCTTATTGAGAATTACTATTTCTTTAAAACTTTTATTATCTTCATTACACCATTAATGCATACCTGAAAACAATACCTTCCATAAGATTGTGTGGTTATGTAATCCAATTAATAAAATGAAAAACAAATGTAATGAAACATAGCAGAATTACATAACATTTGCATTATAAGAAAGTAATTTTATATAAATATAAAAGGTTGTTTTTATAAATTGGCTATTTTGGAAACATGGTAATTTAGTGATAAAGTAATTTTGGAAATAACATTCAGCATCTGCCATGTAGCTTTAGGAGTGATGTGCCACACTGAAATGAGTTATTAATAAAATGATATGATGTAATAATTTTTTAACTTTCCTTTACTGTGCTAATCTTATTCCAGTTATACATTTGCATCCGGTTCTCCAGATAACATTAAACAGTGGAAATTCCCAGATGGAAACTTCATTCAAAACCTTTCTGGTCATAATGCTATTATCAATACATTGGCTGTGAATTCCGATGGAGTGTTGGTATCAGGAGGTAAATTTAAACATCTTGATTTTTTCCTATGTGTATGCATTTAAGCCTAAATCATTAGCCAAAGATGCAGCTTAAGTAGGTGGGCTAAGTAGCCCCCGGAGAGCAAGAAGAGGAGTCCCTGTCCTCTCTCTCACTCTCCACTTGCTGCTGTGGAGTGGCTGCAGAGTCACTCTGTGGACCTTACTGTACTCTTGAGCCTGAAGCAGCCATTGCCTTTTTAACATGTTGCCTATAGGTGTGGGTTGGATTGAGCAAATCTATATAGCAGTAGATCTCCCTGGCCTACTTCTGCCTCACTCCTACCCACTTGATGCATGGTAGTGCACATGGAGCAGAGGTCTGCAAACACACATGCATCCCTGTGAAGCCCACCAGATCCTAACCCCTCACTTCATGTGCAGCAGAAGAGCATTGGTTCTGTTTCCTGAAAGCCCTTTGCATATCTTTGATATCATGGTGATAATGAAAGTTGGATAGACAGTATTTACCCCTTAACGAATACACTACAATCTACTTGGCTCAGCCTCATGTATCAAAGTCTGTCTTACTCAATATATAGATGTATGCATATATTTTAAACTGAAGAAAGTAACCACATTGCTGTATTCAAATTCCACTATTTGTTTCTCCATACATTGAATCCATATACCTTTTTTTTTGGAAATTTTACAAATGGTGTATATTATTTAATTAAATGCTGAATACTTCCTAACTAAATCTGTTACTAGTTAATTTATTAGAACATTGATTAGCTCAAGTTTTTGGTGACTTTTTTTCCCCCAATAACAAGGTTTAATCAAGTACTGTAGTGTAAATAATTTTGATGAAAATACATACTATCAAAGCTATACGTTTGTGTGTGTGTGTGTGTGTGAACTCAGGGCCGCATTCTGCAAGGTACAGTACAAACATAGTGAGAGGGTAGTGTATGACTTTAGACAGCTAACAGTCTAAATAGATGAGACAGGCAAAGGGTGGGCTAAGGGAAGTATTATCTCCTGTTTGCAGACAGAGAACTGATTGTCATCTTGCCCAGGATCACATAGGGAGCCAGAAGCAAAGTAGGAATTAAATTCAGATCTGCAGAGTCCCAGTTCAGTGCCTTAACTACAAGACCAACTTTCTTTTCACTTCTTTCTGCTCCTGCTAGCACTGAAGAACCAGCACAGCTATGGGAGAGTGAACTGAGATTCTATTCTAGTTTATGCACTACTCACAGAATTATTAACTAAGTTACAATTGCAGGGGCAAATTCTGCCTTTGGTTTCACTTGGGCAAACCTGTTGTACGCTTGTAACCAAGAGTAGAATTTAGTTCACAGAATCATGCCTGAGCCAGAAAATGCAGCTTTCCTTCCTTTAAGGATGAGTTTGTAGACAGACTGTTACTGATAAACATTTTTTTTATTTGTAAACGGAGCATGTTTGCTCTGGAAGTCATTGAGAGAAGTCACTTTTCGGAGGAGAATCATAATATTTAAACACCTAAATATTATCGTCACATTTAGTGTAGTATTAAGCATGGGGGGCGGTCAGTTTATTCTGATTGTTTGTTTTTAAATATAAATAAGTGGGCTTTCTTTTTAAATATAAATTAAATCTGTATTTGTCACCATAAATAACAGTTCATAGCCTTAAGGATTTATGCAAATTGTGTGGGTAAAAGCTTTTAAAAATGGGTTCTTTTTTATTTAATTCTAGATAATTTTGAAGGATAAATTCTGCAAGGATCTTGTAGGAGCATTTGTACTGATTTTAGTACAAAACTGGGCTGCTCTTATTCTGCAGGCAGCCCCTTTGAAATAGCTGAAGCTTATGGAGAAACTAGTTTCTTTCCACAGATCAAAATTGCTGTTCTAGTAAGAACTAAATTGTAAAGACTTCTTTAAAAAACTGGGACCTTACAAAAACAAGTTTTCTTGAAAATCAGTACACGATCTGCCACAACTTCAAAGAAACTGATGCTGAAATAAGATACATTAATGTTTAAAGTCTTTCTTTAGACATTTCAGGAAGAGTCTTTTCTGGATTCCATATCTTGCTGGCATTGGTGGTCAAATTAAGCTCTGGTTTGACTAGGTGACACATTTATCATAACTGAAACATTGCTTTGATAACGGGTCTTTCCAAATGTGGATCTCTGATCCATGAAACTACCCTTAAACTGATGCTACTGGCAGTGATATTGGCTCTAGTTTAATCTGAAAGACCTTCTATAAACTTTAAACTTATGCAAGGTCATAAATCCTGTAGTGTTTCTAATTAATTCATAATTGAATATAGAAATACCAGCCTATTTGTAATGCCATATGCTACCAAGTGGGGAATTGGAGTTCAAGATTCCAGCACCATCTATCTGTTCCCAGACAGACTAGGGAAAACTTAGATGAACTCCAGAGCGAGTTGCATCCCTCCCTCTTCGTCGGGAAGGGAACAAGGAAACCAAAAGGAAATGGGGGACCTATTGAGGTGCAATAAACTACTCTAATTGAGTGTTTTAGCTAACCAGTTCAAACCAGTGGATTTCCTCATGCATTAGTCAGAAGTTCAGAGTGCTGTTCTTACAAGGTGGCAGAAATAGATTGATTGAAATACTGTTTTTTCTCTTTTTCAGCTGATAATGGCACTATGCATCTTTGGGACTGGAGAACTGGGTATAATTTCCAGAGAGTACATGCAGCTGTACAGCCTGGTTCTTTGGACAGTGAATCAGGAATATTTGCTTGTGCGTTTGACCAGTCGGAAAGCAGATTGCTCACTGCTGAAGCTGATAAAACCATAAAAGTGTACAGAGAAGATGATACTGCGGTATGCTGAAGTGTCTTAATTGCATTTTCCTGAAGTCCACAGTTTCAAGACAAAATTAATATAAAGCATTAAATTAACAGTCAGGTTTTCTGCAGAACTGTTTTATTCAGGTTAAGGTTGCAACATTTATATCCGAAAGGTGTCTAATAATATGTGGACCGTGGCTAGCTTCTGCACTAGCGATTACCTGTTAAGTGTAGTATAGCAAGCCTGTCTAAAGGAGGTCCATCTATTCAAATACAGAATTCCCCTTGTGAAGCAGTGTGGGATATCTCATTACAAAAAGAGTGTGCATTGCAAATTGAGGCCAATGTAGTGGTGTGCCTCATTGTAATCTTCAAGACAAAGATGCAGTTTAAAATGGGTATATTAATAATCTTTATGTGATTCCTATAGAATAGTTATAAGGCAAGCAGATTGGAATCTAGTGTAGACAGCTTATTTTCGAAATACTACACTTTGTTAAAAACTGAGTACATCAGGGAATGGGATCAGTTACTGTATAGTCACTCTATATAATAAGTGTGTGTAATACATGGATTCTAATAATAATTTTTGGACTTTCTGGTCCACTAGGCACTACTATAATATAAATAATAATAGATATGAATAGGGTTATATAATGTTACTTTGCAATTACATAGTGCCCTCCATCTGAGGATTTTAAGAGTGCTTCACAAATAATGAATTAGCACCTCCATATCTCTTGGAGGTAGCTGTTTTCCCCACTTGGGGGGAAATGAGGCACAGGGGTTAAAGAACTTGCCCACGGTCGCATAGCATATCAATGGCAGAACTGAGTAGAGCCCAACTCTGCTGGCTCCCAGTCCTGTGCCCTGATCCCCAGAACATTCTTCTAAACCTGTCATTGACCTCTCATGATCTTGTTCTCCCACCCAAAAAATTCACAAAAACGAGATTCGTCCAGGACTTCCAATGGTGGGAGAGGGAGGAGGAACAAAGTTAACGAGTATGTGAAGCCACTGAGCATTCTTAAGTAAAATTCTAACTAAAGCAAATACATAAACTGTTCAGTATTATGAATATAGTGTACCTATGAAATTTATAGTATATAATGTGTAACTGATCTTTAAACCATGAACTAGTTTAGTTTACAGTTAAAAATAATTTTACTACAATTTCAGTCTTTATTTTTTGTTACCTTTTTTCCCCCCAGACTGAAGAAACTCATCCTGTCAGCTGGAAACCAGAAATTATCAAGAGAAAGCGATTTTAATGAGGCAACATCTGCATAGTTATGCTTTCATTTTGTTTTGGCTTTCCTGAGAGCATTATGTTCTGTATAGAACTGCAGAGCAGGAACTCAGCTAAAGTCATTGTTGTTTCACCTTGTTTTACAATAAATTTTGTTTCTATTAGGGTTTTGTCTTTTTTTTTTTTTTTAAATAATAATAATCCCAGGAAACCAGCTGCAGCTGTTAACTGTTTGACTTTGTTGAGCATGTATAGTTCATGAATAGGATAGACGTGCAGGTGGTTATTTTATTATATATTCATTGTGTGCAAGAGCTCTGAAGATATTTTGTTGAGCCAGTTTTTCTGGAATACTCTTGTTTGTCTCCAAGAACTAATGACAAGTTCTTGGAGTCAAACATTCTACAGGATTTTTTTTAGAGAATGAGATTTTTAGAGCAGTATTGTTTACCCCTTATTACTGTTAAATTACTCTGTCACTGAATAATAAAACCATCAATGAGGAGGCAGGACTGTATGACAATTATGTGCTTTGCTTCATGAACGTGAGCCATTGAGCATTGCCAGAGATTATACTATTTGGTGAAACTGAGTTTAAAGTAAATTTTTTTTCCCATTAGAAAAACTTTTATCTTGTACCTAAAATTTGGGTAGTAAGGTGTGAAAATAAAATCTGTTTGGACCTTTACAGTGAATATTTTTTAGTTATATTTGAAAGCGTCATTGTCAGGATGTTCAGGACCAAATGACTTATCTTTTTTAATTATATTTTGTCTTCATCAATTATCAAAATCATACATGAGTCATCTTATAAAACTTTTTTAAACTGTTCTTTTGGTGCTAAAACTCTTCTGAATTAGATTTGGAGACTGTAAATCATATCTTAATGTTGCAGCTTACCACTGCATTACTGAGACATTTGTAATATTTGAAAAAGAACTTTTAGTATTCATGAAAGGTGATGAATTAGTAATCCTAGAAAGGCAAGTCTTTAATCTGTTTACAGAACATGCAAGTGATGGGAAGCAGAAGTGCAAGCAAATTTATATTATTTTGTCAGTGAGCTCAGTCCTGTTCTGAAGTAATTTCACATAGGGGAGAAAGTATTTGTAATTGACCCTGACCTTGGCCTCAATCCTTGGTTTTCCAGATGATACTGTTAACAAAGACAGTTGTGATGGTGGTTTTCATATTGTGAATACGTATCTGTCCATTAAGAACTTTGCTATGGCCACTAGTTGGATATTAACTTCTAGTTGCTGCCAACCTGGCCTTAATATTCAAAGCTGTGAACTAGCGGTGGGAGAACTGCCAGTTCCCGGAGCCCTCTGTTTCAGAGAATTTTTAGTTTTGGGTCACTTGTAATGCAAGTATGTATGTTAACATTGTAAGAATAGTTAAACATTATTTAATGCCATCTAAAAGATTTTTAGAAGGAACACAGTCTTGTATACATCCTTTGTTGAATACTATATCTAAAAATAATAGACTGGATAGTGTCCTTTTAAAATAGTCCATGCAGCTTAAAACAGTTGCACTTTGGTTTAAGACTATTACCTAAACTGTTATGTCCACAATGTTTTATACATATAATTGCAATAATTTTGTTCAGTTGCTATACATCAAGTTTTATTGCCTTTTAGGTCAAGATACTTCAAGGTATGAAAGAAAAAAAAAGTTGGGAGAGATAAGTAGCATTTCCACAATTCTTCAAAAGAAGACATGTTTAAAAGCAAAAAATCTGAAACACTGTCAATATTAAATTTTGGGTTAAAGCTGCTTTGAAAATAAATGAACATCTCACTTTTAAAGGGATGCTTCTAACTAATCTTTTGAAATTTGTCTAATTTTTAAAAAAATGCAACATTTGATAGAACATCTTGAATCTTAAAAACAAAAACAAAAAAAGTCCCACCCTCTTTTTCCTGCCTTCCCCTTTCTGCACACACCTTGCCTGCAGCCTCTTGCCTGTGCTGGCTGTTCTGTGCTGTTACTGGTAAACACTCCTTGCAGAGCTTGGGGAAGAGTGTGCATGTGAACTCCCCTCAGAGCAGTGCCTGAGCAGTCGTTTCATGCTAGTATGTAGTGGAGAAATACATTATACCATCAACAAATCATAAATTTGATTATACAGATAATTTGGGTCCTTGTAAAATATATTTATGTCAGTGTATTAATATGTAAAAAGATTACATACAGGTAACTTTTATATACATTTTCATTATTTAAATATACTTCAAGCGGAATCCTGACTTAAAAAGTTAAGTAATCAGCAAAGATTCAGATGCATGTTGCTGCTGGTCAAAATTACTAACAATCGGGGTAGTAAGTGCCGTATTATTTAAGTCGATATTATTTCATGAGTACTGAAGTTGTGGCGCTCTCAAGAACAGCTGTCAGCCATTGTAACCTCAGTTATATGGAAAGTGTGTTGTATTCTTGTGTATTGTATTTCTGTAAATTTATTATGACCACAAACTCTTTTGCATCCCTGAAATTCATAAGTTTGGCATCATGTGTTGCAAAATGTTCAGGTTGGGAATAAAGCCGTCTTTAGGGAAAAGGAGTAGGAAGAAATAATTTTTCCCAAGAAAATCTTAGATTACTGTTGAAACACCTCAGTCTCCTTTATCAGGATACATCCATTTGAAGTTAAAAAGTGAAAAATTAAAGACTTGGGCTCATGACTTGCCTGTCCTTCTGGGTTAGTTCCTTCTTCCTTCCCTTAACAGCTTCTGTCATTGCACTGCTGTACTACTTTGTGAAGATGGATGAATAATCCACTGCAGAACCTGTGCTTCTCATGTACAGTTTGGCAGGACACCGGTAGCACAGTGAGGCAGCATCAAAGATTTAGGGTCATAATCTCTTTGCAGCAGTACATGTACATAATTCTCATTAACACACATCGATTTGGTTTGCGAATTAGAAGGTGTGTAGTCACTACTGTTCGGCCTTATAGTTTTCCTTTCTGGTTCTGTAGTACACGGTCCTAGTACTAACTCAGCTCTCCTTGCTTTCTTAACATTTGACCTGAGTGTTACATTTCTTACCAGCAGTTTCATTTTTTCTATTAGTTTTTTCAGTAATGTAAATATCATTACACCTGATTTAGTTCTAATTAATTATCTATAATACATCAAGTGCAGATTAATTCATTTTTAAATGTTCCTCTATTGAAAGATTAGTTTTAATAAGTAGCTATAGACAATTGTGATGTTCTTCCTATAGATGTACAGTGAGCATCTTAGTCTTTTCTTGTACATCTAAATAAATCACAAGATAATGGGGCAATACAAGAGGATAAGGCTCATAGCTTAACTTCCATGTTGCGGGAAAGTATCATGCTACAATTTGTTATAGTACTTTTGGACTGGAATCTAATCTGATACGTGGATAATTATTGCCCAGTATCTTGTAAAATCCATTATTGCCTCTGTGTTTGTGTATATATAGTAAAATCATACCCATTTCTACTCACAAAAGTTTGTTTTGCTTTTTACTGTACATAATTACAGCAAAGTGAGAGAAACTGTTTCTGATTGTAACATAATTGCAAAATTGTGTAATTGGCAAGGGTGATGTGATTTTATAATCTTCTTATACTGTACAGTAAAGCATACAGTGTAAATTAAAGAGCACTAGGAAGTTGTCATTAGATGGCAGTATGAAGGCTGTGGAAGAAGATTATGCATTTTTCCTGATACAGCATACATAAATGAGTCTTTAATAATCTCTTCTTTTTTTTTGTCCAGTTCCTCTTGAAAAAAAATTGCTATGCCTAACTTTTAAGTGACAGCAATTTAATAACCAATAAAATTTTAAATACAAAATAATGATTCCAGTCATTTTTTTCATATTCAGTTTGTTCTTCAGTTATGATAACACAACAAAACAAATTATGTCAGTGAGTGAAGGTAAGCCAAGATAAAACAATGGGTAGCATCACTTAGTATGTGCTGTTTTCCTTTAGTACAGCATGAATATTTTTGGCTGATCAAGTGTAACAGGATTGAGGAGGCTGGGTTCCTCTGTCAGGTGATTCAACCCTACATGAAGGTGCAGTAGAACTAATGTAGAGTCATTAACAGGTGGATTTCATTAGCCTCAACAGGGACATATAAGGGATTGAAGCCTCTCTGAAAGAGAGAAACATAGGCCCTGGGATATAGAAGTCTCCAACCAGAACCTAGGAACAGCCACGCTTGTGGAGAAAGCTTAGGTGACAGTTTGTTTTTGGTTGGGGTTTGAGTTACCAATAAAAGGAAGGGGATATGTTTGTGGTGGTGGTATTGTTCTGTAGTCAGGATTTCATCCTGTCTACACTAAAGTCAATGGGAGTTTTGTCATTGACTTCAGTGAGGCCAGGAATTCACCCAGAGCATAGGCTAGGAATGCCACCTACTTCTGGGAAGAATTGGCCTGGAACAATTTTGTCTTTATATTCTTGCCCCTTACAATTTTTGTAGAGATCTTTTTAATAAACATTTTTGAGAGTTTATTTGTACAGACAAATTCCAGTGTATTGCATTATTGCCTTCAACTGAAACCCAGAAACCCTAAATTTTAATTTGTGTGTACTAGTGAATGAACTACTAAATTTTTAACCTTCCTGAAATTCAAAGCCTACAAAAAATTCAGGTATTCTCCAACTATTAACATGTTCTTTCACATTGTTGCAATATCTTGTATGCTGTTCAAACATTTGTTTCAGGAGAAGCAATTTTTATTAAAGCTTTCATTTTCAATTTGATACAAACTAGAGATTCAAAGTTTTTTGGAGCAGAGGTTACAAAATAAACAGCCTATCGTATAACATGAGATCTCTGTATATTTTAAACAAATGTAGGCGTCTAACTACTGGTCTTTTACTTCTTTGCTTTATTAAGTAGCGGAGAGTTTTACCGTGTTGCTGAAGCATCTAATTAGCACAGTATGCAATTCACATGAAAACCATTTTATTTGTACAAATTAATATGTGAAAAGTTACCGTTTTGAATTGATGAACAAAAATGGATACAGCGTTTTCTTTTAGAGAAACAGAAAAATAGTTCAAGTTCAAAGATTGCTTTTTGCCTTTTATTATCGAATAGTAGATTCTTTACAGGTTAACTGAGGTTTATAATTGTATTTTAGGTGAATATCTTGGAGGAAGCAACAAAAGTAACTGGATGGTCTATCTTTTAAATGCTGTTTTGAACACTTAAAAACAAGATATCCTTGCAAAGAATGACAACTGAAAGCATGCTGTTATTTTAATAGCAATTATTTAAATGGAATTTGTAGTTTGTGGATCAACATATTTTCTTTGAATGTAAACAACTTCTCATTGAAGTGAATTGGAATGTGATGAGAGGGGAGATATTGACCCAGTTTATAGCTACAGAACTTGACAGGAGAGGAACTAAATGGATCACTATTACTGATGCAGAGCTTTGCACCTCTAGGGCACTGCATTAATTTGAAGCTACCTTTTGGATAGTGATCAAGAATAATTATAGTCTGGCGGCTTTCTGGTGGTCTAGTGGACTTAAACTGTTGTATAGGTGGCACTGGCTTATGTAATGAGAACTAACAGAATTGGCTGGCACTTTACTAGCAGTCTCAATAGAGAGGTCCGAGAGTGGGTATGGAATGTGGGCTACCATATCACGTCTAGAAGTGGTCTCCCCAGGATAATGTTGAGGCACAGTGGTTTGGACCATCTGGAGAAGTTTGCATTGCCACTCCCTGTGCTATACCTCTTCTGGGATTAAGCTCAGAGCTTGTGATTCCTTTCATGAACACTTTTTTCAGTTATGTTCATGATGATGGAACAATACATTTCCCTATGCTTTCTTTAAACAAACAAAAAACCACACCTCTGAGATTGGTCACTGACAGCATTATAATTTCCATTCAGTGAGTTTCAGGCACTTGAAAATTAAAAACATTAGAACAAGCATTCATGAAATAATTTTTATGTTGGAAAAGCATGCAAGCCTTTCCCTGCAAAAATACCATATTGACATAATCAAGAAGACTTTTCCTCTCATAATGGGCAAGTATCCTAGCAACCACTGAATAGCAAAGTCTATTCAATTCTCAAAGGTACTATCTAATAGGGGCATGAAAAATATACTTAGACCTCAGCTTCAGCCTCCCTTTGGTTTCCAAACATAGGACCCAATTCGTCAAGCCCTCTGCGCAAGAAATTCCCTTTGAAGTCAGTGACTTAAATGGGAGTTTCATAGAGCAGCTGCAGTGTCAATCCTTTGGTATGACTCTTTCTCCCAATACTTCCCTATGCAGAAGTTATTTAATACCTGCTTTTTTTTTATCTCTGTCTGTAATGCTTAAATGTAAGTCAACCTGGAATTCAATAGCATTTGAATTTGTTTAACTGTATTCATTATTACACGTATATTGCATTTTATTTTGCAGTGAATTCTGGACACATTGGCTTTCACCTTTACCTCTTCTGTAGCAATGGAATCTTTATTTGGCTTTGATTTGTCAAGGACAAATCATTTCTTGCCACAGTGCATTTTTTAAATGTAATGGCCTGCAAAGCTGAATTATTTCTCTCAGGTGTGTAGATAAGCCACGCATGGCTTAACTAGGTCTGTTTGCGATCCTGGCAATTCAGGCAATAGTTCATCTACTATTAGATAGTGAAGGCAAAAATCATGTGGACAAAGAGCCAGTGGGTTAAAATGGAAAAGGTCTTAAATTTGTGCGAAGTAGGAGAAACTCTCCTATAAAACTGTTTTTAAAAAGAGAATTACTTAATGTGTTTGCATCCATTAAAATAAAAAAATCCAAATATGAAATACTTTGCTTTTGTTTGTGGTTTCTTCTGTGAGCATTTTATTGCATAGTCTCTTCTCCCTGTCATCTTTGGGGAGGGATAAAACTCCTGAGAAGGGATGTTAGCAGTTCCACAGCCCATTAGTTTCCTTCACTTTTTCTGTTGCAGTGACCAGCTTTGTTGGACGAAAGGTTTGGAGCCTTTGGGTTTGTTCTCCATTGCAAGGCTAATAAAAATCCATTCAGATTGTGGCTGATGAACCAGTTGATGAGTGGTGGTGATTTTAGAAGGGTTTGAGCTTGGCTGTCAGTGTTCAATTTAGTGTCATTATAAACAGAAGTTTAAAAATATAAAGCAGCTGATACTGGGCTGGAGAAGAGCTGGATTTCATGGGCATGAGAGATAGGAAAGAGTGCAGTTGTCAATGAAAAGAAGGTAGGCGGAAGAGAGGGATAGAAGGTAAAGAGTGATATTTAGTTTTGAGGAGCGTGAGTTTGAGATCGTGCTTTGACGTTGTGTGGAGTTGTCTGGGATTGAGAGATGCCAGACTGAGCTGAGAGAGAGAGGTCAGTGATAGAGTATAGGAGTCACCAGCATAGAAATAGTAGTTGAAGGCATGGGACGAGATGAGGTTGTCAAGAGGGATATATTGAATATAAACACACTGTAGTTCAGTTGCATAAGGAGACCACAGCAAAGACAGGACTCTGGTGATGTATGATACTGCTGTGGGATTCCTACAAAGAGGGAAACGAAGTACAGATATGTCTGGACAAGGCTCAAAAATGAGGTCTTGAATATAGCCAAGCTGTACACTATTGGTAATGTAGTTAAATAGCTTTAAAAACCAAAAGGGCTAATTTTGTGGTCAATGTAATGTAAAGCTTGCAGAATAGTGTAATTTGCTCACAATTATTCAAACTTATGAGCAAATAAATGAGCTGCTGCATTCTGAGCACAATGCAAGTGATGGCATTGTAGTGATGTATGAATTTCAGTCATTGAACCTCATGGTCACAAGAGCATGTGTTGCTGTTGTGAGAATGCCAGGAGATAAATAGGGGTGTAGCTTGCACAACTGGAAAAAATATTTTTGTATCACATCCCATACCTGGCTTCACAGGTGCTGGCTTCTTTCTTTCCCCGGGGGTGCTCAACCCCCGCTGAGCACCAGGCCCCACCCCCACTCCACCCCTTCCCATCCCTCCTTGCCCCACCCCCACTCCACCATTTCCCACCCAGTTACACCCCCTCCCCTGAGCGTGCCCCATCCCCGCTCCTCCCTCAGAGTACCTCCTGCACCCCGCGGAACAGCTCATCCACGGTGGGTGGGAAGCGCTGGGAGGGAGGGGGAGGAGTTGATCAGGGTAGCAAGTGGGCGCGGGGGCAGCGGCTGGCTGCTGATGGGTGCTAAGCATGCACAATTTTTTTTCCGTAGGTGCTCCAGCCCTGGAGCATCCATGGGGTCAGAGCCTATGCCTGGCTTTCCCTGGAAACTGACACTAAGAATCCTAACGTGACTTAATTACTTCCAAATAAATCCTATCAACAAGCAAATATCCTGCAATTGGCAGCTAGGTACCAGCTTCCAATAAAGGGGTAATAGAGTTTGAGCAGAAAAATTCCATACAATTAGTTTTTTCTACTAAAATTTCACTAATGATCCAGCTGCCGCACCTAGACAAGAAAGTCAACTTACATGTCCTGTAAACATATGAATTGCGATGTGTTTATTTTTCTTTCTTTAATTTCTCTCTGTACAATGCATCTTCAAAACAAAGCTTGGCAGTGTAGTACTACTGGAATCACTCAATTGGAGTAGAATTGTTAGTCCTATTTTGTAACTGAAAACTTGCAGTTCATAAGATCCATGGCTTATAAAGGAGCCCCCTGATGTTCCGGCCAATTTTCTGATAAGCACGACATGAGACCTGACCTTATTGTGGGTGTACTCAAGGTGTTGTTGAAAGGTCAAACTCTGGTCCAGTGTAATGCCAGGATACTTTGGATTAACCTTGTGGCTGCCTCACTGCAGAACTGCACATCGTTTGGTATTAGCTATTTTATTGTTCAAATGGAAAGCCGTTACCATGGGCTTTTTGGTGTGTGTGTGTGTGGGGGGGCATTAGGCCTAAGTTTCCAGCATTGGAAATAATCAGCCATTGTGCTAAGATCTGGGGTTAGGGTGAAGCTGAGGGTCTGGAGGCTTGTATGTTGAACAGCTAGGGCAATGTCATCCACGTACCTAAATTTCCTTGACTCCATCACTGGTATATCCGCTGTATAAAATGTATTGGGGCCAGGACAGAGCCCTGACGGATGCCCGAGCTAAGACTTCTTGGTTTACTGATCTGGCCATTAAGGTGTATCTTAAAGCGTCGGTCTCAAGTCATTGCTGCGAAGAGGCGGATCATTCGCCATCAGTGAATGACGCAGGAGATCTTGAGGAGGAGGCCCTATTTCCTAACAGTGTCGTATGCCAAGGACAGATCAACAAGGGCAATTCCTGTCTCCAACTTATGTTGGAATCGGCCTCAATGTGTCCAGTAAGTGAAGCTACTTGGTCACAGGATTTCATCCGAAGAGTAACTGCTGCCTTCTCTGCTGGGAGGATATCTTCGATAATATCAGACAGACGGTGGAGCAGCACCTGTTCCATGAGCTTGCTGGTGGTTGAGAGGAGAGAGATGGGGCGATAGCTGCCTGCATCCTCTGGGGGGTTCCCAGGCTTCAATAGGGCAACACTGCCTTGGTATATTCTGCAGCTGAATATTGTGTGCCAGTGTGGTCTCACAGCAGTCACACTAAACTCCTTGACACTCAACTCAATAATGCTATGCACATAGTGTTGGGGATGCTCAAATTGACTCCAGTTGACTGGCTGCTGGTCCTATCGCACATCCTACCTCCACAAATTAGAAGAACTGCTCAGACATCTCGCTTTCTGAACCATGTCAATGCAAACGCAAAGATCCCACTGCACCATGACCTGCAGAACCCACCAAAGGCTAGATTAAAATCCCGCAACCCTCTGTGGAACCGTATCAACACCCTTACGCCCAACTTCAATGCTGAGGCTCAATGGACAGTCACATGGAGCATTTTGACCAATCAAAACAAACAGCTTGTCATTGATCCTGTTGAGGAACCACTGAGTTTTGATTTATGCCAGAAAGACTGGTGCAGATTGAATCGCATCAGGACATCTCATGGGAGATGTGGACAAACCCTCTTTAAATGGAAAATGAGGCAAACACCTGTATGCAACTGTGGTCACCAGTCACAAATGATGGAGCCTCAGCACATCATATCTGAGTGTCCCCTTCGTTCTTTTGCTGGGGGCCTGAAGGACATTCACCAGCTCACTGCTGTGGCAATGTGCTGGCTATCGAACTTGGATATAAATTTGTAGTTGTTGCTACCTACCCAAGCCAGACGAAGGAAGAAGACTGAAAACCTTGGCAAATGCGTTATTACTTTGTCACTCTAAATCAACATCTCTATTCTAGTAGGAATGTTGACAATTATTAGTAAATTGAAGATACTATATGTAACAATTTTAAACAGAAATGTTCTTTCTGATAATCCAAGTTAATGCAGTAGAGTGCCAATTTTTATTCTTGTTCCTAAAGGAAAACCTTTGTTAAATTGGATTTAAAGATGTAAATGTCTATCAATTGTTTAAAAGGAGGGGAGGGGGCACGAAGGACTGCATTTATGCTTCGATTTGTCTGTAGCATTAAGAAAGTATGGAGTATGTGGTCTTGGTTTTGTACCTATATGTCTGATACGCAAGTGTGGTACCCTGCCACTCTGCACATCAGATAAATGATCTAATTTTTGGTCCAGCCCTTAAGTTTCATAACCCAAATAATAGCTCTTAGTCTCACAGTACAACAGTACCTCCACATTTCAGACCCTTTACACCTTTGGGGAAATGACCTGAATTTGATCCCTTTTGATAGATACAAAAGCTAGTTGTTTTCCAGTAACTATTTTACATGCTACAATAAAGTGAAATCCAGTGCCCTTACCTTTATAAGCTAAAGCAGCATACAGTCTGTCAACAAGAGTAAGGTGTCAAGAATCAGAGGGGTAGCCGTGTTAGTCTGAATCTGTAAAAAGCAATAGAGGGTCCTGTGGCACCTTTAAGACTAACAGAAGTATTGGGAGCATAAGCTTTCGTGGGTAAGAACCTCACTTCTTCAGATGCAAGACTAAGGTGGTTCAGTAAAATTAGATTGCTCTGTTTTCAGTCACTGATTCAGTGAAGTTGGCTGAGTATAGAATTGACTCTTGGTTTTTGGTTGTTCTGTAGGTGATGGATGATACAGTGGCAGAGTTAAGGTAACTTAGGTGACAAACTTTTCCATACTTTGTAATGTTTTTTTTTTTTTAAGTGTTGCCCCTTTGTCCTCCCACTTAAAATTTCCATAATGTGTGTGGGGTTTTTTTGTTTTTTTTTTTTTTTGCAACTACAACCTTCAAAGGAGGAGGAATTGAGTAACTGAAAGATATTGACAAGCCTTGACTTGATGAAACATTTTAGCTGAGGAATTCTGTGTTTAGAAATTCTTCAGAGACAAGGTGGGTTAGGTAGTATCTCAAGTAGAGGAGTCCCTGGTGGACCCTGCAAGCTGCTCAACAGCTCTGGGGGAGCTTAGGTGCTGTGCAGGGATGGATTAGTTTCTTCCTCCAGGTCCCCCATATGACTCTCTGCCTCCTGCTCCACCCAGCATGGTGGGAGAGTGACACATCGAGGCTTATAAAGTGGTTATTGTGGGTTACAGTTTCTAGACCATTGGATAAAGTCTCATTTTCTCCCCAGAGATGCTTCCCCACATGTGCCTGTTACCCTCTTTACTCTCAGATCCCACTGTTTCTTCTCCTCCACCCCGGTTCCCTGCCTGATCCTCCTTCCTCATCAGTATGCTGGGACCATGCCTGGTAAATGTTTTGAGGTTAAAATAATTACAAATGCTTTAGTAACTAAATAATTATGCCAACTGTTCTCTCTTCCCTGTCTCCCAAAAAGTCAAAGGCACCAAGACCAATAGATCCATAACTCAATCAAGTCGTAATGGAATTTTAAACTTAAACCAAACCAAAGTTAAGATGATTGTGACGGGTTGGATCACAGAAACCCCCCCTTGGGAGCTGCCACCCGATGTGCCAAGACTACCCCTACTTCTGTTTTCCCTGCCAGCTCAGGACTCCAGCACCCCGTCTTGCTGAATTAGACACTCCAGTCCACTTCAACACAGACCCAGGGTCTGAATTACTTGTCCCAAAGCTGCAAGTTTACCTAAAAACAGCTCACAGGAGTGTGCTTGTCTTTAGCACTCAGATGCCCAACTCCCAATGGGGTCTAAACCCAGATAAATCCGTTTTACCCTGCATAAAGCTTATGCAGGGCAAACTCATAAATTGTTCGCCCTCTATAACACAGATAGAGAGATATGCACAGTTGTTTGCTCCCCCAGGTATTAATACATACTCTGAGTAAATTACTAAATAAAAAGTGATTTTATTAAATACAGACAGTAGGATTTAAGTGGTTCCAAGTAGTAACAGACAGAACAAAGTAAGTCACAAGCAAAATAAAATAAAATGCGCAAATCTATGCCTAATCAAACTAAATACAGATAATTTCTCACCAGTTCCAGAATGCTCCCTTTTACAGGCTAATCTCCCTTTAGCCTGGGTCCAGCAATCTCTCACACCCCTGTAGTTACTGTCTTTTGTTTCAGTTTCCTTCAAGCATCCTGGGGGGTTGGAGAGGCTCCTTCTTTAGCCAGCTGAAGACAAAATGGAGGGGTCTCCCCCAGGGTTAAATAGACTCTCTCTTGTGGGAGGAGACCCCCCTCCTCCCTCCTATGCAAAGTCCAGCTCCAAGATGGAGTTCTGGAGTCACCTGGGCAAGTCACATGTCCCTGCATGACTCAGTCTTTACAGGCTGAAGCCATTGCCCACATGGAATCTTGCATGTCTCCAGGAAGACTTCTTATGTGGATTGGAGCATTCCAAGATGCATTGTTCCCTGATCAGGTACTTAACCTGGCGAATTCCTTCCTAAAGAAGCTGACCAAATGCCTCCCAAAGCTTACTTAGAAACCCAGCAAGCATACAGCCCATATTCTTAACCTCAAGTGGAAAATGATATATATATGTACAAATAGGATGAATAGATATAGTAGACCATAACCTTTACGGAGATATGTTACCTGGCACAGGCAGCACAAAACATATTCCAGTTATGTCATACATACATTTATAAGCACCCCCTCCCCATAAAGCCTTATGGGGTACACTGTCACAATGATGTTGAAGTAAACCATCTCTGGAGTTTTTCTGTGGGTGGAGGGGGAGTCTGTTCTTTGTTTCTGAACCTTCAGTTCTCTTCGCCATCTTGTCCAATTTGCCTCAGACTTTCCAGAAAAATTTCTACCCTGGCCTAACACAGTCCATGTGAAATTTCAGCTAGACTGGCTATGTTTTGATGAAGCTGGGTAATGAGGTATGGGAAGGAGGAGGCCAGGGTGAAGGAAGGAATGTCAAAATCCCGTTTATAGGCTACTTTCACTTTTGACTAAAGAAAGACTAACAATGTTTTCTACTTTCATTTTTAAATCCCATAGGTAATTGCTGTAAATGGCACAATAAGGGATCCAGGTAATGCAGACCACAAAAAATGGTCAAGACAGAATTTAAGGTCATCTTAAAAATGTGGCCTCAAGAATATTCTAAGACACGGTACCCATGGAAAAAAAATCTTTTAAAATAACAAACAGCCACTATCTGTAATGCAAAAGATGGTCACAAAATTAATTAAGAAGGTCATGGAAAATTGGGAACATTTTAATAGCTTTATTCCCAAATACTTCTCAATCCATCTTTTTATATAAAGAAAAGATGTTTTCATTCTGTTTTAAAAAAAATAGTAGAAAGGAAATATCTAGGTGCTGTCCTGCAAATGTATACTTTCAGCCTTGCTTGAAATGTATCAGATTAGAAAACATTTAAACTAACCATGATGTTAAACATAACTTAGCGCCTAGTATAAACAGGGACAAGTCATGTTTGAAATACATGTTAACTTTACCCTAGGAGGCTGTCAAGGCTGTATCCCCACTTTGAACTTTAGGGTACAAATGTAGGGGCCTGCATGAAAATTTCTAAGCTTAACTACCAGCTTAGCTCTGGTCCCGCTGCCACCATTCCCAATGGATTCCCTCCCTGGGAAGCCTTGAGAAACCTCTCACCAATTCCCTGGTGAATACAGATCCAAACTTCTTGGATCTTAAACAAGGAGAAATTGACCCTTCCCCCCTCCTTCCTTTCACCAACTCCTGGTGAATATAGATCCAAACCCCCTTGGATCTTAAAGCAAGGAGAAATCAATCAGGTTCTTAAAAAGAAGGCTTTTAATTAAAGAAAAAGGTAAAAATCATCTCTGTAAAATCAGTATGGAAAATAGCCTTACAGGGTAATCAAACTTAAAGAGCTCAGAGGACCCCCCTCTGTCTTAGGTTCAAAGTACAGCAAACAAAGATAAACACTCTAGTAAAAGGTACATTTACAAGTTGAGAAAACAAAGTAAAACTAAGACGCCTTGCCTGGCTTTTTTACTTACAAGTTTGAAATATGAGAGACTTGTTTAGAAAGATGGGGAGAACCTGGATTGATGTCTGGTCCCTCTCAGTCCCAAGAGCGAACAACCCCTTAAAACAAAGAGCACAAACAAAAGCCTTTCCCCCCCAAGATTTGAAAGTATCTTGTCCCCTTATTGGTCCTTTGGGTCAGGTGTCAGCCAGGTTACCCGAGCTTCTTAACCCTTTACAGGTAAAAGGATTTTGGAGTCTCTGGCCAGGAGGGATTTTAGTATTGTACACAGGAGAGCTGTTACCCTTCCTTTTATAGTTATGACAGAGGCACTTTAGGATTAGCCACCTGCAGCTGTTTTAAAACAACTGTTGCCCAGACTGAGGGCAAAAATGTGTTTAATACTGTGCTAGTTAAGACATGTTAGTTGACATGTTTTCTGACATGGTGCACTTCCAGATGAGGGCTAAGTAATGTGTGCTGGAACTTGGCATGCATGGGAATTTATAGGAGCAGGACATTGTCCTCATTTTTTGACTTGATTGCCTGTAAAAGGTGTTTCTGTACATTCTTATGCAAAGTGTGTATAATCCACACACTTTCTGGGTGTGGTGTTCTGTCCCATCTAGTGGCACCAAGACCACTTAGAGAGATTAATGAGTCTGCTCTACTGCCTTAGCTAATAGTCATATGGCTTTTAGCTCATGCAGTAGAGGCTTATGCACTAAGCTCCAGAGGCCCCAGGTTCGAGCCCGCCCACTTGTTGGTGTTACATGTACATAAGTCCTCCTTTATCCTTCAGTATCGAACTGATCACAGCTAATATTACTAAATGAGGGAAAATGAAAGGGAACCTCACTGAAAGCCTAACCCGGGAAAAGAAACATTTTAAAAAGAAGTTTTCACTTAACCCATTGTTCCATACGAAAGCTGGGTGCATATTAATATATATATACTTACATTCATTCACATAAAACCCACCAACTTGCTTCAGTTGTCTTGACCCTTTTTTTGCATTCAACTTTCTTCAGAGTTTTTAGACTTCTCTAATTCACACTGCTGGCAGGGTAGTTATGGGAACTTGCACTGGTGTAGCAGAGATCTGCTATTCCTCCACTCTGCTCCTGCCATGTCTTTTCCTATCCTCAGCCTGACCCCTACACTGGGGTGGGAGGCAGCTGTCAGAAGAGCTCTGATGGCTTTATGCTGTCAGAGAGTTCCTCTCCTCCAAGAGAATTCTCCGCTGGCAGATTATGGCCAGAACTCGGCCCCTTTCTCTAGGGCAGAATCTTGCCCGGAGTCTGCCTGGATCACTCATGAACAGGAGAAAGGGATAACTAACTTAATTAATTGGTTGTTTGCTACAAATGGTTCACTCAGCTCTACCCTGAACCAAGGAGGAGGCCCTGACCCCACCCCACCTCATCCCATAGTGGAATAGCTCACCAACATTTTGTACATATCTATCAGCACTACCAACAAAATTATCTGGAGCAGAGGGAGTTATTTTCCCTCATCTCTCCAGTGATCAGATAGGTTCCCGTGATGGTGCATATTTTTTTCTTTTCTTATAGTACATAGGGCTGCCACTTACTCAGCACCACCTAGTGGCCAGAGGATGTCCTGCAGTGCCCTTATGAGTTCTACACAGTCTCTCTTCTGAGTAGAACCACGCTCCACTTGGGGTTGGTTTAACGACTGCAAACAGTCCCACATAATCCTTAACATCTCAGAAATTAAGTTCAGCATTGCAACCCAGGAGTTCACACTTACCTCTGGCTCTTCTGCTCCCCTCACAGAGCTCTTCTCCTGCCACTGTCTGTTCTCCATAGGGTAACCCCTCCTAGCAGTTTCTAATGGGAGCTCAGCCTTCTGGCTCTATCTTCCTTCTATCAACATCTCCCCAGCAAGAAGGCTGGCTATATACTGCCCTTCTCCAAAGAGCTCCTCTCAGTTGGCTGCAAGAAAGGCCCCATCCTACACTAAAGGCTCCTGGTCCCAGGTCCAGTATACTGGGTTTTTTCCCCCATCCAACTACTAGTTCCCCAGGACTTCTTCCTCACTTCCACTACAAGGCCATTTCCTGGGCCTTTGTTCATCCCAGCTTCCTGGAACAGGGTCTTCTGGCCTCCTCTGCTCTTAAAAGCCAGTATATCCCATTACTCTGCAGTTTGGAAGGAGCTCATGCACCTCTAATCCCTAATACTGTCAATCTCACTGGTCCTCATTCCCTTGTAGAATTAATGGATTTGTTGTTCAAATAAGATCAGTTCAAAACATTTGCATGTTTACAAAGCCTCTTGATATCATGCATATCCATGGATGTTCCTCAATATTGTATGCTAACTCCTGCTATGGGGCATTTCCCAGTGCATCTATCATTTTGAATATTTCAATTCTCCTGTCTTAAGATCAGGGTGTCTACTTATTAAGGCCTGCACATTTAAATGCAATAGTGGTACGAGTTGGTTTAGCAGTACCACAGTGTCTAGGACAGCATCTGTCAGAGTGGAATCAGTTGATACATTGTGGATCTCATTCTGGAGAACAGGAAAAATTACCTTGTTTCCTATTTTGGTAACCTTTCTTGGAACTAAGTAGAACATTGGCCAGCCACAATGATGTGTTTTGTGTCCCATATTTGAAGTGTCCAATCCAAAAAGTTACATAATATTTACCTTCTACAGCCTTTGCAACCTTGGCTTGACCTTGTCTCCATTGCCTCAGCTACACTGTACAATTTTGGGTTTCTTTATCCAAGGTGAACCCAAGGTGAACCCAAGGTGAACACCGGCAATGTGCTCTGCAATAGATCACAATGATATAACCATGTACCACACCTTTTGGAACAACATGAGGTATCTGGGGCTTTCCAGACCCCGTCTCACACATCCTTACCAGTATCTGAGGATGAGTGACATATTCCTTTAAGATATAACCTGCCATGGTAGATTCCAACGTATCTATGGACTGGACACTAACACTCTTAATGCCTCACTTAGTCCTATGGCCACTGGTACTGCTAGTGCGATAGGAAGGCTTTTTTCTCAGCATTATAGACTCTTGAGTAGTGCCTCACCTTGCACCAATCTACTCTTTTATTTTTGTCCATTGTTCCAGTATCTTATTTGTTATGAACCCAGGCACTTCCCCACCTTGAATTTCATTTAGTCCTTCCTGTAGCACCTGTATTAGGAAGCTGCCATACTACAAAGAGGTAATCACTTTTGATACATTAGGATGATTTTTCCTATTTCATTGAGTGCTGCTTCCAGTTCCTTAAACCCTGTTATCCTCACATCCTGAAAACCCTTTGAAGCCCACTCTATGTCTTAATTCTGTTTAACTTTTTGTTAACAGATTTTGTAATTGAACTCTCTCATTTTCTGATTTTCTTCCCATAATACTCCTAGTATTGTTCCTATATCTCTTTTATCTCTCTCCCCCTGACTTTTTCCCTTCTCAAGCTACCAATTTTTCTCCAATTCCACCCCATCCATTCAGTGTCTGAAATGTAGCACCACTTTTATCATTTGCATATAGAAGCGCACATATTTTGCATGACAGAACTGTTGTAATTTGTTAAATTCAATACTACAGGTATCATTTGGTACTGTACAATATTATATATGATCTGATGTTCATGATTGTCAGGTCCTGCTTCCATTTCTGAGCATGGTTCATCATCTTGCTTCAATTCTGGAGTTAGGAGGCATTGTTCCTCCAGTATATTCAGGAATGGTAGTGGTACTCTGCCAATCCTTAATCACATTCACAGAGAAGGTCAAAGTCTCAGACACTTGCCTGGGACAGTAGGTTGACTCCTGGGCAGTAGTCTGATGATTTTCTGAAGTAACTGTAACATATACAGCATGTAATAACTGCACGCTATGGTTAGGGTAGCCATTACCATCCCATTTAAACACACCACCCCCACCGTCCCCCATTCCCTGTCCCTGCTCCTGAGAATTGCCTGTGCTGCAGGATTCTCCACCTTGGCTGCAGTCCAGTCTGTACCAGAACACTGTAAATGTCCTGCATGGTTACTGGGAACCATAAGGCTAAGGTGGCATTCTTCCCCTTGTGCACTGCTTTGTTCCTCTGCTGTATCCCAAATTTCACAGACACCAGTGCAGTGCATATTATGCCTCCCACAGTGATCAAGGTCTGAAAGAGAAAACAAATATTCTTGGTTCCCTCTTTTTACATTAGTTGACTCACTTCTGTCCTTCCCTTTGTATGGTTTCACTTCATAGCGTGCAGTCATCAATTCACCACCCCTTTTTCATCCCTTACCTGATGGACTAGTCTTGTCCTTTAAATAACAGGGATCTCCTCAAATGGCTTTTGGAAAGAGCTTTTTATCTTGGACATGCTGCACAAGTACCTGATCTCCTACTTCATACTCCTTGCCAGAAGCTTGGCCATAAAAATATTTTTTCATTTTTCACTGCACTTTCTCGAAATTAAACAGCTCACATTTCTAAACTGCAATTTTATTTTTGTATTTCAGCTCTGAATATATTTTTCAAAAGTGAGAACTTTTTAATTTTTTATTTTTTTGGCCTGTTAAATGCTATATTTTAGCAATGTTCAGTTTTACTGCCACTTTTATTCCTTTACTCTTTTCTGAGTTTCATCCAACTTAGATATCTGTACCTCTGCTGCTACACTTAAACGTGTTCTTCTGACAGGCAATCTTTGCTGCTGTGTTCATTTTTTCTTATTGAACTTACCAGATATTCTCCTCCCCCCTTTATTTTTAAATCATCAATTTTTTCTTTGAAACTTAGACCTTTTAACACTTTAATACTTGCACTATCCCCAATTGTCTAATCCATTCCGAGCTCTGCTATTTCTTAGAATCTGTGCAAACCTCCTTTCAACTTCACATTACTTTTCCTTAAACCACTCAGCTTCAGTTTTTAATTGTGAAATAGGATATTTCCCAAGGCCTCACTAGCTACTACATTCTGGGGTTGTAAACTTTTTACCTTTTTGCCTGGAGTGACGCAGTTTTCAGTCAATATATCTGGCAGCTTTAAGCTTATCTCTATCTTTTATTCTCATTTTTCAGCTTGGCACATTTTGTAGCTGTGGCTGCAAAGCTGTACTGCATATACAGCCCTTTAAGGATAGCTGCTTTTTGTTGTCTCAGGTTGTCAATACCCACCTGAATGGAGTCCACTACTTCTTTAGGGTAAGAATAGTGTTACTGGGGAGTGGGATCCTGTCCCACACCTGGATACACAGTTCCATACACCCACATTCAAAACTTCAAACAAAAACTTCAGGAAGTAGCATGCACAGTTCCAGAACCTCAGCATCAGTCACATGCGCCTTCTAATTTAGAGAATGAATCCTCTTAATTGTAAACACCTGTGTGAGCCATTGGTATGGACATCTTCTCATTGACCTGTGAAGTGTCCCACAGTAAAGGATTAGCCAACTCCACCATATAACCCCCAGCTTTCATCCAATCTGCTCCTAAAATTTCCTCAGAAGCATCAGCCACAAAGACATGAGTAACAGAAAAGCTGCCTACTGTGACATCTAAGGGTCTAGACAGCCAATGAGTGGCTCCTTATCCTGTCACTCTGGTCATGGTAATACACTGGTATGTGACATACCCCACCTGAATTCTAGATGTTAAAGAGACAGATGCCCCACTAACAAGCAAAGCTTGCTGATGAATGCCTCCTCTAATTGATAACCCATTGGGCGGGGGAGGGGGTCTCCCATCACACCAGGGAATGTGGGTAAGAATCCTGGATAATTGGGAGAAGGCTCAATATCTCTATTGGGGAATGGAGGAAGCAGTTTCAGATGGCAGACTGCTCCCCATCCACAAGGTCAGCTCCTAAAGCCTCTGCACCTCCTTCTCTAGTTCCTCGTTATGCCTCTCTACCTCATAAAAGGGGATCCATGGTCATGGCCACTTCCTTTCCCTGGGCCAAGCCCTCTACAATAACCAGGGATTCCTGTACTGCCCTCAGAATTGGGTTCTGCCCACTTTCAACCCTGTAATTTTAGTCTCCTCCACTGGGTCCTTATACTTACCCTCCAAGGCATGGCAAAAAGCACATTCTGCTTTTTCAGCCAAAGTCTGAACATTAGCACGACTCCTGTCAAACACCATTTTAACTGCTCTCTCACCTCTGGGAGCAGTCCATCTATAATAAGTTGTTGGTAATCTGGATCGTCACGAACTGGATTATTCATGATCAAAGAATAAGGGGGGGAAAAGTTGCTCTTCCTATTCTGCATGGCGCTTGTTAAGTTCTGCTGAACAGCACTGACAGTGGTGATTGCTGCATCAGATCCAAATAAAACTCTGATAATCTCTGAACACAGGAACCGCCACAGTCCCTGACCTCAATAGCCCTGTGGAATATGCAGCCAAACCCCAGAGCCAATTACCTTCTGCAAAATTCTCTTCTAATCTCCTCCAGTCAGATCACAACATTTAGCCTACTTGCTAGTTTTTGTAGGCCACTTTAACACTCCCTCTATGCCCCTGCTTCTGGGACAAGGACCTATTTCTTTCATTATGGCTGATATCTCCTCTGGTGACATTTTTTTAACCTTCACCTCTGAACATGTGCACCCTGATTGTTTGAGACTAGGACATGATTATAGGCTCTACAGAGACAGGCACCATAGGGACAGCTTTAGAGTCCAGATTGCTCAAGGAAGGAAAAAGTGGCTTCTGAGGTGGAGCCTTCTCAGACAATACAACACTGTCCACATTAATGCTTTGTTCTTCCAAACTTTCACTGTCTGATTAAAAGTGCCTGTCAGTTCTGTATGCTCCAATTGCACTGCTTCTAGCTGTGCTTGCAGAACACCTTTCTGCTCCTCAAGAGACTAGGTCTGTGAGGTAACATCTTTTATTGGACCAACTTCTGCTAGTGAAAGAGACAAGCTTTCGAGCCACATAGGGTATGTCTGCCCTGCAATTAAAAACCTGCAGCTGGCCCCTGCCCGTTGACTGGGGCTTGCAAGCCTCAGGCTGCAGGGCTGTTTAATTGCAGTGTAGAATTCCAGGCTCAGGCTACAGCCCAAGCTGTGAGACCCACCCCCTACCACACAAGGTCCTAAAGCCCAGGCTCCTGCCTGAGCCTGGAAGTCTGCACTGCAATGAAACAGCCCCACAGCCTGAGCCTGAGTCAGTTGGCATGGGCCAGCCACTGGTGTCTAACTCCCACAGAGCTTCAGGTCTGGGAAAGGTTCTCCCAGCGACCCAGCACAATGCAAGGAGGAACAGATTGTTTAACATAAGTAGTTAACGCATGTTGTAAGGGACCATTGATGGTATCAGGGCCTTTTAATACCTCTGCAGTCAGAAGACAAAAAGAGGGGATTAGTGGGTTACAAATTGTTGTAATAAGCCATAAATCCAGTGTCTCTGTTCAATCCATGATTTTTAGTGTCTAGTCAGAGTAATGAATTTAAGCTCCCAGGCTCATCTTTTGAAAGTGTAGTGCAAGTTTCCTTTGAGGATCAAAGATATTATCTCACCCACCTTGTGTCTCTAATATCCAACTACACTACCTTGCTCAAGAAACTCACATTCCTAAGCTTTTCAGTCAAAGCCTCAGAATTTGTAAGACACTGCTGTAGCTCAGTGATCTTGTCTCTCAGTTCTTCTCACCCTTTTGCATTTCTTTAACTTGAGTTTCATATGTTCTGCATTCCAGTTTCAATGCTTCATTTTGTTTCACAAAAGCTCTGTCACTTTCAAATCCTAAAAAAAACCTGTGGCTTTTACCCTTTTCTTAGCAACCTTTTTGTTGCCAAAAAAGTTACTTTCCAGCAGATTAGCTGCTGCTTCAAGTGGATTCTGGGTTGTGAGGATATCCACCTCTTTATGAGGATCCCCCCTCCATGTCCGGCCAGATATTTATATATGTATTTTAACAGCGACTCCATTGTCCCTTAAAAATGCTTTAAACCCATCAATACTCTTAGGTTGCAGTCCCTGGGATATTGGGTGTTAGCGCAATCTACAAACTGGCTGACTCACCAGAATGTTGGTTTGAGATTCACTTACTCAGAAGATGAGTCTGGCAAATCTTTATTAAGGCAAAACATTCAGCAAGTGGTGATCAGTTACAAGTGGGAAACTCATCTGCACAATATCATCATAGTCACTTCAGCACCGGCCAATACAGCTTCAACCTCCCTTTTTTTTACATAAACTTATTTATAATCTTTTCTTATATATGTGTGTTAGTCTCTCAGGTCCATGTTAACTCTCCTCCACTGTCAGTAAAGGTTTAGTGTTAGTTCAAACCGGTCTTTTCTAGCTTTTTAGTTACTTTATCTTTTTATTTTTCTGCAGTTTCTTACACATGCACAGGTCTGCTTACGCTGTTAAACGCAATCAGAACAGACTCTTTGACATTCATAGCAAGCTTCTGTCAGGCCTAAATATGCCTTTGCTCCCAGCTGTTGTTACTGTAGCATGCCTGGGGAGGAGGAGGGTGTCACTATGAAGACTCCCCTCCTACGGTTTCGTTTTCATGCCAAAGTATCTTCATTGATGTTTTCTCAATATCTGGCACTTTGGAGATGTGCATTTGTTTTCCATTAGTGCCTGTATTCATTTGAAGAGTTTGTTACTTTAAATTAAAATTGTAAATGAACCATCAAAACCTCCAGAATGGCCTGTCAAATTATTGAAAGATAAATTGCTTAATAAAAAGTTCAAACCCCTCTTTGGTGTTTCCTCTCTTCTCTCCCACTACCTTCCTTTCCCTCCTCATTTTCCCTCCACTTCCTTCCCTGTAGATTAGCTAAGCTGGTCTCCCCCTGCTTCCTCTTTTCCCCACCCCCAGTAAGAGTGATGGATTTTCATGTACTTTGTGCTTTATTCAGAACTGAGAGGAGAAAGCTGAGATTCTTCCAATGTAAACACATATATGATAGGTGGAGGAAAGTCCTGTTGATTTGTAGAGAGGGGATGGAAACTGAGGTGTGAGGTTAAGAGGGATGGTAGAAAGGAAGGGCAAATTAGTTTTAAAGAATTTTATCATTTTTAAAAACAGCTGCCTGACAGAGATCCCTTTTTTAAAATTTATTTTATATGTATTTTTCATGTGTGCTTAGGGGCTTTGCTGTTTCAGCAGGAGGAAGTGAAAAATCAAAGTACAGGAGTAAAGGAGTGCTGAGAAACAACTATAACGTGATTATAGCTTTGTTTTTAATGTGCTCTCCAGTAGTGTGGGTACACATTCACTCTTTATAAAAACACAGACTTGGCCCTTCCAAATCCCCAGCAAAAGGCTTTACATAATCCATCCAGCTATTCATCCTCACTCTTCCCAAAGGCCTGTGCCAATACAGAAGTCTTGCAGCTGTAAAGGTGAATAGGGATCAATTTTAGGAATTTGCCAAGGTGCCAGTTAGATTTTAAAGCTGAAATCTAACAGACTAGATTAGCCAATTTACTATGTGCCATAGCCAATATTGGAATGGAATTTAGTTAGGATAACTAAATTTGTTTACTAGGGTTAGTTTAGTTTACTAGTTTTAATGCTAGGTTCTTTTCAGGTCAGTTTTGACCTTGGACAGGATTTCTCAAATCAGGATATGTGCGTGCGTGTGTGTGTGTGTATATATATATATATATATATATAATGATTGGATTTATATATTTATCCAATATATATATTTTACCATTAACCTTGCTGGGGCAGGATTTCATCATATATATGTGTCTGCCTTAGGCTGTTCCAAATTCACAATCCCAGGGGGCTGGCTGGATTTCCAAACTGATTCTGGTTGGAGTCCTATATCAGGCGCATCAGTGGCCAGCATGTTATACCAGCATTCCATGAGCTGCCCTGGCTGCCTTTTGGCTTGATATTTTTAAGATGTAGGTTTTGGCCTGTAAAGACCAACTTATGTGAGAGACCTGTACCCCTGTGCCAGACTACAGTCAGTGTTGGTACTTAGGCTGAAGCCTCCTTGGTATAAGTGAGGGGGGGGGCTATTGGGAAGGCATTTTCAGTGAAAGTCCTTTGGTGTTGGAACTTACTCCTGCCCTTGATCTGAAATAATCTGAATGGATTGACCTTTAGGGCATTCTATGAAGCCCATCTATTTCCACTGGCTTTTGGGAAAGAGGGAGAACTACTAGGGCAATAAGTGGTTTGGAGTGAGTGTGTGTGTGTGTGTGTGTGTGTGTGTGTGTGTGTGAGAGAGAGAGAGAGAGTAGAGAAGGTGAGGTTATTGTCTCTAGTAGTTTCTGTTGCTAGGCTATTGTTGGTTGGGGCTGGTAATTGTGAAGTTATCTATTACGATCACTATATTTAAAAATGGCTATGGATTTGTACAGCTATGGTGAGATGCTGTTTTACTTAGGTACATGAAAATAACTATTTTAAAAATGAATAAAGAGATTATTTTATTCATTGCATGAGATTATGTTGCACGCTGTTATTTTAGTAACCTAATGATGTGTAATTCTGAGTGATTTGGAGAGCACACCAGTGTGCCTTAGTTTCTAGCCGATACCTCCGCTGTAACTTTTGTCAGGCAATTAATCTAGAAAATAATAGCATGAAATTGATGCACTAAAAAGTATTTCAGATAAGCACTTTAGTGCTCAGGAGTTGAAACCTGTAGGGATAGTACAGATTTTTCTGATCTCCCTCAAAGATAAACTTGACCACAAAGCACCATTAGTTGTGTTTACATGTATGTATTTTTCCCTGGATAGCCCACACATACATTCTCTTATATATTGCATTCTCAAAATACATTCTCAATGTCTTTGCTAATGTTTTGAATTAAGTCCAGTTGAAGACAGAAGGGAAGAATGTGGCCTAATATAGCAATCTGATAACAGATCTGATAATCATAAGTTTTATTCTGTTTCTTCTATTGACAGGTACTGATCCAAAGGCCCCTGAAGTCAGAGGGAGTCCTTTCATAGACTTCAACAGGCTTTGGATCAGGCCTTTACTGTATGACCTTAGGTAAGTCATTTACCTTCTTTGTGCTTTGGTTTCTCCATCTAGAAAATGGGTTTACTCTACTTACTTATCTGACAAGGTTATTGTGAGGCTTAATTCATTGTCAGTGCTTTGGGATCTTCAAATGAAAAATATTTCAAGTACATGGTTTATTTCTTTGAGTGTCCCATGCATTAGCAGCAATCTGTTTCATGCTCTGAAATCCTTACTGTGTCAATGAGTGAAAGTAGACCGAGAGAGAGAAGTGAAAGAGACGATGGACCTGAATTATGCACCTCATAGAGAATCTATTAATTGAAGGATCTCATTCTCTGTTATAATAAACATTGTGACAGTAGTTTCAATAGTCCTTCTCAACAATGTTCACAGTAATTTGAAACCACTGTCATTTTTTCACTTCTTTGCAGTATAAACCCCATCCTGATTCCTGACAAAGAGTGAGATAATATCACACGACTGAGCTGCAGAGAAAATAGCAAAGTGTTCCAAGTACAAGAGCCAAAGTGAGTGTTGAGAAAGGGATCACTATGTTATGAGCTCATGCTGGCTACAATATTTGGTATGAGTGTAAACTGAGCTTTGAGCCTGAGAGGGAAAACAGATTGAATCTCAGAAGAGCACTTTAATGTGTTTGTTTTCTTTAGCATCAGAATCCAATTTACAAGCTGCTCTCAAACTGAAAATTATAAACTAGTCACCAGTGGATCCAGCTCTCTGACATCTCCCACTTCTATCCTCCCACTTGAAGCAGCTATAAGCATGAGGACTGGGAGATGTTAAAGGTCAGAAGTGTGGAAAAAATCATTGGGTTTTATTATGGGCATTATATCATCTTGTAGCCAAGTCTAAAAGAACACATATGGATGAATTTTGTACTTGCCCTTTTTCTTTTTAAGATGCTATTGTGACAAGATACATTACCTAAAAGTTGTAGAGTTTACAAATAGAACCATCAGAAAACAGGTGTGATGACGACAGTGATGCAGGAAGTGAAATGATCAGGTAAAAAATAATAAAAGAGAAAAGGCTATTTTTCCACTCCCTTCTATGCTGGCACAAGGTGGCAGTGTTTCAGAACACTACTTATGGTTGTTAACTACTCACTAGTTTTACGTTTTTATTCATACAGGAAGGTCAGCAATAAAACTGTGATGGAAGTGCAAAGCATGAGTGTGTTGAGATATAAAATGGAACTGACAGCCCATTTATTGTATATTGCTCTTCCAAAAAAACCCCAAACCTTTAGTATCATCTTACAATGGCGTGAACTCTAACAGTTGGGCTGTCTATTATAACCCATAATAATGGAGGAGAAAAGAGGTAAAAATAATCCACAACATTTCTATTGAAACCAAATCAGGCAAAAAAATAAATTCAGAGCTTTGGTAAAACCTAATCAACTAGCTAAAAAGGATTTCTGGGATACTTACATGCCAATGGCAGAAGCCACAAAGGTTGTGTGGTTAAGATGCTTGACAACAAGAAAAACGTTATCAAAGACACTAAAGGCCCCGTCTATGCTACAGAAATCAGTGTTTTGAAACAGTGTATAAAATGGTACTGGGAAAACCATGTTACAATATGGATTATCCTTGCCTATGTAGAGAGGAAAAACATGTCCCAACCCTAATTCAGTAAAGCTTTTAAGCATATGCTTAAAATCCACTGAATTCAAGTTGAAGTTAAGCATGTGCTTAAATGCTTTAATATGGGGCTGGACTGCAGAATCAAGGTCTATGCTAGTGAACTAGTGATACTTAGTAACAGGTCTGTGCCATTGTGAACACAAGGCAAGGTAGCCACAGGCATTTATAACAGTATGCTATTAGGTCTGCTCTGAGCAGGGTCTAATCCATCATTTTTAGACTCCTGTAAAAAATCACAGCTGTTTTGCAGTGCCTCCTTCTGGCCCTCAGATGGTTCTGCAGCACCCAGCCTCAGTTTCCCTTCTCCCAAAAGCTCCCCAATATGTCCTTAGAGGTCTGTGTCCCACACTAACATCCCTTCCTGGGGGCTAGTGTATTAACATACAATATGCTCAAACACAATCACCTTCACCCCCACTCGCCCCTCTTTTCTGAGGTCTGTCTATTTTGCAGTTTCAAATAAAAAAAAAATTTCAGAGTCTTCCACTGGGCACCATCCCTCCTTTGTGATGTCTATTTCCCTTTCACACTCCCTCTTCTCTGAGGTCTGGTTTCAATTTCCCCAGCTAAACACAGCATTTATTTTCAGCGACTCCTTCCTCTGTTTCCCTTTGGAGCCACCTAGGTTACCCAAGCCCCTCTTTGAGCCCATACTCCCAGGTTGGGAAAACTCCAGGAGGTTTTCACCCAACTGCTTCCCTCCAGAAACCTACCAGGAATTCAGTCCCAGCTCAAACAGGTCTGCAAAAAACACTCCTCTGCTGTTATCTTTCACAGGGAGCTCTCAATTCCCTGCCTTACGAAACCCAGGCATCTTACCTTTCAGTCAGTTGGGCAGCAGGCTATCAGTTACAGGTGCTTTCCCTTTCACTTTGTGACAATTTCCTATTAAGAATATTACATCTCTATTCTTTGTAAAGCCCAGCATGCATATTACTGTTTATTTTTTGCAATAGAAAAATAACTCTTGGTGGGGAAAAAGGTAGTGTCTTTTTTTTTTTAAACACAAAATGTCTATTTCCTGATATATTGGGGTCAAATCCAGAGCTGCTGAAGTCCAGGAAGTCTTAGAAGTCTTTTACATCAACTTTTGTGAGCTTGAGAACAAGCTCTCAAGGACCACACAGACCCAAAGAAAGAAATGTATGCACTTATGGGCAGATTTTAAGGACATGTTAACTTTGCTTTGGTAAAGATTAGGCAATTTTTTTCTATTTTGTATATTTTTTGATTAAAAAGTACCGTAAGGCTTTGGATATTTAAATCCAAAAGAAAAGTAGGGAATTGGATCCTGAAGATGCATAGATTTAAAGCCAGGAGCAGGGACATTCCATAGGACTTCCCTGAATTAATTCCTGGTTTAATTCCAATAGCTGTGTTTCAATTAGAGCATGTCTTTTAGAAAAAACATCTAGTCTTGATTTTAAAAATTTCCAATGATGAGGAATCCACCACAACCTTTGACAATTTGTTCCAATGGTTAATTACATTCTTGGTTAAAAAATTGTGCCTTGTTTCCAGTCAGAATTTGTCTAGCTTCAACTTCCAGTCATTGGAAGCCATTGGCTCTTGTTATACAATTGTCTGATAGATTATCAAATGTATGTTCTCCATGAAGGTCCTTACAGACTTATTAGATCACCCTTTTACCTTTTCTTTCATAAGCTAAATATTAGACTGAGCTCCTTTCACCATAAAGTATGTTTTCCTCTAATCATTTTCATGGCTTTTCTCTGAACCCTGTCCAATTTTCAACATACTTCTTGAATTGTGGATATCAGAACCAAACACAGCAGTGGTTGCACCAAAGGCACATACAAGGTAATATAACCTACCTACCTACCTACTTGATATTCCCTTGTTTATCTATTCAAGGATGGAATTAGCCCTTTTGGCCACAGCATCACACTGGAAGCTCATGTTCAGCTGATTATTTACCATGATCCCTGTTATGCTGTGTGGGTTGGCTCATAATTGTGAGCGCCTATATCAGGGCAGATTGTCAGAAAACAGGGCAGACACTCCAAACTGATGGTACATTCTATAATTAGATTTCACCAAGCCAGTAACAAATGTGAACTCCTGGATCACCATGCCAATCTTACCATGGAGTCATAGGGAGTCTCCTCAGCTTCTCCAGCCTATCTTGCCACGCAGACAAACCAGACTTTGTGATAATGATCACTTAAACCAAAAATCACACCACATCAGGTTTCTCCCAGTCCCAAGGAACCAGTCACTTACCCCAGATCAACTGGTACTCTCGATCTTACACCAAAGAAAATGCTGGCAGCCAATCCTACAGTAAACTAGCTAAAGGTTTATTAGCTTAAAAAAAAAGAATGAGAGTTATTGAGTGGTTAAGGCAGGAAAAACACATGTACAGGTGAATCAAAGTCTATAATTCCAAATGGTAGCAGAGATGTAGTAATCTGCCAGTTTCCCAAAAGTCTGTCAGGGCTACACAGAATTCTGGAGATCTGTCTTCTTGTTCAGTTATTCTGCCCTGTTAGCATCCAAACACTCCAGAGATCCAGGATCTTTCTTTGAATTCATATTTATGGTATCTTCTCACAGAAAGTAAGCTGACAGTGTCTCTACCCATGTGGGCTTTTCCTTTGATTATGATGAGTGAGGAATGCACTTTGAGTCTCTGACCTCAGGTCATCACCACAGTGGCCATTTGCTTTAGAATTAGCACCTTTTCTGATGAAGTCCTTCATTAGCATTTCCTAAGGCTTCTTTGATGTCTTATGTGTTATTTCGTTAGGGGGTATTTACCATGTAAATGGTTTGCTGGTCTGCCAGCATCACAACCACCACGTATTTTTCAGTCACTGCTTCCCAGGATAGTCTCCCAGCCTATGAGTATGTCCTGCATTCTTTGTTCCTAAATGTATAATCTTACATTTGGCCATAATTAAATGCATATTGATCGCTCTATATCAGTGACCTGTCCACTTCATCATCATCATTATTATATTAATTTGTATTACCTTTGTGCCTAGGAGCATGGCCCATGTGTATAAGAGGCTTGGGGAGGCTGACCATGCAGGGGCCAAATGCCAGATGTGGCACAGGTGACCTCCCTTTGGACACGCACTGGCCCGCTGCCTTTGCACCAGCCAGGAGCACTGGAAACTCCCTAGATGTAGGGGGGCTACTGGCGTCAGGACCATGGCCCAGCCTGTGCTCTGACCCCACTCTGCCCTGAGGCCCCACCCCTGCTTGGCCTCTTCCCGCCTGCTCACTTCTGGTGCGATACTCCAGCTCTGCCCGCCTGCTGGTGAGTCTCCAGGCTGTCTGCAGTGTTGCACTTGGCCAGGCGGGGATCCCAGGGCAGGACACTGGCGGGGCAGTATCAGTGCAGCTGCTAGTGCAGCCTGGGGGCCTGTGCCCAGCTTCCCTCAGTGCTGACCTGGAGAGGAGGTGCTTCACTGGCTTGGTTGGAGCCTTGCACCCCTTGGTGGTGGGAACCACATGAGCCGTGCCACCTTCCCTACTGCAAGGGGAAGTGGTGGCGGCCATGGAGTTCCTGCCTCCTCAGGTTAAGCTGGAGCTGGCCCTTGGCTCCCCTGGCAGCTGCACCCCTAACCATCCTGCCTCCCCAGGCTGCAGCACGGGCCTCTCCCCTTCCCCTCCGAGGGACTCTCAGCATGTGAGTGGAGGAAAAGGATGGGACTGAGCCCTGCATGGTGGGGCAGCAATGAGCCCTGGGGAGGGGGAAGTAAGGAGCCTGGGGGGTGGGAAGGGGTAGTAAGGAGCCCAGGGGAGGAGGGGTTGGGGCAGTAAGGAGTCTGTGGGGCTGAGAGGGGACAGTAAGGAGCCAGGGGGGGTGGGGGGATAGTGAGGAGCCCCACAGCAGAGCGTAAGACTGGAGCTGGGCAGTGGAGTGAGGGTGGGGCCTTGGGGGAAGAAGCCTTGCAGGGATGGGGGCTCCCCACCTCGATTTCTAGAGAGCTTCCAGTGCTCTGTAGCCTCTCCAAGGGGAAGACTTACATGCTGCCTATGCCTAGGAGCCCGAATTATGGACCAGAATTCCATTGTGCAAGGCACTGTACAAACCAGAACAAATAGACAGTCCCTTCCCCTTACCATCTAAGTATAAGACAAGAAACAACAGATGGATATAGACAGGCGAGTACAAGGAAACAATGAGACAGCATAGGGCAGCATAAGCAATGGTCTCAGCACAAAAGCAGCCTAACCGTTGTCACATTTTTTGTAGGCCTCAGAACAAAGGAGAGTTTTAAGGAGGGTTTTGAAGGAGAATAATGAGTTAGTTTCGCAGCTGTTTACAAGAAGCTCCTTCAAAGAGTGTAGGGAAGCATAGCACAGAGAATAAAAGTCCTTATTTGAAAATTTAACAAGTGGGAGAGGAGGGCTGACATGGAGATGGGAGTCAATTTTTGATGCTGAATAAGTGACAATAGGGGATAGGTCGTGACGGGCCTTGAAAGTGAAGACAAGTAGCTTATGTTTGATACTACTGGAAGAGAAGAGGGAGCCAGCGAATGGATGCAAAAAGAGGGGTGACATGGTCAAAGCCCTGAGATTCCTGGCTCTAGCCTGGGCTCCCACAGTTGCTGCCATAGATTAGGAAACCTGCCAGCCCCTAGAGCCCAACCTGGAGCCAGGAGTCTAGCAGCCTCAAGAGCCCCGGCAGGAGCTAAGTGAAATTGATCTTCTTGTTAGTTTTGTGGCTGCTATTCACTGAACAGCAACCATAAAATTGATAAAAATGTCAATTTTACATTTCCTGTCAGGAACATCGTATTTCAGTGTTTTTGAAACACAATATTTGGGGATCTTTGGTTCCCCAAAACATTTTGGGTAAATTTGCTCAGATACTTCAGTGACTGACAGGCACTATAAAAAAAAACCTACACAAAACAAATACTAGTTGGAAGAAACTGAAAGAGGATCTGTTAGAGACTGAGGTATATCTGAAAAGATGAAATATGCAAATACCATAATGGTATTTACCCATATGGACTAAATTAAAACCAGATAGGTTTAGATTAGCTCATGCTTTCAGGGTTAACATATGGTTCAAATTCAGATAAATTTAATCCATTAATTAATTAGGATTTTCACAATACAAAATGGTGACTATCCAAAAGCTCTTAGATATCCATTGCACTAGTTACATATAAAACAAACAAACTAAATAGCACCTTACCCAACTGCCAACATAACTAGCCCCCCCTACAAACATATAACACCTACATCTCCTCTCCTCACATTTATGGGGGATCGAACTCCATCAAACCTCACCCTCCACAGCCACCCACACAAATAGATGCACCTTGTAGTGTGCCCTGAAAGTCAACAGAACAGGGATGTTTCAGGTTGGAGAGCTGGGGAGCCAGTTTGTTTTTGCTTATTTTTTGTCTTCAAAAGGGTATTTGAGTAAAATGGGTAGACCTTTTGGAATCATAATAGTGATGGTATCAATTAATGCATGGCAGTCCAAGCTTACACCGTCAAGTTCCTTGTGAAATTTTCATCTGGAAAAAAGCAGTGCACAGGCTCAGCAACTCCAAGTGACTTGGTTGCTTTTGATTCTTTTTGCAAAAATAGCCAAAGGCCTTAATTCACATATGGATTACTGCATATTTTATTTGTAAGATCTAAGTCTCTTTTGATTTATAGCTACTTTAAATAATTACTTAGCTAAAAATAGCAAGGGAAGGAGCTGGCATAGTGGCTCGGCACATTAATGATATGTTTTCATGTGTCAACCCTCTGCTCTCAGTGCCACAAGCTTTAGTCCCCAGTAGGGACTTAAACTGATGAAGTGATAGCAGCAAGTTTCCAGATCTCAAGTGTACTGTATGGGCTGTTCTTTGGTGATGAGGGCAGCTGCCCCAAGAAGCTGGATTTTCATAGATTTTTGAAGCCAGATGGGAACATTTTGATCATCTAGTCTGACTTCATATATAACACAAGCCTTAGAATTACACCCAGTAATTCCTTTATCAGGTCCCATAATTATAATTGGTGGTTAAAGCTGAACATGTCTGTTTGAAAGACATCTAATCTTGATTTAATGAGTCAAGTGACAGAGAATTTATCACAGCCCTTGATAATCTGTTCTGTGGTTCATTATTCTCACTATTTGCATCTTTTTTCCAGTCTGAACTCAGCAGACTTCATTTTGATGTCCTGGCACCAATGGCACTGCACGCAACATTGATCAAAAATCAGTATTGGATATTTTAAATGGTCACTGTAGGAGGAGCCTGGGGTTGGTCCAAGTGCATTGCTTCCAGAAATTATTTTCCCAGCAAAGCATCTCCTCATCTTTAGGATTATGGTGTGGATTTATTTGGGTGAGAGGGAAGAATGATCAGAAAAATCTACATTTTATAGCTCAGTGGTTTGAGCATTGGCCTGCTAAACCCAAGGTTTTGAGTTCAGTCCTTGAGGGGGCCACTTAGGGATCTGAGGCAAAATCAGTACTTGGTCCTGCTAGTGAAGGCAGGGGGCTGGACTCGATGACCTTTCAGGGTCCCTTCCAGTTCTATGACATAGGTATAGCTCCATATATTATTATTATTTTATTGATACCTTTTGGTTAATACTTGAGTAGTCAAACAGAGCTGGCTGGAAATTTTCTGATGAAATTTAGTTATGTCAGAAAACACTGATTTGCTGGAGTGAAAAGTTCAGCTGAATCTCGCAGATTTCCAGTAGAAACCTGCCAGTGTTCCAAGGTTGACAGCTTTGCAGTAGAGAGCCTGGGAGTCCCTAGCTTATCTCTAGGGGCTTATAGACTTCCAGCTGTGCTGAAGGGAGACTGCTAGACCCTGAAGCCCTCACTGGAGCTGGGTCTGTGGGGGCTGCTTGGCTCCCAGCTCCAATCAGGGCTCTCAGGGCTTCCAGGCCTGCTCAGGAATAGGTCAGCCCCAGCAGCCAGCTGGCCTGGGACTCTGTAAGCACTAGGCTCCCCAGTCCAGAGCAGTCCACATGGCAAGGCTTCCCTGGAGTTGAGGATCTTAGGGCTGCTGGTATCCCAGTGCTGTTGCAGGGAACCTTGAAGTCGAGAGCTCTGGCTTAAGTGGGGAGCCTAGCAGTCCCCAGAGCCTGAGGCTCTCGCATGATACTTACCGGACAGCAACTGACGGTCAATTTCAGAATTTTGTTTCAAGAACACCATATTTTGGTGTTTACATAATGAAATTTTCAGGGATCTCCAGTATGATGAAATTTCAGTAATTTTGCTTTCCTCCTGAACTGGAATGAAAGCAAATTGGGAAGTACCAACATTTCTCCCAAACCAAAACTCCCATGTTTTAGCCAGCTCTATATTCAAATAGGGAAGGACCAATTTATCACATTTTCTCCCACTAAAATCCTGCTTTTTGTAGCTTCACGACAACTACACCTGAAACTGAGTTTTTAAGTGTACCAATGTACTTCAGGGTCTACCATCCTATAGATGTGTACTGACCTCTCTGGTCCTGAAGTCACTTAACTGAGTTGAGAGAAGGCGTAAGGATGAAGAAAGCTTATCACCTTTTGGTCCAAATTCTGTCATTGGTAATATATAGAATTCCTTTGGAAGTCAATAGGAGTTGCACGTATTTCCAATAGTAGAATTTCGCCCTAGTTTATTTCTTGTCCTGTACTTTCTTCCCCCTATCCTCTCTCTTCCATGCGCAAATAAAATACAACAGAGCTCTGCATGGGCACTGTTGTTTGCACTAATGAATCTGATTGGACCCATTCTGACATACCTAGTAAGGGATGAATTAAAAAAAAACTTGAACAGTCCCTTATTTAGGAATAGCAACAGCCTTTCTAGTCACAAATGAACAGTTTTAATGGAGACGAGAATGAGTGAGGTTGTGCTACTAGGACTAATTCGGAGAGCTAGTTTCTTAACAGACTTTCTGGTGTCCAAGTCCAACTTCATCAGAGCCCCTGTACTTTGATTCCATCAACGGTAGCTAGGTGGCACAAGAGAACTTTGTGTAAAGCAGAAATTATGCAGTCTAAACTTCTTTTGTGGTTATTGTCTGATGACAAAATAAACACAATATATAAAAACAGTGAACTCATCTCAGAAAAATCTTAAAGGGGTTGTTTTAAACCATCATTAATTTAATCAGTATAATGGGTCAGGAGAAAGAATAGGAAAATCTTCTCAAATGTCTGTCAGAAGCTAGAGTTAAAGTTGAAAAGGGCATACCATTATCTAGTTTAAATTATTATGTACTATTCAACATGAGTAAAAGTTTTACTCCATGAATGGTCCCACTCAGTATTGAATTAAATGGGACCATATGTAGGGTAAGGAAATATCCAGTGTAAGTAGGGTTATTGGAATCGGTCCCTAAATATATCTGAGCACCACTGAATCACTTTAACATTTATTTTCATATTTGATTTTACTTTAGTTTTCCAGAAGCATATTTTTCAAAAAGAAATCAGATGGTGTGTTTATACATCAGGAATAAACATCCTGATCTTCTTGAGAGAGGAAGGAACATATTGTGCAAAATTATGATCCCATATTCAAAATACTTGAGCTATGTTCTGTCTAATGATGGCTGGGCCAGAGAGCATGCATGACCCTCTATGCTCCTCCCTTTAGTTAATCAAGAAGAGTTCTGAGGAGAATCTAATAGTTGTAAGGAAGACAGCTAGGAGAAACAGTTAAGTGAGTGAGGTGACAATAATAGTTCGGATAATAGTGGGAGAAGGGGTGAGGCAAAGAGAGCATGGAACAAGGTCTACAGAAAAGAGAATAATAGAGACATGAAGGAGGGAAAGAGCCTTCTAACCACAGCTGATTCTAGGTGCATGTGAGCAGGACGGTCTCCCAAAGGGTGGCATCCTGCTGCACCACTTGGTTTTTTATTTTGCTCTCCCCTGATTGGCCAGTCTTTCCCCTGCCCCACGGCTGATGGAGACAGGAGGAGGAAACAAAAACGGTTTCCCCTCGGCCAGCAAAATGGCCAGTTCCACTCCTACTTCTAGCAGCGCAAAAGGGCCTACAGCGGAGGAACAAAGGAGAAAAGGGAGGGGAATATAAGACTAATGGAGAAAATAATATGTAAGTATTAATTTGGGCCAACTCTATTTTGACTGAGAGTTGGATCCCAATAGCCTTACTCTATATGAGTAAGGGTATCAGTATCTGACCTTGAATGATCACCACATCCATGCCTACAAGGAAAATCTCTATCTTCGGAGAACAAAGTGACTTCTACTCACATTTTACCTGCAGCCACATGGCACTCAAAGGTGTAAAATCCTGCCTTTGAAAATAAACAAAATCAAAGAAATTACTTCCAATCTGATTTTACAATGAAATCCCCATGGATTAGGGAGGACCAAACATCATCTTCAGAAATAAATGAGTTGTATAAATAAAAATAAAAGCAATTTGTGAACAACAGAGATGAATGATGGCTACCAGCAGAACCACTACAATTATGTTTTATTGTATCCCTAACTCAGTTCTGTAAGTAAGCTACTAATAACATAGCAACTGTGACAACTTTCATTGGTTGCCACAATATCTTTGTGGGTCCTACAAGAGAACTATAAGTAACCAAACAGCTGAGGATCTACATGAATGGAGGATGCCTCAGATATCACATCTTCCAGGCTGAATCTCCATAGTGACTATGGCCACAAAGGAAAAGCAGGTTAGGCAGAGAATAACACTTTGTTGTGTGTGTATTAGAGACCCACCCACACCTCAGTGATGAAAATACTAAAGTCAAAACTTTCAAAACCTATTAAGAATGCCTTGTATCTACTGTAACAGAGTGGTCTCTAAACTACTCCTGTCATACTAATCTAGGAAGTGAGGCTAATATAATACTCCTTTGCTGCCACTATGGTATGTCTTCACTGCAAAAAACATGTGTTCTTATCTATATTAACTAATTTAGCTACATCAGATTAAAATAGCAGTGACAGCAACTCTGCTTCTAACTTGAGTTAGCAGCTCGAGTTTAAGCCTTTAGGGGAGACTCGGGTTGAACTTGAGTTGCTAACCCAATTGAAATGCCACTTTGCTATGTCTTCATTGCTATTTTAATGAAGGAGCTAACCTGAGCTAAGAACACACTCTTTTTTTGCAGTGAAAACACACCTGTTTATAATCTGTGCTACTCCTATTCTTCATGTAGTTGTCACTCTACAGCGAGTAATCAGAAGAGGTGGTTAAATATATCATGTAAATATGCTCAAGATTTTAAAACCTTTTATTTGTGGTGTGGGGGAGAAAAAGATGTGGAAAAACGACATGGACATGAAAAAAAGCAGAGAGGGAGTAAGAAAAACAGAGAAGGGATGGAAAGCATCAGAGAAGAAAAGGTGGACGAAGGCAAGGATGGGGGAAGGGAGACTGCCAAAGGCAGGGAAGAAGAACTCCAGAGGGTAACACACACACAGCATGTAGATGGAACATTTCTACTGTAATTAGGATGCAATAATTATGGAAACTTAATGCAGCAACAGAAAAATTTACTATTGGTCAGCTGGATTTTGTTTCTTACATAGGAGCTTTCTGGATACAAATAGTGAGGAAACACCCAGCTCCCTGCAAACTCCATGGACACTCATGCTTGCATCAATACTGACAGATCCACAGAAGTTGGAGAGAAATTAGATAGAGTTTAATGGATCCAGATATAATCCAGCCAAACATAGCCATTCAATGCATTTCCTCACCAAATTGCTGTGCATTCAGGTACTTCCACACTGATTATATCTGAATACAGACTATCCCCATTTAGGCAGTGACTTGTGCTTGAAAACAGCAGGTTTTGTTTAGTTCCTCAATAACTGCCTTGCTTGAACATGATTCATATGTTTCCTTAGTAACTGCATGGACTGAATAGGACATGGCTTTTTTCCCCCAAATGTGCTCTGATTCAATAGGATCCAGGCATTTTCATACTGAACATCTGTGACTTGGGAAGGATCCATGTGTTTTCTCAATGAATATTAGTGGAACTGGCAAGGCTCTGAATGTTTCCTTCTTGCTTCCATGCCTGGAATTATCACTATAATATATATTTATTTATTTATATATTATATAAATTATCAATGTGTTTTGCTTCATCCAGCAAGATGAATAGATCTAGCTTTTACTCTGCCCCACCTTCTCTCTACAAAAGACAGCAAGCCATGTTACAAAAATATGGAATAAAGGTAGGAGTAAATTCTCAAATATTCTATTCTTCCCCCATTCGTTAATTCCCCCCTCCTATATATATATATATATATATATATAAAAGTTACTTATAATACAGAGAGAGAGAGAGAGAAATGTCAGAAATTAAATACCTACCACATCTGGATATGTGGAACTGTAACAACACTGGGGAAAAAATACCTCTCCCCTGAAGCTGCTATTTTAAATGATGTAAAGCAGCACTAGCCATCCCAGGAGTGGTGCTTAGGAATGGGGTAAAATAATGGTAGTTCTTACCATGCTTGAAAAAGAGGCAAGTAGCAAACAAGCCATTCTCCTAAGGGCCTAGCAAACACAAAAACTGTATTCTTTCATACCATATGATCTATCTATAATACGTGCTCCTACCACCTTCTTTTACTCACCCTGTTCTTGTCTATCCATGACAAATTTGCCTTTTTTGAATGCCAGAAATGGTGAGATTCAGCACAAAGAAGGACTAGTAAGAAGAGCAAGACACCTAAAAATGTTGAAGTATTGTCCTTAGTTTTCACAGAATGATCGATGCCACAGTACTTAGCATGTATGGGGTGCTGTATGTTCTCAGTGTCACCATAGAAACATTAACGAATTAATCCTTATGAGATGGCCAGTTAGGTAGACACATGAAGAATGGGGAAACAAACAAAAGGTGAAATTCTGGCCCCACTGAAATCAAGGGAAATTTTGCCAGTGACTTGACTAGAGCCAAGATTCCACCCAGAGAGAGTTTAGACTATTTGCTTAAATTTATTAGATATAGAATTAGAATTCAGGAGTTCCTGGCTACTAAACCTATGCTTAGTCTAGACCTCACTGCTATAAAATCCCAAGTCCCATGGTGTTTCAGAATAAACCACCTCTCCAATATAATATTCCTGAAAAAAGATGCAGAACTTTCTGGGGACTAATGTGACTCATTTTAACCAGAAAAATGAGAAACTATGTTAGCAATAATCAATTCTGATTATTTTGTGACATTAGAAACCAGAATAGCTACTGCCAAGAGCAGCAGGGTTTTAGAAGTTGTGGCAAAAGATAATCTGACAAAAAAAAGAGGCTATACTGGATATTAAGTTTCACTTAACTTGGAAGTTATTTCTGGTAAATGCTTCCCTGCAGTGCTTTTCACTATTTACTGAGCTAATAATGGTGGAATAAAGAGCTAGCATTCACGTTATGGAAAATTTGGACCAGAATAATAGAGAGAACAAAAACTCGCTGAATGTAATAAAACAGTTTATTCTTGCAGATTTTTGCATAATTTAAATTCTCTCTCCTGATGAAGCATAATTTTTCTGCATCTAAAAGTAGTAGTGTGCTTTATTCACTGCTTTCATTTAAAAGCTCTTCCTCCAGCACCTCCCAAAAATCAATCTTTATAAGAGCCATCTCCTGGTTTGAGTTTGTTTAGATCATTGAAGCATGACAAAATGTTACAAAATTTAGCAATACACAACAGCAGGGCTGATCACTGCAGGATTCACAAAAATGTAGTGATTTATTTGTATGGGTAGAAAGCCAAGGAAATGTATCATCCTTCTAACGTGCCTATCCTCTGGGCTCTTAAGGTGTCACCAGAACTGCCTACCTAGGGAATATATTTTCTCCTCATGCTGTTTGCACTATTTTTTTGATAAATATATTATTACACCACATTTACCTCATTTACCTTTGTGTAGCTTCCCCTTCTAGGAATTTCATAAATAAATTAGTACAATATTGTTTACATGAATCACTGAAAAGGAGGCTGAGATCCTAACTATAGGGACTATAGCTGCAATTTTATCCAGCTAATGGCTTTGTATAATTATTTAATAAAATTTGTGAAGTGTTTTGGGTTCCACTTGGGTGAAAGGCTCTATAAAAATGCTAAATCATTATCAATCCACACAGTCTGGAGTGTTACAATCTGCAAGCAAACTTCATTGCATTGGAATTATTAAGGCACAAGACAGGAACTTCTCCCAGATTGTCAATTTTCTGCATTTTAAGAACCTCCAGTGTATCGTTGTTGTGACTTTGTTGAAAATGAGAGCCCAAAGTCAACCCCATCCGCCTCTGTCCTGGCGGCTCTGCAAGAAGCTTGTTTTTCATCACATTATTTAATAGTTCCACAAACAGAATTAATGTGTAAAAAGCAACAGAGGGTCCTGTGGCACCTTTAAGACTAACAGAAGTATTGGGAGCATAAGCTTTCGTGGGTAAGAACCTCACTTCTTCAGATGCAAGAATTAATGTGGTTTCACATCCCTGGGTGTACTTACTGATTTTATCCTTTATATTAACCCCACAAGCTAAGCAGCTCTTCTTTTGGCACAATGTGTCCTTCTATCCAATTGTATCATCAGTGATTACTCCTGTGTCTGATCTATAAGGTTATTCAAAATAAACGGGGATAAAACCCTATTTCTCTCTAGGATCCTAAATCACTACTTTGCATGGATCACTTGATTGGGGGCCTGCATGTCTCCTCTAATGCTAGATTCAGGTTAGCATGATCTGGCTGGTGTGCTATCCTTCCCAGCGTCTCGCTTCCCAGCCAGAGAGAAGGGGACAACTCCCTGCTGCAGCGCTTGCTCCAGCTATCCGTAGGAGCGGAGTCTGCCCTTGTCTGAGAGCCGAGTCACATGGGGAAGACTGGGAGGGGGTGTGTTTGCAGCTCTGCTACTCCTGAGACGTTGTGGGTAGGAGGCTGATCAGGCGTCTCAGCTGCAGCAGCAGCAGCCAGGAAGCTGTCCCCTCCCGCCTCCCTCACACACTTGTTATTCCCCGCACCAACTTTGGCGGGTGTGTGTGTGTGGTTTAGAGGATTTCCTATTGCTCTAGCAACAGGAATAATGCACCTGACTCCGGCGGGGGGAAGCGGCCGGTCAGGCCAGCGGAGCGAGGCGCGGATGCGAAAGAAATAAAGGAGGCGAGAGCGAAGAGGAGGCATCCGGCAGCGCTCGTGGAGGAGTTCACAGGCTGTGGCAGTGTGTGCGCGGCGAGGGGCCGTAGGACTGCAAACAAACCCCTCACGATGCGGAATTAGAAGCGATCCCCCTGTCATTGCACTGGGCTGTGAGGAGGTGTCTGGGGAGCACCCGGCGCTCGGATCCTCCGGCTGCGGGGAGACCAGGAGCTCTCGGCTGAGAAGAAGGTAGGAGCAGCGGAGAATGGGGCAGCGGCCGCTGCCCCCGAGGGCGAGCAGCAGGTGCCAGAGGCAGCAGGAGCGGCCTCTCCCCCAGGGGAGCAGGAGACCCGGGGGCCTAGGGGCGTCTGGGGCCGGGCTGCTGCCGCTGCTCGTGCCCCTGTGGCTGTGCGCGGCGGGGGGCTGCTCAGCCCAGCTCTACAACCTGAGCCTGGCGGTGGATGAAGGGCTCCCGGCGGACACGCTGGTCGGGGACATCCGGGCCGGGCTGCCCCCGGGCGACGGGCAGCCGGGCGGCTTCTTCTTGTCGGAGGGGAGCGGCGAGTCGGCGGTGCTGGCGGATTTCCACGTGCAGCCGGACACCGGCATCATCCGCACGGCGCGGCGGCTGGACCGGGAGCGGCGGGCGCGCTACAGCTTCGTGGCGGCCACGCTGCGCGGGGAGATGGTGCAGGTGGAGATCGCGGTCACCGACGTGAACGACCATCCGCCCCGCTTCCCGCGGGACTCGCTGCGGCTCAACGTCTCCGAGCTCAGCCCGCCCGGCACCGCCTTCCGCCTCCCGGGCGCACGGGACCCCGACGCCGGCAGCTTCGGCACCCAGGGCTACACGCTGCTGGCCGAGGGGCAGGAGGAGGCGCCGCCGCTCTTCCAGCTGCGCTACGGCCCCCCCCCGGAGCCGCTGGACCTGGTGCTGCTGCGGCGGCTGGACCGGGAGCGGGCGGACTCGCACCGGCTGGTGATCGAGGCCTGGGACGGGGGCAGCCCGCGGCTGAGCGGCCGCCTGCAGGTGGAGATCCGGGTGCTGGACGAGAACGACAACGCGCCCGCCTTCAGCCGGAGCGAGTACCGGGCCCGCGTGCGGGAGGACGCGGCGCCGGGCACCGCCGTCTGCCGCCTGCAGGCCACCGACCCGGACCTGGGCGCCAACGGCCAGGTGCGTTACCTCATCAACCGCCGCCAGAGCGACCCCGCCGCCTACTTCGCCGTGGAGGAGCAGACCGGGCTGCTGCGCGTCAACCGCCCGCTGGACCGCGAGGCCCGCGCCCTGCACCGCGTCATCGTGCAGGCGCGGGACGGCGGCGCCGAGCCCGAGGTGAGCAGCGCGCTGGTCTCCATCGCCGTGCTGGACGTGAACGACAACAGCCCGGCCATCCGCGTGCTCTACTTGACCGAGGGCGGCGGCGCCCGGCTCTCCGAGGCCGCGCGGCCGGGGGACTACGTGGCGCGCGTCTCTGTCTCGGACCCCGACGAGGCCGGGGACGAGCTCGGCCTGACCCTGCAGGGCGGGGACGGCACCTTCGCCCTGCGGCCCGGCGGCGCCGCCGGCCTTTATTTCCTCTGCGTGGAGGGGCCCCTGGACCGCGAGAGCCGGGACCTGTACGAGCTGCGCCTGGCGGCCACCGATGCCGGCTCCCCGCCGCTCTCCGCCCACGAGACGCTGCTGCTCCGCATCGCGGACATCAACGACCAGCCGCCCGCCTTCCCCCAGCCCCGCTACCGCGCCGCCGTCTCCGAGGCCGCCTCTCCCGGCACCATGGTGCTGCGGCTCAGCGCCTCGGACGCCGATGAGCCCGGCTCTCCCAACGCCCAGGTGCGCTACGCCCTGGAGGCGGCGCCGGGCCCCGCGGGGGAGCCCTCGGCCTTCGAGCTCTTCCACATCGACCCGCTGAGCGGCGTGATCAGCACCCGGCGCGGCCTGGACCGCGAGCGGGAGGCGGCGCTGGAGCTGCGGGTGGTGGCGCGGGACCTGGGGGAGCCGCCGCTCTCCGCCTCCTGCCTGGTGAGCGTCCGGGTGGAGGACGCCAACGACAACGAGCCCGTCTTCGAGCAGCAGGTCTACAACGCCAGCCTGGCCGAGCACGCGGGGCCCGGGCACTGCCTGCTGCAGGTAACCGGGCTGGGCACCGCGGGCGGGGGGAGTGACCCGCCGGGCAGCCCTGCTGGGGCGAGAGCAAGAGGGGAGTCTCGGGGCTCCTTAAGCATCTTCTCCTGAGACACCTGGGTTTGTTCTCCGGCTGTGCTCCAGCCTGTAGCAGTCCCCTCCCTATGTAGGGACAAGGAGCATCCCTGCTGGGGATGCATGGGGGCAGCAAGCCGCCTTGGCAGGGTCTGCATCGGGCTGACATTATGGCTGATGTGTTAAACCTCACCTGTTGTGATCCCAAGGCAGGGCTGCCAGAGAGTATCTGAACTCCAATACTGTCAACTTAACTGTTGGTCCTGTGGCACCTTTAAGACTAACGGAAGTATTGGGAGCATAAGCTTTCGTGGGTAAGAACCTCACTTTTTCAGATGCAAGTAGCGGTCGGTGGGTTTTCGGTATAGGGTGGTGTTAACGTGGCCATCGCTTATTTGTACTGTGGTGTCTAGGAAGTGGACCTCCCGTGTAGATTGGGCCAGGCTGAGGTTGATGGTGGGGTGGAAGCTGTTGAAATCATGGTGGAATTCTTCCAGGGTCTCCTTCCCATGGGTCCAGATGATGAAGATGTCATCAATGTAGCGTAGGTAGAGAAGGGGCGTGAGTGAACGAGAGCTGAAGAAGCGTTGTTCCAGGTCAGCCATAAAAAAGTTGGCATATTGTGGGGCCATGCGGGTGCCCATAGCGGTGGGCACGCAAGAAGATAAATGGACACAAGTCAGATATCAGGAATGGCAATATACAAAAACCTGTAGGAGAACACTTCAACCTCCCTGGCCACACAATAGCAGATGTAAAGGTAGCCTTCTTACAGGAAAAAAACTTCAGGACCAGACTTCAAAGAGAAACTGCTGAGCTCCAGTTCATTTGCAAATTTGACACCATCAGATCAGGATTAAACAAAGACTATGAATGGCTATCCAACTACAGAAGCAGTTTCTTCTCCCTTGGTGTTCACACCTCAACTGCTAGCAGAGCACCTCACCCTCCCTGATTGAACTAACCTCGTTATCTCCATACTGATTTATACCTGCCTCTGGAAATTTCCATTACTTGCATCTGAAGAAGTGAGGTTCTTACCCATGAAAGCTTATGCTCCCAATACTTCTGTTAGTCTTAAAGGTGCCACAGGACCCTCTGTTGCTTTTTACAGATTCAGACTAACACGGTTACCCCTCTGAAACTTAACTGTTGTCACTCCCAAATCGCAACATCCCCCTCCACGGGATTCTGGTTTCAAAACATTGCACTCACATTGATTGTAAGGCATCACAATTCTCTTCCTGCTTCTCTCATTAGTTAGTTGTAAGAAGGAAGCCAAAGAAATAATTTCCTTTTTGCAAACACCGTCACATTTTTAAAACTGGTAGGTCATGTTGCTGATTTGGAGGAAACCAAGGAAATTCACACACCCCTTCCAAAATCCTCCCTTCCTGGGCCTCTCTGGAAAACTTCTACAGATTATTATGCAGAAAACATAGAAAAGAGGCATCTGCAGCATGATACACCCCTTTGCCAAGTACCATTGAAGATATGCTGTAGAGTTATGGAGTGTCTGTTATCCTCAACCAGGCATGGATTCCGTAGTAGAGTTAACCCTTACAATCAATATTAACTTCACTGTGTATCTGCTTTTTCTTTCATGCAAAGGGGTTTCTGGAGGAATGGACTAGCTGCAGAGATCCAAGGCAGCACAATTTTATTGAAGTTGGTCTTCTGTGGAGCCAAAGAAAGGCACAAGGATCTCTTGAGGCTGTACAGCAGGCTGTGGGTTTTGCCATTCCATATGAGTGAAGCAAACTTTGGTCCTCAGAAGAACAATAGTTTTTTGGGCTCCTTGTGGTTTCTCTGGGGGAAAAGTCTTTCTGGCCCCAAACTATTCTTCTAAACATTCCACAGACCCAGGGGATACATATTGTTCTTTCTCTTTCATAGTATCCTCCGGGCTTTGCATTACCATTTGCTACATATGGTGTAATAGAACAGAACCACTTTTTGACAGAGTCATGGCTTCAAGATGTTTGTGTAGTTCTGGTTCTGTTGGTACAAGATGAACAAACTGAAAGTGGGGGAATGAGTTATTTTTGCACAAATCTTAGTGTTTATTTTGTACTTCAGTGTGGTTGCTTTAGAAATTAAAATTATAATTGTATTATTAGTTGCCCTACTCAGGATTGCCTGCTTGGGTAGTCTTGGTGAGCTAGTTTTACGGAGGATGGTGTAACATAGAGTTGGCTAGTTTTTCAACATGGATGCAGTAAAATATGTTCCAACATTAAGAACTGAACCTGCAAACACTTATTCAGGTGAATAACTCCTTACATGGTTTCAGTAGGGCTGCTCACATGAGTAAAATAACTCATATCTGTAAGTGTCTATAGGATCTAGACCATAGGATGCAACTAAAAAACAAACCAACCACCAAACCCTCAAAAAATACAGAATAAACTGCTGATAGTGATTTTGACCCTAACTGGAGCCATAGCAGGTAAAGAAAACAGGAAGGGAAGCTCACAGTAAGTATACTTTTCCTTAGCTTCATGTGTTGCAACCAGGGTTTATTCACACCATATTTCTGCTAGTGGAATCTTTTTGTTCCAAAGCGTTGTGGGGTTTTTCCTAGTGTTTGGTCTCTTTACCATGGAGATATGCTTCCAATTAAATCCTAGTTGTAGCATATGGATCACATGAATGGTAGATTTTCTCATGTGTGCTTTCTGTCAGCAAAGTGATGAATTATTTTGTATCTGGTCTTTATAGCTTTAATTGTGTTCATCTTAATATGAACTACAACCTTTGCAAAAAATTACAGGAATGTATTATTTGTCTTCAGTAGTGCCCACAATGTGTTAAGCACTGCAATTAATTGATACATTTTGTTTTTATAGATGGTGAGTGCTCTGAATAGCAAGGGCAATTGGTTGGCATTCAACGCATAACTGACTTGAAACTAGACTTGTTCTCCGGTGCTCTTCATTTCAGCTCCTCCATAGTTATGCTGCTTGGCTTCTGCTCTGCTGTGATGCCACCAAATACATCATTTTACTACATCACCTGCACCATTTTGAGCCCCTATTCAATGATGAGAGCTAGCCCCAATAGGGCTGAGCTAAACGGTGTATTTATTGTATTGGGTTTTGTGAAGTGTTTTTTAAAAGATTTAATTTGTATCTCTTGGCATATAAAAACTCTTTGAAACTAGGGCTAGATAATAAACCCAGAGTCCCTATGAGTTGGTTCTAATGGTAGTTATTCCTGAAAGATGGATTCTGAAGCTTTGCTGCAGGGAAGGAGCCACACAGCATGACTCTGAGGGAACTGAAATGAAGGAAAAAGGAATAGTCAGCTTTGTAATATGATCATAAAAGTTTATCTGCCAATGAACAAGGTCAGTTCACTGACCCTTTGCCATGATGATTAATGCTAATTATTTTTTTAAAAGATGTTTTACTTGCCCGTCAAACATACATAAGAACATAAGAAAGGCCGTACCGGGTCAGACCAATGGTCTATCTAGCCCAGTATCCTGCCTACCGACAGTGGCCAATGCCAGGTGCCCCAGAGGGAGTGAACCTAACAGGCAATGATCAAGTGATCTCTCTCCTGCCATCCATCTCCACCCTCTGACAGACAGAGGCTAGGGACACCATTCCAAAGTACTACTCCTCTACAAGTGTGGTTGAGTAGAATTTTGCAAGGCTGTTATTTTCAAAATATCCATGTCACCATTGGTTTTTGGGAGTTTTGGCTTAGAAAAATTGTGTTTAAAATGTAGTTAGTGTTTTAAACGGTTAGCTTATATTAGCACTCAAGTGTGCTGCAATCAGCTCTTTATTGAAGATAGTAACCTTTAAAACCAAAAACTTCTTCCACTCAAACTCCCTCCTGGTTACAGGACACATGATATGTTTCCTGCTGGCTTCATGCTTTGAGAAGCAAATAGAAAAGCTGGCAAAACCATTTGAGGAGTTTATCTGCTGCAAGTCGGATACTTCAGCCTCATTAGGGTTCCCAAGTGGTAGCAATAGTGAGGAGGATTGCAGCCAGCAGTCCATGGTGCTGAAGGAAAGTTGTTATTTAAATTGATGTGGCCTCAATCTACAGTAGGAACTGATTATTCCTGACATGTAAGATTGATTTAGTCATATATATATTACCATCCTCAAGGAGGAGTGGAGACCAAAAGAAATGTAATATACAAACACTAATTTAAAAAGAAAAAAAGGTTTAAATATACTAGTGGAAATGAAGGTTTTCCAGCAGGTCATGCAAATGTCGAATTTACAGTATATGTTGACTGTCACTGCACTGTTGTAACTATGAGCAGAGCTTGAAAAAATGGCCATATACCTATCAGCTGGAGGACTAAATCTATTTGCCAGAGGTACACACAAAAGATAACATCAAGGTGCCAGGGGAATGCTCCGCTAAAGTTCAGACACTTCCAGCTTCTAGGAATGGGGAGGGTGCTGGGATTTCTACATGGGTGTTGACTCTGGATTCTAGTTGAGGGCTACATTTTTCTCATCACTTTGCATATGTCTAATCAATTGTGAAGCTTCAAGCCAATGGCTTGGACAATTGGATGGGTGAAAAAGCCTTTTTTCTCTCGCTTTCCCACCCCTCCAGAGCATCCTGGCTGTTTTGTGGTAACTGCTCTCCCAGAGGTTTCCAGCTGCAATTATTGGTGGGGAAGGGGGAAAGTCTCTATTTTTCCACCCCTCCTCTAGCCATTTTCTTGGGGCCTATAAGCCCAGTATCTGACTTTGTTACTGTTCATAACTTTACCAAGAACCTGCATGAAATTGACATCATTATTGACTGTGTCATTGTTGCTTTCATGGTTCTGAATAAAACCTTGAAAAGTGAAGAATTTTGTTAATTTCGCTTTGCTGCTGCTTGGCAAACTTATTAACAGCAGAAATGGACTGAAGCTATCTGCATAATAAGGAATGAAGCTCTGCATTGGTTTACCTTTGGGTCACAACTGTAGGAGCTAAAAACCTTTTTAAAATGAAAATTTAAATTCTGCAGAAATGAATGGTTTAATCCCCTTGGCTCATTAGGGAAATCTTCCCACTCTTCAATGGTGAGTAGATTTTTCAACCCAGATGGGTAAAGTATATAAGCCTCTTACTTTCTCCCCACTAAACTGATGACTGGTAACAAAGAGATATGTTCTAGATCTTGCCAGTAGTTGCTCTACTCTACTACCCTGCTATAAATCTAGTCAGTCGGTAAATGCTGGGCATTTTTTTCATCTGTATCCAAATGATAAGATGTGGTCAAGAATTTTTGCCGGACAAGAAATTTTACTCCTGTTTTGATTGCTGTTTGGGTTTCCTTCATTTCTATTTTTTTCTTGTTGGAAATGATGTCTTATAGACTAGTTGTGTGGACGGTACTGGATCACTCTGCACCTAAATCTGCATTTGATTAATTTCACTGGCTTTACAAGTGTCCATAGCTTGAATGAACCTGCCCCTCTCATGTGGAAACAATGGATGCTTTCAGTGCTCCAGTGCCTACCACCATGGGAAAATGCCATTGCCTATGCTTTAAGTGCAATCTCAGCAGCAATGAGAAAAATTTAAAACTTTGTTCATACTGATTCATTTTATTTAGGCAGATTTTCTTGCAAATCCAGCTAATTTAGTAGAAACAGTTGCTCCGTCTCTTGGTTTGATATGGCTTCTGACACAATGTGGTGTTCAGCAAGCACTCAGGTAGGTTAGAGAGATGCAAGTCAGCTATTAACTGCATAAACACAAAGATCAATCTGATCTGTCCTTACAATATCCCTGCTGCTCAGCAAGAGACAAAGTATTTTCTGGAAAATAAACTGAATTTATATGCAGCAGCTGAGATAAGAAGTTATTAATTCAAAGAAGCTGACAGCATAATGACTGCATCACTGAGAAAAACAACTAGATTGGAATAATTTAGAATCACCACCCAAAATCTAAACAAACAGGAAAAATCCTTAAAAGGGTGTGTGTGTGGGGGGACCAAACAGAAATGAATGGGTTATTGGATGTTGTGAAGTTGAGGGGAAGAGTATGCATTGAAATGCACAGAGTAAATTTCTTAGTTATAAATTTTGTAGGTTTTTTTAAATTGTCGTGCTACTACACGCAAGCCATTATGGGTTATAGGCACACTTATCTTAAACTCACCGTTTACTGGTGAGATGACAAAGCAGAAACAAAATATAGCAACAGACAACAAGATGAGCTCAGTAGGAGAGAAACTCGGTAAACGAAACTAGGTATCATAAGCAAAAAGTGTTATATTAAAAACAAACAAGCAAGCAGAATACCAGCTGTCCCAAAACAGTGCTCCACTCAGCCTTGCCATCAATTGAGCCCTTAGAGCCTGGGTGAAAAGACCTGCCTTTCCCCCCAAAACACTCTTCCCCTTGTGTGTCTCCAGCAGAGATTTTTTTATAGACCTTTCCTTTTCACAGGAGTCCAGGACAAGGAACTGGGAAGTTGGAATAAACTCTCTTTGTGTACTGGGGACTAGGTAATGCCCCTGCACCTTCTCCTACTTGGTCTGACAAATATGTGGCCCACAACACAAGTGGTACCACTCCCCACCCAGCATGTGAAAATGAATTAGCATTCAAGTGTGCTGCTGCCAACCTAATGGCATACAGTGAAGAAATAGAGCCAGATACCAGGAAATAATCCTGGCATTGGTATCTTCCATGGCTTCTGTCCAGGCTGCAAGGGGATTATCCACAGAACTGGTCAGTAATACGTTCCAATAGTTCATGGATTAGGGACCCAATTTTATGGGGTTCCAGGGGCTTCTGTATAGATTTAGGTTAATCTTTCTATCTACCCAATGGGACTCAGTGCTCAGTCTAGAAGATACCATCAGAGATGCTTCATTTTGCAGTTCTCAAACTGTGGATTTGTGTCTCCAGAGATAACATGCTTGTTAACAGCAAAAATGTTTTTAAATATATAATATATAGAGGTGAGAAATAACATACCTCAACCCTATTGTCCCTCTGCAAATTTGTGTACACAGAGTCAATCCCTTACCTCTCTCTAAAAGTACAAAGTTTCAAAAAGTTCAATGAATAGAAGATTGTTGGGGGCAGAACAGATCTGGACAAGGAGAAGTCTGGAGATAAACGTGAGAAGGGAGGGACAGGCAGTAGAAACAAAAGTGAAGCTGTTTGAGCAGCATGTTCCAGAAGTCTTGAGGTCTTTCTGAGTGTGGCCTTCACTGATTTGAGATCTACCATACCATTCTCTCACTAGAAGGGAAAACCTATAATGGCAGCAGGCCATAAAAGAGACCCAGTTTGGGAATAAGAACCATTCAAAAAATATGTTTGCTGATGATGCTTTAAAGAAAGTCAAACCAGTGAACAAGTGGAAATCACTAAGCACTTGGATTCAGAGACTGTTGAAGTGATAATCTCACTTTTAACAGCAGTAGCTTCTTCTGCCGGTGTAGAAAGAATATTTTCTTCCTTTGGACTAATTCATTCCAAATTGAGAAATCATTTGGGACCTGAAAAAGCAGGAAAGCTTGTTTTTCTTTTCCAGATTATGAAAAAATGGGAAAATGAAGGTGAAGACGACTGAGTTAGCTGCAAAAGCCAATATTTTAAGTTTCTCATGTTGACCTGGCTGACATAGTTGATTTAATTTTTGTTATTTAAAAAAAAATATTTTATTTAACTATTTTAGTTAAAAACAATTTTAACAAAAACAAACCTGATTTTAAAGAACTTGAATGTTTAACTAAATTCAAAAATTCATATGCTTGTTTTGTTAAAATATTATATGTTTGCGATTGAAGAAAAAAATTCCAGAATACATAACGTTGTTGTTTTAGTTAAATAAAACAATTTAAATGTCTGTTTGGTGATATTCTCCTCTTAATACAGCATGGAAAGCAAATCCTCCAAATATTAATGATTAACCTGTTGAATTGGAGATAGTTCACCTCCCAGTGACTTCATAAATATCTGCTCCAATTACCTTTGGTAAATGAAATAACCAATCATTCATTTTCTGATATAGCTATAAAACTAATCTGAAAAGTTTTCAAAATAAATCACTTAAAATGTATAGTGTGTACCTTCTAAAAATGAAACCAACATCTATCTCTGAGTTGTGAAGAATATGTATTAAGGTTATAACAACCAACAAGAATGCACTTTTATGTAGAAATCCATGATTAAGTCGAGTCTTCCTGACTAGTGATTTAAATTATGGTTTAAATCAATTTGATTTAAATCAAATCCACTCTGCCTGGAACTGGGTTGGGTTCGACAAATTCCCCAACTTGTAAAAAATGCTGAGGGGGGAAAAAGTTTCAAAGTCAGTTTTCCAGTTCAAAATGACTTTTTGTTTCAACATTTAAATTAATTAGACTGAAAAAGATTTTTTTAAAGCTGAAATCCAAACAAAATATTTCAAAATTATTAAAACAAAATGTTCCGATTGACTGAAAACTAACAGTTCAGTGTGTTTATATTTTTGAAATTTAGACTTTTCATCCTGATTCAAGATGGGGAAAAAATTTCAAACTCTCAGAGCTATTTGTGGGCCAGAAAAACTGTTTCCTGTCCAGCTTGAAGGGTAAGGGTGATAAGGGTAAAGTGGGTCAGAGGTGGTAATAGCACAGCATCCATAGTTCTATTGCCTATTGCACAGGCCTCTCTTTTTTATCACAATATATAATGGTGGAGGTAGCATGGGAAGGTGCACTTCCTGCACAGCATGAATCTCCACTCTGGCAATTCCTGTGCGTCAGTGCACAGGGGGAGGCTGGGGATGGGATGAAGCCAGAGGATCTGCCTCTGTATAGTTCCTCACAATTCCCCCCCTCATGGGCCGAAGAGGATCTCGTGGAAGAGCCTGCAGACCTCTGAGTGGTGGTAAGGATTCCTCCCTGCCTGTGCCCATGTTTCACTCCAGCGCCAGCTTGGTTACTTAGGCTGTGGGTTGGATTTGCCCTGTAATGATTTGTGCTGAATAGCTTTAGACTGAATGATACACGCTACAGAATCATACCATAAGCATTCAATGTTAACATAAATGGATAAAATGCAAAGTACTCTACTATAGTTCTGTAGGTCTCAGTCTCATGGGTGATGACAAACTAGCTCTCTTCTGAGCTGTTCTGCTGATCATAATGTAGTGCATTGAGGAATGAGTGGAAGTCTTAGCTCTAAATTTCCTTGCTAATGTAGGTTTAAATCTGTCTCAACTTTATTTTGAAGCTTTTTGGAATGATTATGAATGCCTTTCAGTATCCACTACAGTGCTGCTTATGGAGTTTTAGTGTGGTATGTGTCAGGAATACAGTATTAACTGACATGCCACTGTAGTCAAGGATCTGTCAGTGTTTCTAGTCTTTGCTGACTCTATGTGTGGGGAATATAACATTTGTCTCTTTCATACACAACAGGCTGAAACTTGACCTGTAAATTTTCATTTAATTTAATTCTATGTAAGTACTCTTCTGCATATCTGACACTAGGATCCATTTTCTGGTGCATTAAGAACATAATATATTTTGTATCCTAAAATGTACCTAGTAACTGTTCCTTTGAATCATTTTGATGCAAAACATTTTCCTGACGGGATTTTGCAAAGAGAAATTTTTCAACCCGTAGCAAGACCACTAAATCAAATTCTGACATAAATTTGTCATGTAAACTTTTCAAGGCAGAGACAGTGTTATATTTTATGTTTACAGTGCTATATAAATGTTTTAGTTGTAATATTAAAATGTATTATTTAAAATGTTTTAGGATTAATTATTAATATCAGAAAGTGCTCTGAATAAAAGATCTGTGTAAATGTTATTTTTTTTATTTATTATATTGATGCAGTAACAGTAGTGGCTTTGAATGGTGGTGTAGTCAGAGTCAGGTTTGAAATACCTAGTTTTCTGGGAGTTGATAGGATGAATTGACTTACCATCCTTCTGAAGTAGACCAGTTGGTCGCTATGCATTTTACTGTGTGCCACGATGTCCGGAGTAGCTCATGACTCAAAGTGCTTATCTCAGGGCAGACAGTCAGAAAATAGGGCAGACACCCCAAAGTAACGGTGTGTTCTATAATTAGATTTCACCAATTCAGTGACAAATGTGAACTCTTGGATCACTATACCAGTCTGACCATAGAGTCATAGACAGTCCCCTTAGACACTCCAGTTTATCTTGCCACATAGACAACCTGGTTACTTACACCAAAAACCACATCACATTTAGGTTGCTTCCAGTTGCAGGAGGCCAGTCAATTACCCCAGCTCAATTGATACTGTAGGTCTTATACCAAAGACAATACTGGTAGCCAATTCTGTGGTTAACTAACTGTTTATTACCCGAGAAAAGGAAGTGAGAGTTATTGAGGGGTTAAAACTGGTAAAATATATGCACAGTGAGTCACAGTTTGTAATTGCAAATAGTGGCAGTGATGTAATAAACTGCCAGTGTTCCAAAAGTCTTTTTAGGGTACCCAGATTGTCTCTGGGGATCTCTGCTTTGCATCTGATACACTTCCCTGTAAGAGTTCAAACAGTCCAGAGATCCAGGGTCTTTCCTTGAATCCATACTTATCGCATTTCTCATAGAAAACAAGCTGACAGGGTTGCTACCCACATTGGCTTTTCCTTTGATGATGGAGAGTGAGGAATACATTCAGAGTCTTTAATCTCTGATCATCAGACACAATGACCACTTGCTTTGAAATTAGCACTTTTCTCTTAAAAGATCTTCATTTGCATTTCACAAAGCTTCTTTCTAATTTAATGGGTTATTTAGTTACAACGGTATACACAATATAAATGTTTGCTTCGATGTTATAATGGGATACAAATAGGTGAGAACAATCCCACTTAGTTTTATGAAGTTTAAACACCAAATACACTCCTATATTGAACAATCACTTTGATCTATAATAAAATACAAGTGAATTGGCCTGGGGCTCTGGCATGAGCTTGCACCTAGGCCTTGGCTACACTCGGGAATTCACAGCGCTGCCGCGGCAGCGCTGTGAAGCACGAGTGTAGTCGCGCCACCAGCGCTGCGAGAGCTCTCTCGCAGCGCTGTAAGTACTCCCCCTCTCCGAGGGGAGTAACTTGCAGCGCTGCTAGTGAGCGTGCGGCGTTGCAGGCTCTGATCACACTGGCGCTTTACAGTGCTGCACTCGCTGCGCTCGGGGGGGGGAGGGCGTTTTCACACCCCTGAGCGCAGCAAGTTGCAGCGCTGTACAGTGCCAGTGTAGCCAAGGCCTTAGTCTGCTAGCATCACATTGTGTGAAGATCTTTTTAGTGAGATTTTAAAAAGTAAAGTCTTGTCTGCTCTAAATGGACATTAAAATCCTGAGAGACCTTTTTGTTTTTTTAAAGGTAGGTGTTTCCCTATTACCTTTGCCCAAATGTCCACTTCCATCAGTGTGGTGCAGTATAAGGTAAACTGATTGTTTGCCTGGGTGCTGGGTGCTGTATAACTCTATGAAAGTCCAGAAGCTAAAGATCATGTGCTTTATCTGTCAAATTATCTAAAGCCATAAGCATTTTGCTGCTAGAACAGTTTGCACTTTTAAGGGCCATAAAAGAATTATTGTAGCTCACTTTTTAGAGCTTCTAAGTTAATTTTATTTCTTCAAAACTGAGGCATATGGAATAACAAAATCTCTGAGATGTGATTGTACTTTTTTGGCTGCGGAATGCACAGCTCAGCAAGAAAGGATTTCATATAAAGCCGCAATAGCATATTACAAAAAATATCCATTTTTAATGTACTGAATAGGGAAAGGCCTCTGGATTTTCAGGAAATATATTTGAAATACAATATAAGTATGCTTAAAACCAAGGAGCATCTGCAGGACTTTGGATTTGTTCATGTTTTATGTATTAAACATAAATAGAAGACAAAGTAATAGAGATGCTTGTTCTTACATAAAATGTACATATTTCCATCAGCCACTAATGGAAAGGGTAGATTTTTAGAAGACTTGTATTTTAATATTCTGGGTTTTTTTCCCTTGCATGTTTTGCTTTTTCAAAAAAGGGTATTTAGTGCTTCTGAAAGATGTCAGATTGCTGGGTTTGGTGACTGAAATCCTCCCTTTAGCCATTGCACAGAACAGTACAGGCTTCAGCAGTACATATTTCTTTCATCTGTGTCCCTCAGCAATGAGCTGGGGAGATGAGAGGTTAGTTCTTTAATGTATTCAGTTCTGTCCAACTAATGCAAATTGTAATTGCTAAGAATTGAACTGTGAACTTATTTCACGTAGGTCTCAAACAGCAATCAAAAGCTGACAGATCGTTATCAACCTGGGCCAGTGTTGAGATAAACCTCTCCATCCCACCCCCAGAAAAATAAAAGGCCTTTGCATCCTATTACCAGTCTCTGGAACTATCAAGTCCGACTTCTCACTTTCTACATTTTCAAAAAGTTTTCTAGAGTTAAGTAGACTTTGCTGGTGGTCTGCTTAATGTGGTTGTAATCTTTTAAAACTCTAACTTGATTGTAAATGGGGGAGGGGAAACCACAAACCAGACAACTCCACTTGCTTGAAAACTAGACAGTACAGAAGTTATTGGTCAATATATAATTATAACTAAACATTAATTATTCCGCTAGTTTGTACTGTTGGTATTTATTTGAACACTGTATTTAGTTTAAGTGTTAGTTTATAGCAATTTGTATAATTCATATTCTGGATTTCTAAATTCATGCTGGGTATTTTTCAGCTCTCCAGAAATCAAAGTCAGTGGAGTCCCTATAAAGAATAATAGCTCTATGGCAATAAAATCACTTTCATGACTGCACAAACCTTCTTGTAATCCATAAAATATGTGGCTTTAGCAGACAGTGATATTTTATGGCTGCTCTATGCTCAGAGCTTAACGGACAGACATGCAATGTTTCTCAAAATCCATGCAGGATCTTACTACCTGCTGTGCTGTAACTGGTTCTATAATTACAAGAAAAAATACTTTATGGTAATACCTTTTCTTCAATACCTCTTTTAATTTTGGAGTGAATTTACTTTCTGTATATTCTTTTAATGAGAGTAATATTTAAGTGACTTCTTTTGAAATTATATTAAGGACAGAAAAGGAATTCAATTAATAATGAAGACTTTATGTTGTGTTTCAAGGCAATTAATTTGTATTCCTTATTGTAATCATTTCAGAGCCAGTCTCAAACATTTGACTTGCATGAAAGCACTTTTGGTGACTATATAAAGCTCTGATTCAATACTAAAAATGCAGTAAAACAACGAGAAGAACAGTGGCACCTTAAAGACTAACAGATTTATTTGGGCATAAGCTTTCGTGGGTAAAAAACCCACTTCTTCAGACGCATGGAGTGAAAATTGCAGATACGGGCATAAATATACTGACACATGAAGAGAAGGGAGTTCTCTTACAAGTGGAGAACCAGTGTTGACAAGGCCAATTCAGTCAGGGTGGATGTGGTCCACTCCCAATAATTGATGGGGAGGTGTCAATACCAAGAGAGGGAAAATTGCTTTTATAGTGAGCCAGCCACTCCCAGTCCCCATTCAAGCCCAAACTGATGGTGTTAAGTTTGCAAATGAATTGTAGCTCAGCTGATTTAGAACAATGCTTCCTCAGCTCTCATCCCCTAGCACCCCTCCTCTACATGCGCTACATTGATGATATCTTCATCATATGGACCCATTGGAAGGAGTCCTTTGAAGAATTCCACCTGGATTTCAACAATTTCCACCCCACCATCAACCTCAGCCTGGACCAATCCACACAAGAGATCCACACAAGAGATCCACTTCCTGGACACTACAGTGCAAATAACTGATGGTCACATAAACACCACCCTATACCAGAAACTTACGGACTGCTATACTTACCTACATGACTCCGGCTCCTATCCAGGACACATCACACGATCCATTGTCTACAGATAAGCCCTAAAATACAGCTGCATTTGCTCCAATCCCTCAGACAGAGACAAACGCCTATGTAACCCTCCTGCCCATCAGAGTTGGCAACAACAAGGGCCAGGGTTCCATTTCAATACCAATGCAAAACCGGCTCAAGCCCCCACCCAGTGACCTGGGACAATTACATACCACCCCCCGGGTGCCTATAAGAGGCAATACTTCCCCTCTCGCAAGCACGGAGTCTGAGTGTAGCAAAAGCCTTTTAATAAAGGAGGGAAACACTGCGGCATTATGTTGGGAAAACACCACAAACAGGATTCATAACAGAAATCATGAGCAAAAGACCCACCCCCAAGTATGTTTGGCAGCGTCTTTTCCCCCTCAGGGTCTTAAGTCCAGCAACCCAACAGTCATTCTCTCCCCCCCCCTCCCCCCGCACACACACAGTTTCTGACCTTGGTCAGTGCAGCCCCCAGAGTTCAGAAGTTCCTCTGCAGAGTTTACCTCCCAGCCTGGGTGGAAGTGGGGGGAGGGATGGAGGGGACATCGTACTCAGGTTGAGGACTGATTGCCATGCCTTGCCATGGGGTTCTGCCGCAGTCTTCACTGCCAGTTGCGTCTCTCCGCCCTGCTAGCCGCTCCGCTCCGCCAGCCGTCCTACTAGCCGCTCTGCTCGCCATGCCTCTCCGCTAGCCACTCCGCTCCGCCAGCCACCCTGCTATCCGCTCTGCTTACCATGCCTCTCCACTAGCCGCTCCGCTTGCCACACCTCTCCGCTAGCCGCTCCGCTCCGCCAGCCACCCTGCTAGCCACTCCACTCGCCACGCCTCTCCGCTATCCACGCCACTCTGCTAGCTGTCCTGCTAGCTGCTCACCAATTTGTCTTCAGCCCCTTACTTAACACAGCTCTGAGCTCTTTAGTGACTTTAGCTGGTAGTAGGGGAGCCTCAGTGCCAGTGGACCACTAGTCCAAAGTAGGTCTAATGCTTAGACCCAGGTATCAGTGATTTCAGCTCTGTAGCATGTAACAAGACTGCTAATGGAGTCAAAATTAGCTCTGTTATTGCACACTGGAGAGAGGGTGGGTAAAAGTGGTGTTTAGGGCCAACACTACTGGGCCCCAGTCTCTCTCAATTCACTGGGGTTTAGAACCCATGTCCCCTGCCTAGTGGGTGCTACTTGGGTGAGGGCGACTCCCTCTGTCATAAAATGTCAAGTACAGTTCTACTGTCCTTGATTCACATAACTGGGATAGCAACGCTTTATTACTCCTGCCCCAATAACAAAGAGACTGGGGATCCCACAGCAGCCAAAGTGACCATTTGGGCAAGCAGTCCATCATGCTAGGCAGGGTGGGTGTGCCCATGCAAACGAGATCGGCCCCTGAAGTCCTTTTCCACAGCTCACCACCAGATGTCAGGGGAGAGCTCATTCTGACTCTGCTTACATCTATCACAGGGGTCGGCAACCTGTGGCACGTGTGCCAAAGGTGGCACGCAAGCCGATTTTTACTGGCCCGCTGGCCGGGGTCCCGGCCACCGCCCCCACTCAGCCCGCTGCCGGCCTGGGTGAACGGCAGCGGGCTGAGCAGGGCCTGCGGCCGGGACCCCGGCTGGCAGGAGCCAGCGGAAGGAACCCCAGACCAGCTTCCGTCTGCTACTTGCGGAGCACCAGGACTGGCAGCCGTAAGTAGTACACCATAAGTAGCACATTCCTTCGGGGAGAAATTTAATACACTACACCCGGGTAGGGAAAGCTGTGCCTCTCCAAACAGCCCTCCCCCTATCCTCCCCCTCCCACTTCCCGCCCCCTGACTGCCCCCCCCAGACCCCCCCCCCCATCCAACCCCCCCTGCTCCTTGTCTCCTGAACGCCCCCTCCTGGGACCCCCACCCCATCCGCCTCGCCGGGACCCCATCCCCCGCATCCAACCACCCCCCGCTCCCTGTCCCCTGACTGCCCCGACCCCTGACAGGCCCCCAGGGAGTACCACGCCTAGCCAACCACCCCTGTTCCCTGTCCACTTACCATGCCGCTCAGAGCATCAGGACTGGCAGCCATAAGTAGTACACCGTAAGTAGCACATTCCTAGGGGGAGCAATTTAATACACTACACCTGGCCCCGCTCAGCCCGCTGATGATCTGGAGTTCTCAAAATATGTTCTTGCACCCCTTATCAAAAATTACACTACAGTTAGCTTAAAAACTTGAAAACTTAAAAACTTTGTATATTACAGTAATCGTTAAAAAATGTGTAATGTTAATAAATACATAGGTTTGATGAAACAAAGTAGTTGTACTTACGTGCCTGTGCTTAATTTGTGTTTTCGATGATTTACCTTCTAAAAAAATCTCTCATGTCTCGCGCCCCCAGAAAGGGCATCTCGCACCCCAGGGGGTGTATGCACCCCAGGTTAAGAACCACTGCACTAAACTGATAAGATCTGCATTTTAATTTAATTTTAAATGAAGCGTCTTAAACATTTTAAAAACCTTGTTTACTTTACATACAACAATAGTTTAGTTATATAATATAGACTTATAGAGAGAGACCTTCTAAAAACGTTAAAATGTATTACTGGCATGCGAAACCTTAAATTAGAGTGAATAAATGAAAACTCGGCACACCACTTCTGAAAGGTTGCCGACCTCTGATCTATAAGATCTCTATCAAGCATTCTTTAAACTACAATATCCATCTGGGGAAGTGAGGAAACAGATTGACAAAGCGAGACGTGTACCCAGAAGTCACCTACTACAGGACAGGCCCAACAAGGAAAATAACAGAACACCATTGGCCATCATGTACAGCCCCCAGCTAAAACCTCTCCAGCGCATCATCAACGATCTACAACCTATCCTGGAAAACGATCCCCCACTCCCACAGGCCTTGGGAGGTAGGCCAATCCTCACCTACAGACAACCCTCAAACCTGAAGCAAATACTCACCAGCAACTACACACAACAGAAATAAAAATTTTATTAAGATGATGTTAAAAATAAATTGTGAACAGAGTTTGAGCATAGAAGTTTCTGGTTATCAGGGAATAACATACAGATTATCGAGGGTGCAAAGTTTGGTTTAAGTTAGGGTGGCATGAGGAATACATAATCTGCAATATCCCCGATTGGGGGTAAAAGGTTGATGGGTCAAAGTACAGACATTGAGATATGAGGGTATGAAGTTCATAAAGTGGCTATGTTCGGGTGTGGATAATAATGAGTGGATATGATGATGAGGATGGACTGACCCTCATTTGGTGAGATTTAGTGTTTAGGGAGTTTATGGTTCCAGTTCATATGATCCAACGGAGAAGGTCACTTGGTCCCTTTCTCGTAGTGGGAGAACGATGTCACTCTGGCTCACGCCTCCTGGTACTGTCGGTGGCCGGTGATGTGCTCGATGTAGATGTCCCTGGACCCTCGGATGGCGTCTGGGACCATGAGGCGCCGCATGAGACGTGCGTAGCGTCGACCGATCCCGCAGGTCCGCAGCACAGGCTCGTTGCAGGGGTCCCAGGCGCCCAGGGCTCCGACAATCAGGGCATCCATCTGCACCTCATAGCTCTTTGCTCTCAGGGTGTCAGCCAGGGGGGCGTACACTAAACCAGGAACCAATCCCTGTAACAAACCTCGTTGCCTTCTCTGTCGCCATATCTACTCTAGCGACACCGTCATAGGACCCAACCACATCGTCAGAGGGCTCATTCACCTGCACATCTACTAATGTGATATATGCCATCATGTGCCAGCAATGCCCCTCTGCCATGTACATTGGCCAAACCGGACAGTCTCTACGTAAAAGGATAAATGGACACAAATCAGACATCAGGAATGATGGCCTGGTCTACACTAACCCCCCAAGTCGAAGTAAGGTACGCAACTTCAGCTACGTGAATAACGTAGCTGAAGTCGACATACCTTACTTCGAACTTACCGCCGTTCAGACGCGGTCCACACGCGGCAGGCAGGCTCCCCCGTCGACTCCGCGGTACTCCTCTCGTTGAGCTGGAGTACCGCAGTCGACGGCGAGCACTTCCTGGTTCGATTTATCGCGTCCAGACCAGACGCGATAAATCGAACCCGGAAGTTCGATTTCCAGCCGCCGAACTAGCGGCTAAGTATAGACCAGCCTGATAACCTACAAAAGCCAGTGGGAGAACATTTCAGTCTCCCTGGACACTCAATTACAGATTTAAAAGTAGCCATTCTTCAACAACAAAACGTCAAAAACAGACTTCAAAGAGAAACTGCTGAGCTACAATTCATTTGCAAACATAACACCATCAATTTGGGCTTGAATAGGGACTGGGAGTGGCTGACTCACTACAAAAGCAATTTTCCCTCTCTTGGTATTGACACCTCCTCATCAATTATTGGGATTGATACTACCTGACTGAATTGGCCTTGTTAACACTGGTTCTCCACTTGTAAAGTAACTCCCTTCTCTTCATGTGTCAGTATATTTATGCCTGCATCTGTAATTTTCACTGCATGCATCTGAAGAAGTGGGTTTTTTACCCAAATAAATCCGTTAGTCTTTAAGATGCCACCGGAATTCTCGTTGTTTTTGTGGATACAGACTAATATGGCTACCTCTGATACTTGGTAAAAATGCAGTAGTGGGAGAAGTGGGAATAGGGGGACAATGGCTTTTGCTGCTTTTGGTTTACAGTTCCACTGATTAAGTCAAGAATCATAAATCAGGCAAGTGATCAGTTTTCAGCATTCAACATGAGCAAAAACCAGATATCTCAAGGGAGGATAACCTCCTGAGCTTAGTGTACCATATGAACAGCTGTTTGCTAACTAACCCCTCACATGAGATCACATGCAAAAGAAATAGATAGCGTTTAATTATCCTTAATGCTTATTTCTGGCATGAGTCAAAGTGAGCTGTTAAAGAAAGAGATAAAGCTGACTGTAGCTGTCATAACTATAAAGGGAAGGGTAACAGCTCTCCTGTGTACAGTGCTATGGAATCCCTCCTGGCCAGAGACTCCAAAATCCTTTTACCTGTAAAGGGTTAAGAAGCTCGGGTAACCTGTCTGACACCTGACCCAAAGGACCAATAAGGGGACAAGATACTTTCAAATCTTGGGGGGGAAAGGCTTTTGTTTGTGCTCTTTGTTTTAAGGGGTTGTTCGCTCTTGGGACTGAGAGGGACCAGACATCAATCCAGGTTCTCCCCATCTTTCTAAACAAGTCTCTCATATTTCAAACTTGTAAGTAAAAAGCCAGACAAGGCGTCTTAGTTTTACTTTGTTTTCTCAACTTGTAAATGTACCTTTTACTAGCTTGTTTATCTTTGTTTGCTGTACTTTGAACCTAAGACAGAGGGGGGTCCTCTGAGCTCTTTAAGTTTGATTACCCTGTAAAGCTATTTTCCATACTGATTTTACAGAGATGATTTTTACCTTTTTCTTTAATTAAAAGCCTTCTTTTTAAGAACCTGATTGATTTTTCCTTGTTTTTAGATCCAAGGAAGTTGGATCTGTATTCACCAGGAGTTGGTGAAAGGAAGGAGGAGGGAAGGGTCAATTTCTCCTTATTTTTAGATCCAGGGAGTTTGGATCTGTATTCACCAGGGAATTGGTGAAAGGTTTCTAAAAGCTTCCCAGGGAAGGGAATGGTGGCAGCGGACCAGAACTAAGCTGGTAGTTAAGCTTAGAAGTCCTCATGCAGGCCTCCACACTTGTACCCTAAAGTTCAAAGTGGGGATACAGCCTTGACAGTAGCCAACAGGCTTGTTTTCATATCATAATCTTTAACCATTAGATACAGTAGGTGTTAGGGCCTGTCTCCAGCCACTGAAGTAAATGTGAGCTGGAGTTGGTAGAGGGATATTTTTAGATAAAAATTGGCTTTCTGGAAAAAAAAAATGTTAACCAAAACTGAAAAATTTCAATTTTCAATATCTGTCAAAACCAAAAAATTTGCATGGGAAAATAAATTAAATTTCTTGCAGAAAACAATTGGTATTTTTTGGCTGGCTCTAATGGGAACCTTTCTGTTGCCTTCAGTGAGCTTTGGATCGGGGCATAGAAGAAGAAAAGTCCAAATTTCCCATATTAATGGTTGGTGAACACAGTCAAATGGAAAGAAATCCATTCAGAAATATTTGCTATTGTTCACCTTTCTGCTAAGAGTTGTTTTCACAATGAGTAAATTATTATTAAGTTGTAAATGTGTGGATATGGCCCATATATCCATTTATCAAATATTAATGGCAGTTTATCATCCATACATAGAGCTATAAACTGGAAAGTCGGCAGACAGTGAAACCTCAGTTTTTGCTGGAAGGTGTAAGAGCACAGGGGAAAATAAGGGCTGAAAAATTTTAAATTAAAAGTCACAAACTAGCTTACTATGCGGGGGACTGAAATGTCACAGAATGAGTCTTTATTTTCTAAACTGCTGTAGGAACAATTCATTCTTGAACAACAAACCATGCTGGAAAGATATCAATGGTTTACAGTGTCTACATTTGTCATTTACAATTTATTAGCTTGATTTAGAACCTATTCACAAGTTTCGTAGAGCTCAATTCAGTATGCTTGTGGAAAGCTCGGAGAAATCTGCTGTGCAGTACTTCAACTGCACAGCATATTTGGAATAACTTCTACTCTGCATTCATTATAAAAGAGACGTAATAGGAGCAGCTGCAAAGTCAGTAGGAGGAGGGGTCTGGACTGTTTCCAAGAATAGCCAGCTTCTGCTGTAGGTATCAGCAATAAACAGGCACAGATACCAGCTCACAAAACATGCTTTATGCAAAACATAGTGGAGTGCAGTAGCTGTGAGTGGGATAGAGTATTCCATGTTGGTAGCTGAAAAAAGTATTTCATGTATATACAGTGGCATATGGCACTTGAACATAAGTGCTGAGACTTGCCAGTGGCCAGGAGATGTGTTCTGATCTTGTTTAATCTATGTGCTGTTAGATATGCTGCTCCCATACTGCTCTGGGAGTTTGGGAGCAATAGAGATGGCAGCTACTGGAGAGAGAGAAGGGGCTAACCACATAATATTGTAGAGCAGAGGGTACAGGCACTTTAAGGCACACTCTGCCTCTTTAACATCTGTTATGGTGACTGGTGTACTTCTCTGGAAATGACATTGATGGTTTTGCCATTGCTTACTGAGGGACATAATAATTTTCTGTGCAGTCCCTGTTGTGCTGGGTTGGTGCTTGGAGTGACTCTCTAGGACCTGAGCCTCTGCTGTGCCTCTGTCACCATGCTATGAAATGCAAAGGAGGGCACTTCATACCTGGACACTCAACAACATTTTCTGCCCTTGTGGAAAAGTCCTATAGAACTTAATAGAAAATGCTTATCTTCCTATAATTTTTTTTAAAAAACCATTATGTAGAAGGTAATAGGAAATTATATCGTTGCTATCCAGTTCAATAGCCTATAGAGAAGATAATTTTCTAGAAAATGTTCTTAGTTTTTAGAGTAACTTCTACAAAACCCTATTGATTTCTTCCTTTTTAATTTCTGTAGGACTCTTCCATAAAGGTGGCTCTGCAGCCAGGAGTTCTTCTGTTGTAGTGGGCTGTAGGTGGTTACACACTTCTGTGGCGAATGTGGAATTGCAAAGATTCTACTTTTTATAGGAAAACATGCCCAGAAGCATTTAGCATTGCCCCATGATATGTGCAGGCACTTCGCATGTTTCTGTTTTGAATTGTGCTGATAAAAATGCATAGTATGTACAGTAAAAGAAAAATCCAAACTAAATTTTATCCTGCCTAACACACACACAGCCAAATTCAACCCTTGTCTGCATTTAGTATGAGCACAGGCACATATTAACTGCATAAAAGCAGCATTTATTAGACCCTTATTCTGGCCAGCCATGTGTGGGTGTAGAATCTCTGTTCAGCTGCCATTGGCGATTACTTGGCCAGGACTATGGGGCGGTGAATGCTTCGGGTGTAGGAATTATGTGCTAAAATATATGAAATTCACCTCTGCGAAACCAGCACAAGGCCTGATAACACTTCAATCTCAGTTAAATCAGATTTAAGAAGTGCAAAGGCCTTATACTTCTGAATTCCACCCTACAACCGAAAGCCTTGCCCCGCTCTGTGGGTTCAGCTGCTGAGAATCGTATAGAATTAATGGTGCAGGATTTTATGGGAAGATACAAAAGTTGCAACTCTTTCTTCCCCCTCCAACTGTGCCATATGCTGGGGTAAGCCAGGACTGAATCTAGTGCATGAGTTTTAAAATGCCTTTTTGTTTGGAAATAGTTGTTTTTTGATAGTTCTGTAGTTAAAAATACGGCAACAGACATGCATCTCTAGAGTCTCTCTTTTCCATGCTTCCTGTCAGCTTCCTCACACAAAAACATTTTTATGTCACTAGATTTACTAGCCCTTAAGATTTCTGTTGTGTATGAACCAAGCCAGTAGGTAAAGATCAGGACAGTCTTAGGCCTATGTACTTGGAATCAATTTCTGCACTTTGAAGTTTGGGTTATTTTAAGTATGAAACTTTTAATAATATGTTAATTATAAAAGTGCTCCTTCCACAGAACGAGCAAACTTACCAAATTCAACCCTGAAATTTGTCTCCTGCATTGACCTTGTGAGACTCTTACATGGTGTTTTTCTCTCCCTCCTATGCAGAGAATTAGATTGTCATGCTTGTGTCTGCTCCACTTCCACTGACTGTACCTACATCTGGTACTTGGAAAGGGGTGACAGGAAGGGCAGTTTTTAAACTAATGTCTGACTAAACACACTTGAAACAAATGATTTGTATATGCTTTATTTTGTTTTTACTAATATAAACAAACACATATGGTTTAGGGTAACATCCAAAGTACTGGATGTACATTACCACTCAGAGAAACTGTTTGGAACTGTTATACTTTAGCTTTTTTGTCTTTTGCTTTTAAGTTCTAATAAAACTCTGAAGAGTAACTCTACAACTTTCATATCACATGGCACATGACTGAAATTCAGTTTTTCTTAGTGCACACTATAGTTTGAGTAAGTACTTAAGAACAATAGTAACATAAATCTTGGTAGTGGGAGATACAGGACTGAGCTTCATACATTGTTTGAAAATGTACCCCATAGAGTCTTGCAGAATTTTTTTCTTTGACAGATTTTTCTAAATTGGACATCCATGTGCCTAAGCTTGAGTTTGGTACTAAATTAATTTAGTATCTAATGCTCTCCTTGTGAGGTTGATATGCTATCTTGACAGGAAGATGGGTTTGATATAAGGGCTTCTGAAACTTCTAACTTTAGTCCCCTAAAGAATTTTCAGCCAAAATTAAGTTGCTAACAAGTGGAGGAAAATAAGCTCTCTGGGACATGGACTGTCTTCTTTGTAGCTCTCTGTACAGTATCTTGCATAGTGGGGTCCTGATCTGTGATTGGGTTTCCTAGGTGCTATAAAACTAATAGAAAATATTTTTATCTCAAGAACAATTATGGCTGGACATGGGACTAAGATTTAAAACTAAAGGACTTGCTTGGATGGGAACAAGAAAAGTGGCGGCCCTTATATGCCAAGTTGTCACTTGCTCAATTTTACCAGGGTACCTAGTTTTGACAGGATGGCTCCAGTCTTGACTATTTAGTGGACTGAATTAGTTTTTGTTCTTGACCACCAAGAAACTGAATAGAATTTGTTTTTATATTCTTGTTTTCCCATACATAAAGTCTCCTAAAACACTTCAAGTTTGTACAGGATAGACTATATTCTTAGTTACACTGGTGTAACTGGAATGTCTTTGTTGAGACCTTCACACTATTCTTCTTTTCACTTTGACAAGCAGAACAGCTATTATGTTCCCATCAATAGTTTGCTATAGCCATGGATTTAAAAACCTTGTGTATTGAAAGGGAACATGGGCTAGAGCATCGGGTTATCCTCTGCGCCTTTCAGAAACTGCGAAAGAGACAACAGCTTCCACTTGTGATCAGAGAGAAGTGGAAGAGACTTCAGTTCAACATTTGTGTTTACAAAAATATTTGTAATTTAAAAATATGTAAATTAAATGTGGGTGAAGCTATGCTGGATTCAGTCCACATAGGACTCAATCTGCTGAATAGATACAACATAGGCCAAACTTTGTTTTATTGTCTCGACCATATCTCTAAGCTGGAGCTGGAGGGATCACTTACAGGGGCAAGATGCATGCATGCCCATTCAGTCCTTTGCTGCTGAGAAAGCTAACTAGAGTGCAGTGGCTGCTAACTGTTAGGGTGACTTCTGTGATAGAGAATTGGCAGGATGTTGGCAGAAAGAAAAGGGGTTAGGTTGGTGAAGAGCAGGTGTGACCACTTTCTATAGGTATAAGCTTATTTTAAAGTTTTACATATATCCTATTTAGGATAATAAGTAGTTGCTGCTACATGTTACTGAAGGAAAATTAGTAAATGCGAAAAGTAAATTAAATTTAAATATTTTCGTGTGTACGGAACTGACCTGATGTATATACCTAAATATGTACACATGTAGCCCAGAGTTGCCTCTAACTCACTGATTCTCAATCAATCATCTGCAGATCGCCAGTGGTCCATTATAGGCTTTCTCTCTTGTAGTGAGCCAGAGAATGAAAGATGGAAAACCTTCTTTAATAAAGGTTACAGCTGGGATGGTACTTAACTGGGTCCCTTGAATTCCTGACTGGTGCTTTTTCTTTGCTTATTTATGAGCTAAATTTTGCCCTTGCATAAATATTTGAAGCTTGGCCTTATCTTTCTCTCATTTTTCTTGAGTTACCATCTCTTATTAGCTGGGATCTAAAATGAAATTTCTCCTGGTTTTAATGTCATGAGAAACTCTTCATCCAATTTTTTTATTATTATATTCCGTTCTTTTTGCGGGGTGGAGTATGAGAAGTCTTCTGGTGATGCTGGCTTTGGAGTTGTTTCGCTGAGCCATCATGGACAGAGTTGGAGATGAATGGTGTTAAGTTTTTCCTATACACAAAGACCAAACATGCATTTCTCAGTCTGGATAATTTATTTCAGATTAAGGACGACAGGAATAAAGAACAAAGTCTCCATATGGGGAGGAAGGGGCACGGGGAGGGGGAGAGAGACAGAGAAAGAATATTGTGACTTTGTAACATCCTGCATTTGAACAGTAACCTGAAATTGCAGCTGTCCCTATAGCAGGCAGGAACTCTAGATTTAAGAGGTGCACAAAAAGGAATGACAACATCTCATCTTAGGGCTTGTCTAAATGAGCCATTAGTGAGCGGCAAGCTTTGGTGTGAATATACAGTGCTGTCAGTGTGCTCTAGGGAACTTTCAGACAGTTAGAGTGCAGCACGCTGGAATGCTGGAGATTTACACCCCGGCTTGCTGCTCACTAACTGCTTGTTTAGATGTGCACTCACTTATGTTGCTACATATGCCAAAGTAGCTTCCCGTTGACATCAGTGTTAGAATTGTTCCTGATATGTAACCTGGTCTATTTCTTCCCAATTTCTGTTTTTTCTATGTGATATGTTCAGGGCAATAACTCATGCTATTTCATATCATGAGATTGGTTAAAAACAATTAATAAGACAGGGAACAAAATAGGATAATAAATGTTTGCCTACATTTGTTATACAAATAATGAGTGAGTACAGTAGAAGTAAAATATTGCCCAAAGAAAGAAATATTTCAGAGACACTCATATGATGCCTGAATTCTGAGGGGCAATGTGCACAAATGGAGGGAGAGGGAGTAAAAATCCCTCTGTGAATTATCTATCTGTGCCCTAGAAACAGTTACTATATGCTTTTTATATACTTTCAGATTTGTTTTTTTAATGTCCTGGTTTCTTTAAGGTCTTGGGTACATCAGTGTTGGAGAAAAACACAGTTCTCATTCTTTGGTTGAGTACAGCAAAGTCAGATACTTTATTATCTCTAGCAATTGCGTGGAGGGAGAGAACTATACAGGTCTCTCTACAGGTAAACAATTACAGCAAGCATGTATACCTTTTGGTACATACAATAATAAGGAACAGCTGCATTTTGATTATACATAGGTCATCCTGACATCTTATTTTTCTCACTTATTTAGACTCAAGTCTACATTCCATATTATCTACACAAGGTCGCAGCAACTTCTCACACAGTTCTTTCCCACTCGCCTCACACAATCTTCGCTTCTACAAGTCTCGTGTTATTAGGGTTACAGTTAGCCTGACTCTTGCTCACAGAAGAGACTGTTTGCATTGAAATCCCTTTCCAATCCCTGCCAGGCCTTGCTCTACTTCCACACACACCCCTTTTGTACTTCTAGTACAACAAACATCTTCAAACCTCTATTTGCATTAAGCCTTAAGTGAAATGTCTAGTTTGACTGGAAGATACAAGAGCTGCTTGCTGGCTCCTCTTCCTTGTGTAGATTTAGCGGGTCTACTGAAGACCCGGTGTTGATTTAGAGGGTCTACTGAATGGCCCGCTAAATCGATGGTAGCGCACTCTCTGGTTGACTCCAGTACTCCAGCTCTCCGAGAAGAGTAAGGTAAGTAGACCAGAGAGCGTCTCCCGTCGACGCAGCGCAGTGAAATCAACCTAAGCTACGTCGACTCCAGCTACGTTATTCACATAGCTGGAGTAGCATAATTTAGGTTGACTTACCCCGGTAGTGAAGACAAGCCCATAGACTATTGTCTTCTAATATGTGGTACTGTGTGTTTAAGAAGAAGCAAAGACTTGAAAAAAATCTACCCAATTCAGGCAAGTAATTTTTTTAAGGGATGAATAAAATGTCCACTAGATTTTTCATTCTCATCAGTAATCATAGTTAAGAAGTGAGAGTAGATTTTTGTGTCTGGATGGTAGATTTCCATGAACATTTTTTTAAGGCTGCAGTAGAACAATTGATTTTTCATCATGTGACCAATTTTAAATGACTTGCCTCAGCTTTGCAGAGCTGAAGAGTCACGTTGCCATTGAATAGAGTTCCGTTCACCTTCTCTGAGATAACTGGGGGGCTATAAAATTGCCATGTAGATGCTCCGGCTGGAGCCAAGGGTCTGAGACTAGCACATTCACACAGCAATTTTATAACCCAATAAATGTGAATGGGACTTGTGCTCCAAGTCTCAAAAAGAACAAGAGTACTTGTGGCACCTTAGGGTATGTCTACATTATGAGAGTAGTTCGATTTTACTTAAATTGAATTAGTGGAACCGATATTACAAAGTCGAACGTGTGTATCCACACTAAGAACAGTAATTCGACTTTGTGAGTCCACACTAACGGGGCAAGCGTCGACATTGGAAGCGGTGCACTGTGGGCAGCTATCCCACAGTTCCCGCAGTCCCCGCTGCCCATTGGAATTCTGGGTCGAGCCCCCAATGCCTGCTGGGGAAAAAAATGTGTCGAGGGTGGTTTTGGGTAACTGTCGTCATTCAACCGTCACTCCTGCCCTCCTTCCCTGAAAGCGCCGGCGGGCAATCAGTTTGCGCACTTTTCTGGTCAGTGACAGCGCGGACACCACAGCACTGCGAGCATGGAGCCCGCTGCGACCATCGCTGCAGTTATGCCGTTGTCAACACCTCGCACCTTATCATCCACCTTTTTCAGAGGCAGATGCTGAGAAATCGGGCGAGGAGGCTACGGCAGCGCGGTGAGGACATTAAGTCTGAGAGTGGTACAGACCTCTCGCAAAGCACGGGACCCCGTGCTGTGGACATGGTGGCAATGGGTCATGTTGATGCTGTAGAACGGCGATTCTGGGCCCGGGAAACAAGCACAGACTGGTGGGACCGCATAGTGCTACAGGTCTGGGATGAATCACAGTGGCTGCGAAACTTTCGGATGCGTAAGGGAACTTTCCTGGAACTTCGTGAGTTGCTGTCCCCTGCCCTGAAGTGCAAGGACACCCGGATGCGAGCAGCCCTGACTATCCAGAAGCGAGTGGCCATAGCCCTCTGGAAGCTTGCAACGCCAGACAGCTACCGCTCAGTCGCGAACCACTTTGGCGTGGGCAAATCTACCGTGGGGGTTGCTGTGATGCAAGTAGCCAACGCAATCGTTGAGCTACTGCTGTCAAAGGTAGTGACCCTGGGAAACGTGCAGGTCATCATAAATGGCTTCGCCGCAATTGGATTCCCAAACTGCGGTGGGGCTATAGATGGAACTCACATCCCTATCCTGGGACCGGAGCACCAGGCCAGCCAGTACATTAACAGAAAGGGCTACTTTTCAATGGTGCTGCAAGCACTGGTGGACCATAGGGGACGTTTTACCAACATCAACGTCGGATGGCTGGGCAAGGTTCATGATGCTCGTGTTTTCAGGAACTCTGGTCTGTTTAGATGGCTGCAGGAAGGTATTTACTTCCCGGACCACAAAATAACTGTTGGGGATGTGCAGATGCCTATAGTGATCCTCGGGGACCCAGCCTACCCGCTAATGCCCTGACTCATGAAGCCCTATACAGGCGCCCTGGACACTGAAAAAGAACTCTTCAACTACCAGCTGAGCAAGTGCAGAATGGTGGTGGAGTGTGCTTTTGGATGTCTCAAGGGGAGATGGAGAAGCTTACTGACTCGCTCTGATCTCAGCGAAACCAATATCCCCATTGTTATTGCAGCTTGCTGTGTGCTCCACAATCTCTGTGAGAGCAAGAGGGAGACATTTATGGCGGGGTGGGAGGTTGAGGCACATCGCCTGGCTGCTGATTACGCCCAGCCAGACAGATGGGCGATTAGAAGAGCCCAGCGGGACGCGCTGTGCATCCGGGAGGCTTTGAAAGATAGTTCCAGAGTGAGCAGGGTAACCTGTGACTATTAAGTTTGTTTAAAGAGAAGCTGAACCTGCCCCCGTTTCTTTACCCACTTAATGTTGACTATCCTCTCCAGTTACATACCCCCCTCACCCCGTTGCCCCCCTTCCAACACACCTTTAAAAATAAAATAAATGAAACTTTGTTCATTAACACCGTTTTCTTTATTAAGGGTTTCGTGGTAAAGGGTTGAAACTGGGACGCAGATTGTGGTGGGGAGCGGGTGTACTGATGGAAAGGACGCTTCTAAACTCGAGGAATGACAGGCTCCTGCTCCTAGAGCGGTCCGCAGTGGTGGACTGGTTGTTTCAACGGAGCCTGCCACCCCTCCTTTTCGGGACTCTGTGTGTGGGGGCTATGTGACTTTGTGGCGGGGGAGGACGGTTACAGATCCCCTGCTGCGTGGCTCTGTCATCCAGGCTAAGGACCGCTGCATAAGATCTGTAACCGTCCTCCCCCGCCACAAACTCACATAGCCCCCCCACACAGAACATGAAAACCACCTCCCAGACTGACCAGGGTGCCTAGTGACTGCAATGTGTGTGTGACCTGCTGCTGAACCTGCCCCCGTGTCTGTACCATGGTAAAGGTGACTGTCCTCTCCAATTACCAACCCCCTTCCCCCCCTTCAAACATACTCTCCTCTAAAAAAACCTGACGGAAACAGTAATTAACAGAAACGTTTTTTTTTATTAACAACTACACAGTTAGGGGATGAAACTGGGACGGGGGCTTGGGTGAGGTGCTTTTGGAGTGAAGGAAAGAACTTATCAAAACTTTGGGAATGAGAGCCGTCTGGTACTTGAGCAGTCAGCAGGGGTGGAGTGACTGTTTTCATGCCCCTGCTGCCCCTCCTTCTTGGGACTTTGGGTGAGGGGGGGATGGGACTTTGTGGCGGGGGAGGGCGGTTACAGATAGACTGCAGCAGGGCTCTGTCCTCCTGCCTCCGGTCTTGCAGAACATCTACAAGGCGCTGGAGCATGTCCGTTTGCTCCCTCATTAGTCCAAGCAGCGTTTGAGTCGCCTGCTGGTCTTCCTGCCGCCACCTGTCCTCCCGTTCGCTGTGTGCTCGCTGGTATTGCGACATGTTCTCCCTCCACTGGGTCTGCTGTGCCGCCTCGGCTCGGGAGCAGCCCATAAGTTCGGAGAACATTTCGTCCCGTGTCCTTCTCTTTCAGCGCCTAATCTGCGCCAGCCTCTGGGAGGGGGATGCCGGGGTAGGTTGGGAGACACTCGCAGCTGTGGGATGGGAAAAAGGGAGTGAATTCCTCACAAAGATACATTTTTGTGAACAATGAAGATAATCTTTCTCTGTGAAAAAGACCATGCACAGCACCTATCACATGCGCACTCAGGACAAGGTCGAATTTTCGGCCTTCCCATTCAGTGCCTGGGGTCTTGGAGTACAGATCACACAAGCGGGGCAGGACAGCGGAATTCGGGTACCAGGCGGACATGGTAAGCCGTAGACTTTTGGCTGCTTAAAGCTTAATGTATAGCAGTGCCCTCCTTTCACGTTCAAAGCAATGCCCCTAGCGTTGGCCAGTTCCTGCTGCCGGCAATCCGGCCAGCATGAACTCTGCCCCGTCCCACCCCCCTCGCGGCTGACCCCGGGAAAGATCCCTGTATGCTGCCCCTGTCCCGCCTCCACCGCGTGGCTGTAAACCGCCGGTTACAGGTATGTAAAGGAACAGGCAATCAGTCCCAATACTAACATTCCCCTAATTTAAAGCAGGTCACCATGAGTGATATCACTCTGATGAGGATTTCGGACCCAGAGAAAGAACGCATGCTGCGTGAATGCCAGCAAAAACCAGGGCCGTATGCCGCCATGCTGTGCGAGGCACTGATCCCGGAGTACTTGCTGCTAGCCTGGCGCGGAAAAGTTTCCTACCATGGAGGACGCAATAAGGCCGCTCTCCCCAGGAACCTAATGCAAAGGCTTTCAAATTACCTCCAGGAGAGCTTCGTGGAGATGTCCCAGGAGGATTTCTGCTCTATCCCCGGACATATTGACAGACTTTTCCAGTAGCTGCACTGGCAAGGACAAAAAAGTAGAGCGCCTAGGGCAAAGTAATCATGCAAAACCGGACATTTTGAGATACTTTTGCAGTAGTTGCACTGGCAAGGACTAAAAAGTAAAGCGCCTAGGGCAAAGTAATCATGAAAAACCCATTGTTAATATTCCATTCCTGTTCTGATCAAAATAAATGTTTACATGTTTAAAACACTTACCGACTGATCCTTCCCCTGATTCAGGGTCAGGGTTAACGCCTTGGGAGGGTTGGTAAGGGATCTCCGTGAGGGTGATGAAGAGATCCTGGCTGTCGGGGAAATCAACGTTGTATGCGCTGTCGGCTGCCTCGTCCTCCTCATCTCCTTCCTCATCTTCCCCGTCCGCGAACATCTCCGAGGAAGCGGCCGTCGACAATACCCCATCGTCAGAGTCCACGGTCAGTGGCAGGATAGTGGTGGCGGCCGCACCGAGAATGGAATGCAGTGCCTCGTAGAAATGGCATGTCTGGGGCTGGGATCCGGAGCGTCCGTTTGCCGCTCTAGTCTTCTGGTAGCCTTGTCTCAGGTCCTTGATTTTCACGCGGCACTGCGTTGCATCCCGGCTGTAGCCTCTCTCCCTCATGGCTTTGGAGATCTTCTCGTAGATCTTCGCATTCCGTTTTTTCGATCGCAGCTCCGAAAGCACGGACTCATCGCCCCACACAGCGATCAGATCCAAGACTTCCCGATCAGTTCATGCTGGGGCCCTCTTTCTATTCTGCGATTGCATGGTCACCTCTGCTGGAGAGCTCTGCATCGTTGCCAGTGCTGCTGAGCTCGCCACGATGTCCAAGCAGGAAATGAGATTCAAACTGGCCAGACAGGAAAAGGAATTCAAATTTTCCCGGGGCTTTTCCTGTGTGGCTGGTCAGAGCATCCGAGTTCGGACTGCTGTCCAGAGCGTCAACAGAGTGGTGCACTGTGGGATAGCTCCCGGAGCTATTAGCATCGAATTCCATCCACACCTACCCTAATTCGACATGGCCATGTCGAATTTAGCGCTACTCCCCTCGTCGGGGAGGAGTACAGAAATCGATTTAAAGAGACCTCTATGTCGAACTAAATAGCTTCGTTGTGTGGATGGGTGCAGGGTTAATTCGATTTAACGCTGCTAAATTCGACATAACCTCCTAGTGTAGACCAGGCCTTAGAGACTAACAAATTTATTTCAGCATAAGCTTCGGATGCATCCGAAGAAGTGGGCTGTAGCCCACGAAAGCTTATGCTCAAATAAATTTGTTAGTCTCTAAGGTGCCACAAGTACTCCTGTTCTTTTTGCGGATACAGACTAACACGGCTGCTACTCTGAAACCAAGTCTCAAAGGCAGTTCTGAAAATACCACACTCAGATCTACTTTGTGTGTGAGAGAGAGAATGGGGGGGGGGGGGGGGGGGGCGGGGGAAGGCAGGGTCATAACACTACAGGGAACAAAAGGGCCAATAAAAATATGATGCAAATGTGACCTACTTTTCCAAAGTGTGGAAATGTTTTCTTATTAATGTCAAATGTAAAAATAGCATGCTGGTTCCTTAATTAGTAATATTAGAATAATTGTATCCCTAAAAATTGAATCTGCTAACCAAATCATACTAAAGTAACTACTTTGGTGGCTGTTCATTAATCTTGGTTTTACATTGAAAAAATTTTAAAAACAGTTTAGAGGAAAATTTTCCTGCTAGCTTTAAAAAAACAAAATCTTTATGCAAAAATGTATTTAGTCAGTGGTTTGTTTATTCCCTTTTGTTACCATTAAAGCAGAACTCCATTTCCTTCTATAGCAATATTTTTTGTTTCTTCAAGTTGTCTTTGATGTCTTTAGCAATGCTTTTGGCAGCATGGTAGTCTCGTAATGATTTTCTGCTGTTGCTAGCTTGCTTTGTGCATTCTTTTCATTTAAAAAAATAAAAGAAAATATTTTGCATTTGCTTTTGTAATTAAAAAATAAAGGTTTGAATCTGAGTGGTATTAATTAACAATTTTTTAAAACTCCATTTGAGGGAAAAATCAAGACATTTCAAATTCAGCAGTTGAAAAGACTAAGCACTTTTTAATTTGAAAAAAAAAATGTGTCTTTGAAGTTTTGTCATTTCCTTTTTGTAGTCAACTAATTTCTTTCTGACCCAGAGACTTTGCTGACTAGTTAGGACGTGACAGGTATTGCATATCTGGGATTGCTATTATGAAGTGCAAGTAACACAACGACCTCAGAAATTCTTTCATTAGAATGCCTTATTGGAATCCTAATACCAAAAAAGAGAAGAGTCGTTGCATGTACTGAGAGATTATTTATGTAGGTCTGACCTTATTGACAACCAGTCAAAACATGCCATTTGTTGTTCTGAGATCTTGAATACATGCAATAATATTATTTTTAACTCCTCATAATGCACGCCATGTTTTATGCCTATGGCCATACATTAATAATGAGTATGTTTCTCAAAAGTGGAAAGAAGTTAGAAATAACTGCTGTGGTTGACAGGTGCAAATTGTACCACCCAGTATCCCATGAGGATCTCTGTGACATAATTTGACACAATCTCTCATCATCCACCAGATTTTTGGGAAGCAAGGAAACAGAGTGGATTTTATTTAAATCAAATTGATTTAAATCACTAGTCAGGAAGACTTGATTTAATCATGGATTTCTACGTAAAAGTGCATTCTTGTTGGTTGTTATAACCTTAATACATATTCTTCACAGCTCAGATAGATGTAGGTTTCATTTTTAGAAGGTAGACACTATACATTTTTAAGGGATTTATTTTGAAAACTTTTCTGATTAGTTTTACAGCTATATCAGAAAATGAATGATTGTTTGGTTATTTCATTTACCAAAGGTTATTGAAGCAGATAGTTCCCCTCCCAATGACTTCATAAATATCTCCAATTCAACAGGATAATCATTAATATTTGGAGGATTTGCTTGCCATGCTGTATTAGGAGGAGAACATCACCAGTCAGACATTTAAAATGTTTTATTTAACTAAAATAACAACGTTATGTATTCTGGATTTTTTCTTCAACAGCAAACATAGTATTTTAACAAAACAAGCATATGAATTTTTGAATTTAGTTTTTTAAAATCAGGTTTGTTTTGGTTAAAATTGTTTTTAACTAAAATAGTTAAATTAAATATTTTTTTAAAAAGCAAAAATTAAATTGACTATGTCAGCCAGGTCAACATGAGAAACTTAAAATATTGGCTTCTGCAGCTAACTCAGTAGTCTTCACCTTCATTTTCCTGCTTGTTCATAATCTGGAAAAGAAAAACAAGCTTTCCTGCTTCTTCAGGTCCCAAACAATTTCTCAATTTGGAATGAATTAGTCCAAAGGAAGAAAATATTCTTTCTACACGGCAGAAGAAGCTACTGCTATTAAAGGTGAGATTATCACTTCAGTAGTCTTTGAATCCAAGTGCTTAAGTGACTTCCACCAGTTCACTGGTGTGACTTTCTTTAAAATATCATCAAACATATATTTCTTGAATGGTTCACTCTTAGGTCTGAAGTTTATTGTAGTTGGCATTATGGAGGGATGATTGCTGCATGTTCATGTCATAGCCAATTCTTCTTCAGCAGTTAAGGTTTGACCCTGGTACCGAGTATTGAGAATATTGTCAAGAAAATGATCTGGAGATAGTGCTTGTCCCATTCGTTTTTTTAATGCTTGTAATTTAACTCTGTCATTGCATATTTCTCTTTTTAAGATCTCACTCAGTTCCTTCCAGATTTCAACAGCATCAGCAATAAAACAGCTATTTCCCTGCATTTTGTTCAAGGCTACAGAAATAGGCTTTAAGGTACTCCTCACGTGTTCAACATTTCTCTTAAACCCAATGTGAGAACTTCGGCTGTGACAGTGTCATCTATTTTTTCATGATTTTGTTCACAAACTGTCATCAGATCAGGCCAGTTCTTTATATAGTGCTCCAAACAGTCCACTACTGAGTTCCATCGCATGTCTTGTGGAGAGTTTTTTTTTTCCCCCCAGGGTTCTCTCTCCTAGGCCTCTGCATCTGGAAAGCTTTACAGTCCTATCCCTGCTTGAGCAGGGCTTTTCCCCAGTCTCTTTACCTGTGGAGTCTCACAGCCTTCCACTCCTTCTTCTCTCTTCTGGTTCTAGCCAGCAACTACCCTGCTTAGGCCCTGTAGCTCCTTTTAACTGAGCCTGCTGAGATCTGATTGGCTGCTTCCCTGCAGCTTTTCTTGTGGGACAGTTAGCTTGGTTCCTCCTACTTTTTTCAGAGCAGCTGCTGCAAAGTGGTAGTTACAGAAGTATTTTGCAATTTCAACAACATTAGCCTTTATTTCTGGAACACTGAAGTCTTTGGCTAGGAGGTGCATCAAATGAGCACTGGAACTGTATGTTGTTAGCTTGGTACTCTCTTCTAAATTTCCTCTGATCTTGGATACATTTGCAGCATTATCTGTGACAAAGCTGCATACTAGACATTTGAACTTTTTTTCACAGTTTGTTACAAGGAGTAGCAGCAAAAGCTGTAAGTATTCTACTGTCTGTGCATTTCCTGGTGTATCAATTGTTTCTGTAAGGAAGACATTCCCTTCTTCTGTTGTCACACAAGCACATACAACAGGATCATTATGTACATTGCTCCACCCAGCAAGACTCAGGTTAGCAATTTCACCCTCTAGACCTTTTGCACACTGCTCATTTTCTCTTTCATACACTTTATCCAGAAATTTGCCTGCGACATCTGTTCTGTTGGGTGAACTGTGTCCTGGTCTTAATGACTGCACCATGTTAATGAAGTGTGGGTTCTCAGTCATACGGAAAGGGGAGTTTGTTGCATAAACAAACCAGGCAGTTTTTTCATCAATTACCTCCTTTTTGTAATCACAAACTTATCTATGGTTGTTTCTGGATGATGGAGATTTTTTTTTTCTTTTGCTACAGGTGGATATACTGTGGCTATGTGACATACATGATGTGACTGAAACACTATCATTGGCAGATAACTCTGAAACTATAGAAAATGATGGTGATCTTGAAGGGGGATAGTCTTCAGAATCCTGTATGTTGACGATGGATTCTCCTAGACAAAATTAAGTCAATGCAGTGATTTAATTATTATTACCATACTGCTTATTTGGTATTACTCATCGCATTCACTGACACTCAGTACTACTTTAAAAGTGAAATTGTAAAAGGAAGATCTGCCTATTTCAGCTATTTATTTTTTTTATCACAACTGCATCTAAAATGATAGTACCATAGAGTAACAACTATATTTTTTGCTCAAACATATGAATTCAAGAATAGTCCAGAAAGGAAGACAGGCAGCCCTTAAGAAGGAAGTATGAAATAAAAAAGTTTACCAACCTGAACATAGGTGCCAACTTCCCCTCTGCCCGGAGGGTACTCGACCCCCCCACCCCTGCCCCACATCTTCCTGCCACTGCACTGCCCTCACCCATCCCCATTCCACCCTTTCCCCAAAGTCCCTGCCCCTGCCCTGCCTCTTCTCCGCCTCCTCCCCTGAGCGCGCTGTGTCCCCGCTCCTCCCTCTCCCTCTCCCTCCCGAAACTTCCTAAGCACTGCCAAACCAGCTGTTAGGCGTGGGGGGGCGGGAAGCACTGGGAGGAAGGGGGAGGAGTGGAGATGTGGCATGCTTGAGCATGGGAGAAGGAAACGAGGAGGGAGGAGCACCTGCTAATTTTTCCTCGTGGGTGCTCCAGCCCCGGAGCACCCATGGAGTTGGTGCCTATGAACCTGAAGATCCTGCATGTTCAGACATGTTCCTTTCATCATGTTCATTGCAGCTTCCTCCTGAGAAGGAACACTTCTCATGATGTTGTTTCATTTGGGCAACCAGGCCTTGCATTTCTTTGTTGCATTGTTTGCATTTTGCACACATGCCTGTGTTACCCACAGGTATAGGAACTTCATTAAAATATGCCCAAACTGGGTCACTTTTACAGCCTGCTGCCATTATAGGTTTTCCCTTCTAGTGAGAGAATGGTATGGTAGATCTCAAATCAATGAAGGCTACACTCAGAAAGACCTCAAGCCTTCTGGAATATGCTGCTCAAACAGTTTCACTTTTGTGTCTACTGCCTGTCCCTCCCTTCTCATATTTATCTCCAGACTTCTTCTCCTTGTCCAGATCTATTCCGCCCCCAACGATCTTCTATTCATTGAATTTTTTGAAACTTTGCACTTTTAGAGCGAGGTAAGGGATTGACTCTGTGTACGCAAATTTGCAGAGGGACAATAGGGTTGAGGTCTGTTATTTCTCACCTCTATATATTATTTATTTAAAAACATTTTTGCTGTTAACAAGCATGTTATCTCTGGAGACACAAATCCACAGTTTGAGAACTGCAAAACTAAGCATCTCTGATGGTATCTTCTAGACTGAGCACTGAGTCCCATTGGGTAGATAGAAAGATTAACTTAAATAATCTATAGAGAAGCCCCTGGAACCCCATAAAATTGGTTCCCTAATCCATGAACTATTGGAACTCATTTACAAAATGTTTCTTAAACATTACATGAATATATTGTCTCACGCTATAGAATTAGAATTTATAATCCCTATTCCATGATGAGATATCTTTGAGCTATAATGTATCTTAATTAAAACTATCGTTAGATAGTTTTTTTCCTCAAAAATCTTTTTTTATCCACCTTGCAAGGAAGAATGGCTACAAAAAGAGGCATTTTGATCAAACTGTAGACAGTTAAGGGTATGTCTGCACTGCACTGTAAGCCCAGGGGACTTTTGGGGGACTCTCAGAGCATGAGTCCAGTGGGGCTGTGTCTACATTGCAGAGCAATAGGGCTCGAACCCTGGGTCCCGGCTTAACTCAGGTTATGTCTACACTGCAGTGTATGCCTAGGGTTTGAACTCAGGCTCAAGCCTAACCCCCCCTTCAGTCTACACACAAATGCCACTAACCCATGGCGTGGACCCAGGGTTCCAGGATCCCATGGAGGTAGAAGGTCCAAGCCTGAGTCAAGCTAGGACCTAGGGTTCAAGCCCTATTGCTTATCAGTGTAGATGGAACCCCACTGGACTTGTGCTCTAGGAGCACATCAAAAGTATCCCACTGTCCCATGGGCTAACTTTCTTTGTTCTCTGGATAGTCAAGATTGGTGGACAGTCAAGTTTTCCCACAGCATCACGAACAAAGGGCTAGGACAGTCACATTTTAGGAGGGTGCTCGAAAGTCTGGGATATGGGTGGTTTGACAAGGGCTTGCAGAATGTAGTGTAGACATTGGAGTGCTAGGTTGGGGCCCGGGGTTCAACAATTCCTAACCTGGAATTACAAATGAGTGTGCATGCTCAAACCCTAGTTTAACAAACCCAGGGTCTGCTCACTCGAGTTCTACTGACCCTGGGCTTACATTGCAATGTAGACATACCCTCAGGCTCAGACCCTCCACCCACATGAGGTCCTGGGACCCTGAATCCGAGCCATGGGTTAGTGTGATTTTATGTGTTGATGGAAGTGGGGTTACACTTGAGGCTAATTGCAGCCCTAATGGTATCATGAAGTGCCTTTAAGAGGTGTATGGCACTATGGCCACATACTGAGGATCGTTGGTATAGAGGCCTTGCAGTCTATAATTTATTGAAGTTCACACAGCTGTTAGCAACATTTAAAAAATGTTGCTGGAGGAGGGAAAATAAAACTTGGTGCTGGGATAAAAACAAAAGGAAACAAAAAACCTACCAGTGACTTTTAGTACAAAGTTTCCACCACTATTAAAACCTTATCTTATCTTAGGTTAGAGACCTACCACCAATCTCTTTCTTTTGGTTCACAGGCATGCATGTGAAGCCATCCCTATGTTTAATATAACATCCTGGTTAATGGGTGTGAATGTTACCTTTTGCTGTACTAGATGGAATCAGAAATTCTTAATTGTGTGTCATGAACCCAAATACTACTCTCTCCCCAAGGGACTTCTTTTGTGTCTCATATGGAAGGTGTCCTAGAGAATTTAATAAGAGAATGGTAACATACATATGTTTTAATAATCATTAAATCAACCTCTAGAACTCCACATGGGGATACAATTCTCTGTTAAATTCCATACCTTAGTTTAAAAATGCTATAGAAAAACACTCTCTCTTTAAATCCTCTAGGATTTTAGAATAATTTCTTTAGACTTCTATTGGTTTCATCCTTATTAGATTCTATACGACTTTTATGTAAGAGAGAGGTGATAGGTAACTGTGATTTTTGGAGAAGAAATATCTAAATTCTACCTGTGAAAATCAAATGCTACTGTGCACAGTATGATGAAGATGAACTCTTAGGTATCTATGTATCTGTTACAGTTCAGTCTACTCTATTTTTGTGTGCTGGATAGGGAGTGACATTTACAGGACTTCTCTACTCCTGTGCAGAAGGCTTGTAAATCAGAAATAATTGAAACATACAAAAATAGAGAAGGCATGCAGAGGTAGACAACCGCAAAGGAGACACCAGCATCAGCCTAGGCAAGAGTATCATCTAGTTCTCTGATGACATCTCTGGCCAGGCCTGAAAATACAGACAAAAACTAGTAGAGGCAAAGTCAATAAGTACCAATCAACCTTATCTGGTATGAATGCCAAGTTGGAAAAACGAAAACAAGAATTGATAATATAGAGTGGAAAATAGATGCCTCAAAAAAGTAGCTTGAGAGGGTAGCAAACACAGCTTGTTCCGGGTTGGTTTCTCTTTTACACTTAACCCCATTGTCATCAGTGTTAGAGAAAGAAATGTGTTATGATAATATTTGGAACTCCTTAATAACAAATCAAAATAGGAATTATATCCATATGTGGGACTGCAGGAGCCAGTGGAAGGTGATGGCCGCTATCCTTTGAAAAATAGATTCCTGCTATTGAGTAATTTGACATGAATTCACAACCACTATATGTTGTGATTCCCTATAAAATATTGAAAGGAAAAAATAAAGGAAAAACCTCAATGTTCAAGCTGAATGATTGTTTCAGAATAGGGGGATTAAAATAGAATCCTACAAGCTGCCAAAAAACAGCAGGTGATAAGCTTCCAGAACAAAAAGATTCAGTTTTTTCCTTATGTGAGTAATGTAACACAGCCAAAATGGAGAGAACTGCTAGCTGGAAAACATATGTTGTAAAGTAAAAGATTTGATTATGTAATGAGTTGAGGCCACATGCACTCAGCATCAGAAACATAGGCCTCTAAAACTTGAGCTAAAGGAAAATTCTCTCTCCGCTGTGAGATAGTAGAGGACTGCTTAGTTGTTGCAGTCACCCATTAGGGAGAATCATGATTACATTGACTAGGGCTACATATTTGCTGAATTAAGCAAGCTTATCCAGAGAGTATGGGTCCACAAGACTCCAGGTGCCATTTTGTAACAAACATTGGCACAGACACTATGGTTGGTAAAAGGGATTGAACGTAGGCACTTCAGTGCCAAAAACATGCTTCTACTACTTGAGCTCAGGTTGAACTTCTTAAGCTGTGAGGAGTAATAGGCTGTTTTAGCTGGTAGGGAGGGGGGATAGCCACAAGAGTAAGATATGTTCTTCTTCGAGTGCTTGCTCATATCCATTCCAGTTAGGTGTGTGCGCGCCGCGTGCACGATCGTCGGAAGATTTTTACCCTAGCAACACCCGGTGGGTCGGCTGTGGAGCCCCCTGGAGTGGCGCCGTTATGGCGCTGGATATATACCCCAGCCGACCCAGCGCCCCCTCAGTTCCTTCTTGCCGGCTACTCTGACAGTGGGGAAGGGGGGCGGGTTTGGAATGGATATGAGCAACACATCTCGAAGAACAACAGTTACAACGGTGAGTAACCGTCTTATCTCACAGCACTATGCTAGTTTATTACATTTTTGTCTGCAGTTGTGTGGCAGGACAAATTTAAGAACAAATCATGTCCTGATTCCAGATCCTAAGCTATAAATCAGCATAGCTGCACTGAAGTCAAAATACACTTAGGTCACTCTTCTTCCCTTAGATATGTATGTGCTTTTCATCAAAACATAGAGTATAGAAATGTGAGTTAAGTCAGACATGAGAACTGCTTCTGCCCTCGAAGATAACAAAAATGGGATTTAACCAAAAATGGGAAGTGTGGTTTTATGCACTAATTATTTGGATACTGTTGTCTGAAACAGGAACTTCAGGAACAAATTTTCATGAGTATAATTTATTCCACATGTTTGCTGGAATAATGCACGTGGGCCTTTTGAAATGGATAATCATTTTGGAGCTGTGTGCCTATTGTGCATGGGATTTTACTAGTCTTTTAACTAACTCAGATTTAAATATTGTACAACAATCTAGTCCTCAGGGAAATCATGTAAATATGTATCATTTATTGGAGGAGTTCATGTCTTCAAACAAATTAATATGTCTGTTATCTACATATGGTACATTGGTAATATGGATAATCTTTGTTTAATAAGCAATCCAAAAACAATTCCATGAACTACAAATATAAATTGAATATAGGCATTTCCTAAGTTTCGAGTGCTTGACTTTGCAAGGTTAATTTTTTTAATGTAGGCTTATTAATGTAATTTCCTAATTTTTAAAAAAACAAACTGACAAAACAGAAGTTCAGTCAGGGGGAATCATATTGACTCTAACTTGGGTCATCAGCAGGGTTCAGAACTTTAGCTCCACAGTGCAAACTCCTGCTACTTGAATTAATGACGTAACTGGTAGCAGCAGCGGGCTTTTATCACTCTCTTGCCCCTCACCCCTGCTCCTATCCACCCCCCACAGCCTGGTGCCTAGTCCTTCCCACCACCCATTCCTCTCTCTTCTACACACCAGCAAAGGAGGGTGGGCATTGAGAGCAGGGGATTCTCAAGACAATCTGCCACCTTAGGCAAAACTTCAGTATTGCCCCTCCCTCCTCATTTCCTGAGAAGTTAGCAGCAGGGATATGCTCTCCATCTGCCCCCTGCAGCCCTCCCCAGGCTGCCTTGACCCTCTCTCCTCCGGGGCCAGGGACCCCAGCCTGCAACCCCATCCTGTCCTGTATCCCTCTGCCCCCTTCCCCAATATGTCTCCCCACCTTTCTGGATCAGCTCCTTGCTGTTCAGCTTGTAGCACCGGGCAGCCACATTGCTAGCCAAGAGTGGCAGCAGCTGGGGCAGAGAGCGGGGGCTGCTTTGACAGCAGGGCCTGCCAAGGCTTACCGTGGAGCGGAAGCTATAAATTGGGGGTGGACATGGAGCCAGGTGGAGCACTCTGTTTGAGGCTGAAGCCCCGACAGCGCTTGTAGTGCCTCCAGGTGCAGCCCCAAGCTGCTCAGTGCCTGGGCTTTGAACATGACCTTACCCAGGCTGGGGGTGAGGAGCAGCAGGGGAGAGGTGGGAACGCTTCCCTAGCAGACCAGCAGCGGGCCGCTTCCTGCTCCTTGGAGCCCCTACTGGTGACTGCCCCTTCTCTTGAGCAGCCCTGCCAGTCTAATACCCCACCACTACCATCATCTATGGAAGGAATTGGGGGAGGTCCCAAAATCTGCTGCTCTAGGTGGGTGCCTAGCTTGCTCAGGACAGCCTCTGCCAGAAAAATGGTCTCTAGGCTCTTATTTCTTGTGTCTGGTTTCACAATGCCTTGACTGCCAAGAGCAACAATTTCAAGGAAAGTCCTGATAAGTCCTTGCAGACCTGGCTTCCAACAAGCTCCAGTGTCCCCAGTACAGACATTCTCCAAAAATTCTATTGCTGCCAAATTTTATTAAATCTTTACTGAGTGAATGCAAGTTGAGATTTTTGGAGCGTTTATAAATTAATGAGATTTGGGTGGATTTTCACAGGAATGGCAGAAGGCACATCCTGACACCCTGGTGGCCTCCGTGCCAAATTTCAAGCTTTTTCTCCAAAGCATGGAGGCATGAGAGCTTATCAAGAAAACATTTGTTTGTAAGATTTTTTTTTTAACCTGGACATACAACATTTACTCCTAAACTTGTTCTCAGAAATGACTGAGCCATTTTAGAAACCATCAAAAATAAAATAAAATGCAACCTGAGACAGACAAATAGACTCACAGACTCAACGTGATCATCTAGTCTTACTTTCTGTATGTGGCAGGTCACAGAACCTCATCCACTCCTGAATCCTCTTCCCTCCCCACCCCCCCAGGTCTCTGCCAATCTGACCCAGGGAAAATTCCTTCTTGACTCCAAATATGGTGATCAGTTAGACCCTGAGCATGTGGGCCAGACCCTCTAGGCAGGTACCTGGGAAAGAATTCTCTGTAGTAACTCAGAGCCCTCCCCATCTAGTGTGCTACCAGTCAGCTATACCAACTCCGCCTAAAATACATGAATACACATACATACACACACTTTTATGTTTAACATTCAGAACAACATGTCTGAGAAAACATATCAGTGACATTTGTTCACGCACAATGTGAGGTACAGCAGTTTAAAGCATTGGGGCTACTTCTCACTGGTATGCTGGATGGTGTTGGTGCCCTTTGGTATACAGAAGGTCAGACTAGATGATCTGGTGATTCCTTCTGGCTTTAAACTGCCTGACTATAAAACTCTATGTCAGTGTCATGCTCCAACTATTCAGCCCTGGCTTTTCACCTCAGTGAGATGCATACACAATAGACTGCAAGCTTCTACTACAGATGTAATCAAAAATATTGATGGAGAAATTGCATTGGTTGTCTCTGGTGTTTTCCTTATAATATTTCAGCATAGTGTATCTGAGCCAAAGACTGTTGAAGTCAATGGAATGACCTCTATTGGTTTCAGTAGGTTTTGAATCAGGACCAGGATGAGAAATAACCCTTATAGAAAAATCCTATAGAATGTACTTGGAAACTATATTCTTGCTGTACCATCCTATGTAATTGTAATACAGAAGAATGTCCCTGCTATAAAATTCTATAAAAAATATAGAGGACATCATTCTCTGTTAAAACTGCTAGGCTTTTTGAGTAATTTCTATAGAACTCTTAAATTTAAAGCCTACTGGTTTCATCCCAATTAAATTCTCTTGGACTTTTTTCATAAAGGATGGCGTACAGTTTATATATGTTTGGTGGTTATTTGGGTAGATTGGTTGGACCCTACTATTTCAGCCAATATGCTTTTTAAAAAATCGCTATATAATTTTAGTCAGTGTAATTATACTAATCTAGCAGATCAAGGAAAAAGAAATGATACACTGCTTCCACCAAGATGGTGCACTTCTTGGACAAGTTGAGTTCATGGATGAAGAACAGCTGGTTGAGGCTGAACTTGAGCAAGACAGAAGTTATGCTGGTGGGCTGAGGGAAGCATTTTGAAGAGTTTGCAGCCATGATATGGTCTCAAGGCATACACCTGCAATTGGTCCTTTCAGTCTGTAATTTAGGAATATTCTGGATTCCTTGCTGACACTATAGCAGCATCCATAAGTAATACTTTCTACCACCATCTTTGGTTGGCTAGGAGACTCCATCCCATCCTGGTGGATGATAACCTATCCTCAGTTGTTCATGCCTTCTCAGCTTGACTATCGGCAGTGTGACACATCTGCACATGAAGCATCCAGCCCTTAGGAAACTCCAACTAGTACAGAATGCTACAGCACATCATCTCAGCAATATGGGCTACCACAAACACATCAAACCTGTTCTCTTGTCTCTACACTGGCTTCTCATAGAATATCAAGTCAGGTTCAAGATCTCAGTCCTTATCTTCAGGGTGCTCAATGGCCTGGGCACAGGGTACAGTATCTATAAGAACACTTAAAATTCTGGGATGAAGACATTGATCTACAGCTCCACTCCTCTGGAAAAATAAATCTTTCTGCAATAATGGTAAAACACATCTGTATGGGAGACAGAATTTCTTGAGGTCTGGTCCTAGACTGTGGAATGAACTCCCACAGGAACTATCTCAAACTTCAGAACCTTCCACTGTAATTGCAAGGTGCATTTTTTTTTAAACCTTGCCTTTTCTAACAAATACATAGCAACATTTAAAAAACCCCAAGTGACAACAACAATGAAAAACCAGCTCCCCCATCAAAACAAAACATTCCTTAGCAAACACTTCTTCTTCTGGGGAGAGATTGACAGAATAAACAACATGTGATGTGACAGATGTTAGTCACCTTGTTTACTGTGCTACTGGAAGGCACTCAAATGATGTGATGATGAGCACGATATAAGAACATATAGAGAAGAGAAGAAGCCCACTCTGGACTGGGTAGCCAGAATTCGGCACATATTGTGTAGAGAGTGACACACATAAGTAAAGATCAGAACATAGGCACAAGTGCAGATTAAATTCTGACCATGTTTTTGAGAAGCATACCCAGCTCAGATCTGGGTGTGGGAAGGGAAATCAGAACACATGGATCTGACAGACCAGAAAGTGTAAATGGCTAATGTGCAAACTCTGCTGCCCTGCCAAAGAGACTCTTTCTCTTTCAAACTTTGGGTCACATTTTGTTCTCTGTTTTATAAGTGAGACCACATTGAAGTAAGTGGGATTGCATGAGTGCAACTCATAGTAGAGTATGATCTTATGCAATCTTTACCCAATCCTGAAAGGTCAGAATTGAACGGTAAAGGCCTAAAAATGAAAAGATTTTCATTAAAAACAACCAATGTATGTTGGGAAAATAACTATAATATTACCTATAATCCAAGAACATATCCCTTCTACTTCACCTCCAAACATTATATGAGAAGAAGCAGGTGTTCTCCTTGATCTAATTTTAATTTTAAATATAAATTTAATTTTTCTTGGTGGGAAAAGGCAGTACTATCAGATTCCATCCCCATGTTACCAATTTGTTATGCTACAATTAGCACAGGCCTGGTTAAAATGCTGATTTTGTTTTATTACCAAAAACTATTTGGAAACAACTTTTGGGCCCTGGTTTTGATCTTATTTACATAAGTTTTACACTGGTATTGCTCCACCGATTTCAGTGGAGTCATTTCTGATAAACCTCAGTGGAAGATCAGGATTAGGCCCTTTGTCCTATAGAAAATTGTGTGCCTGGTTAGTAGTGTCGAAGGTACAGTAGGTCCTAAGGATAGGCAGAGGTTAGTGGAGGCCCATGGTTCTCAACCTACTTATCATTGCAGGCCACATATGTAGCTCTCTGTGTTATGTGGGCTGCATCCACACATACCATACCTGTATGGTTCTGAGGATGTCACATGGGCCACAGCTGTGTGCTGATTGGGCTGCAAACGGCCTGCGGGTTGAAACTACTGGTCTAGGCTAATCAGATACCAACTTTTTGTGTGTGTGTGAGGCTTGTAGGGCATAAAGAGCCATTCTCCTTCTGTACTGTAACCCTAACCAGGCTATTTCCCTTCATAGTGTACAGGAGTTTCCTGGCTAAAGTTGCATGGTGCACATCACATCCCAAAGGAGGCATAGTGTGTGGATCAGAAAATGTGTGTAGTTTTGAAGCTAACTAATGTGTGGAATACCATTAGCAGCACAGGCAAGAAGGCAATAATCGATATGGAAACTCCTCCCCTGAAAGGAAAGATGCCTCTTGTGTTGGATATGCAGCCAGAAATGTGCCTCTTTCTCCTCTCCCCCCATGCTAGCTAAGACCAGGCATTAACCTCAGTGCATATATGTGAAAGACGCTTTGTGGAATACTGGGACATACCGCAATAAGCTTATGATACTAAAGCCAAAATGTAAAATTTGCAGTTCGGAAGGAGGACCACAAAAGAGAATAAAAAAGTTTGGTTGTGCTTCAGAAAGAATAGAATATTGTAATGTTTGGGGTTTCTTTTGGTTTTCCCCTGCCCTGTTACTTCTACTGGCTTCATTCCCTCCTCAGCATCTTTAGTACTGGAAGCAGCCTGACTGACTTGCTTCTCTTGCATTGAATTAGTTCAATGTTAAGTGCACGGCAGTGACTATCAGCTGTTGACCTGAGGAAAGACATGCATTGAAGTTGTGGAAATGGAGTAAATATGTGAAAATCTTCAGGAACACTTTCCCCTCCCTGTACATTATGGTAAATCTTTCCAGGCACTCGCTTTGGAATGATAACTAGTCACTTCAGAATCCAATTGCCATGTCCAGATGTTAACAATCTTAAAGGGCACAACCTCAGTCCTACTTACTGTACTGGGATGTAACACTTAGTAAGTTAACACTATAACACAGTTCATTTCTGCACAAGAGAATATGACTGTATTCATTCCTGTTCCCTAGAAGTTTCACCTGTTCTGAATTAATATACCTCATTCCTTCATTTTCCACTAGGGGTATTATATCACTGATCTCCATTTCATATATCATTCCTTTTTTTCTCTATTTTAGTATGTATAATGTAATAGAAAAATTGAGAGTTATGAAACAGTGATGTCCAGAAGCTTAAAACTATATATTGAAATTAAAAGTTAGATGACATGAATGACAACTGGAGGCATATTGAATGCCTAATTAATCACAAAGCTATGTGCCCTATTATGTCTGTGTGGGAGGAGTACTGTGTAATGTATGTTTTTGTGATTTCAGATTATATTTTCTATTAACTGTGATCATATTTCCATGAATTCTATTTAACTAGAACCCATATAACTATCCAGTATTAGAAATGGATAGCGAAAGAAGATGACAGTAGAAGATTTTTTATCATAAATTATTAGGCAATTTTAAACCATCAGACCCCTGAGTAAGGCTCAGTGCAGCAGGAAACAGTACAGCCTTAGAACAATACTGCTACAAAATAGGAAGCCATCTTGCCCCCTAGACATTCTTACCAGCTAAAGTATTAGGTAGGAAGTCCATCTTATCTCTAAACATCAGATGGGGGAATGGGCCTCTAAGAACCTAAAGGAAAACAGATTCAGCCAGAGACACACAAATGATAGTGGGAGAAGAAGATATTTCAGTAGGCCACCCCCTTCCAGAAGATGACTTAAGGTAAAGATAGGGCAAAATGAGCAAGGGAGGGTGTTTCAGGATTTCGGCCTGGACCAAAAGTCTCATTGGTTTGCCTAAATTCACCAAAATTCAACCAATCTTTGTCAACAATAGTTTCACAATTTACTATTTACCCACATTTTTATCTCTGTATATATATCATGATATAAACAGGTCAGAAAATGTGCATTGTAAATAAAATTTTGATTAAAAGAAATTTCACTAAAATGTTTATTTTTTTTCTGTTTTCAGTCAACTCAGATATTTAGTATAGTAGCTATTTATTATCACTTACAAAACCTCTGATGTACATGGCAAGTATTTATAACATCAGAAGTGGTAAACTATTGAGACTTTAATATTTTATACACAATATTTTATACGCTTGTAGTTTAATGATAAACTGACTTTCCCTAAGGCATTTAATAATGTTTTTTTAAATGTTGTGAGTAGGGCTGTCAATTAATCGCAGTTAACTCACGCGTTTAACTAAAAAATATTAATCGCGATTCAAAAAATTAATCACGCTGAATCCCACTGTTAAATTTCAATTGGTATTCTATTGTTTATTAAATATTTTTGGATGTTTTTCTACATTTTCAAATATATTGATTTCTATTACAACACAGAATACAAAGTGTACAGTGCTCACTTTAGATTATTTTTATTACAAATATTTGCATTTAAAATGATAAAAGAAATAGTATTTTTCGAATTAACCTCATACAGATACTGCAATCTCTTTATCATGAAAGTGTAACTTACAAATTCAGATTTTTTTGTTTGTTACATAACTGCTCTCAAAAACAAAACAGTGTAAAACTTTAGAGTCTACAAGTCCACTCAGTCCTACTTCTTGTTCAGCCAATTGCTAAGACAAACAAGTTTGTTTACATTTACAGGAGATGCTGCTGCCTGCTTCTTATTTACACTGTCACCTGAAAGTGAGAACAGACATTCGCATGCCACTTTTGTAGCCAGCATTGCAAGGTATTTACATGCCAGATATGCTAAACATTCATATGCCCCTTCATTCTTTGGCCACCATTCCAGAGGATATGCTTCCATGCTGATGATGCTTGTTAAAAAAAAAAGTGTTAATTAAATTTGTGACTGAACTCCTTGGGGGAGAACTGTATGTCTTTGGCTCTGTTTTACTCTTATTCTGCCATATATTTCGTGTCATAGCAGTCTTGGCTGATGAGCCAGCACACGTTGGTTTTAAGAACACTTTCACAGCAGATTTGACAAAATGCAAAGAAGATACCAATGTGAGATTTCTAAAAATAACTACAGCAGCTGACCCAAGGTTTAAGAATCAGAAGTGCCTTCAAAATCTGAGAGGGCTGAGGTATGGCGCATGCTTTCAGAAGTCTTAAAAGAGCAACACTCAGATGTGGAAACTATAGAATCCAAACCACCAAAAAAGAAAATGAACCTTCTTCTGGTGGCATCTGACTCAGATGATGAAAATGAACATGCATTGGTCTGCTCTGCTTTGGATCGTTATCAAGCAGAATCCATCATGAGCATGGACACATGTCCTATGGAATGGTGGTTGAAGATGAAGGGACATATGAACAAGGCCGTCCTTAGGATTTATGGGGCCCTATGCAGTATTATTAAACTGGTGCCCCTATGCCCGATGGCAGCCCGGGCTCGCATGTGTATTTTAGATAGGGGTGGTCTTTTGAAGGATTTATTTTAAAAACTGTATGTCTGAAGATACAAGCATTTAAGGCTAAAGATGAATACTCAGATTGTGCATCTAAAAAATCTATGCAAGGATTTTTTAGAGATGTGATTTTTATAATCTTCAGCAACACACTAATGAAATATTTTAAAGCAAATTTTAAACTAAGGCCCTGTAGACTAACATGTTCTGAGTAAATATTACAGTAATGCACAACTGTTTTTGTCAGTAAATTCAGAAACTGACAGTATATACCTGGGGCTGGGCAAATGCCTGTTAAATGGCTTCGTTACCACTTGAATGGCTCTTTAACAGTTTCAATGTTGTACTAATAGGTCTGGCAGGCTGGAAGGCTTTTTCACTTTTAAGTACTAGATCCCTTCTGGAGGAAAACTCACCAGGCTGCAGCAGCCAGCTGTGGTGGGAGCCTTCAGGAAGGTTCAGAAAAGGGATAGGAAGAGGCGGGAGGGTGGACACTAAGGGATTGTCTATACTGGCACTTTATAGCGCTGCAACTTTCTCCCTTAGGTAGGGTTACCATATTTTAATAAAACAAAAAGAGGACACTCCACGGGGCCCCGACTCCGCCCCTTCCCCGCCCCAACTCCGCCCCTTCCCCAAAGTCCCCTCCCCCTCCCCTGAACGCTCCGCCCCCTGCTCCTCCCCCACCCCTGCTTCCCGCGAACATTTGATTCGCGGGAAGCCTGAAACAGGCAGGCAGCAGGTAAGCTGGGGCGGTGGCGCGAGGAGGCACGGTCCAGTCCGGCCCCCCCGGCCGAGCGGCTCCCTCCGGCGGCCGGCCCCGGCCAAGAAGCTCTGGCCCCAGCGTCTCCGGCCCGGCCCGGCCTGGCTCGGCTCGGGCCCTGGGGCGCCTGCCCCCATTCCGGCCGAGCGTGCCAGCCCCGGCCGAGCGGCTCCGGCCCCAGCCCCGGCCCTAGCGACTCCAGCTCAGCTCAGGCCCCGGGGCACCAGCCCCGGACCCAGCCGAGCGGCGTCAGCTGGCGGCGGAGCACCCCCAGCCCCGGTCTCAGCGGCTCCGGCCCAGCTCAGCTCGGGCCCCGGTTCTGGCCGAGCGACGCCAGCCGGCAGCCGAGCACCGCCGGCCCCAGCGGCTCCGGCTCCGGCCCCAGCGGCTCCAGCCCGGACCCAAGCCCCCGACCCCTCCCTATTTTCCCGGACATGTCCGGCTTTTTGGAATTTCCTCCCGGCCGGGGATTTGAGGACCAAAAAGCTGGACATGTCTGGGAAAATCTGGACGTATGGTTAACCCTACCTTAGGGGTGTGAAAAAACATACCCCTGAGCGCTGCAAGTTTCAGCGCTGTAAAGTGCCAGTGTAGACAGTGCACCAGCGTTGGGAGCCATTCCCCTTGTGGAGGTGGCTTTTTTTATATTGACTACACAGTTACGTTAAAGCGCTGCCGCTAGTGAAGACATGCCCTATGACCCAAGGGTGCCCCAAATTTTCGGGTGCCCTACACAGCTGCATATGCTGCATATGCGTATGCCTAAGGACGATCCTACATATGAATCTTTAGCGCATCTGGCACGTAAATATCTTGCGATGCCTACTACAACAGTGCCATGTGAACACCTGTTCTCACTTTCAGGTGACATTGTAACCAAGAAGCGTGCAGCATTGTCTCCTGTAAATTGTAACCAAATTTGGTTGTCTGAGCGATTGGCTGAAGTAGGACTGAGTGGACTTGTAGGCTTTAAAGTTTGACATTGTTTTATTTTTCAATGCTGTTATTTTTTGTACATAATTCTACATTTGTAAGTTCAACGTTCATGATAAAGAGATTGCACTACAGTACTTGTATGAGGTGAATTGAAAAATACTATTTCTTTTTGTTTTTTACAGCGCAAATATTTGTAATAAAAAATAAATATAAACTGAGCACTATACACTTTGTATTCTTTTTTGAGTGATTGCTCCACAATAGGTGTGCATGCTCGCCACGTGCACCTGTGTTGGAAGTTTTTCCCCTAGCAGTACCTGTAGGGGTCCACCCCTAGCGACCCCTGGAGTGGTGCCTCCATGGCATGGTATAAGGGGTGCTGCGCGCTCCCCCCACCCTCAGTTCCTTCTTGCCGCCACTGAAGGTGCTTCGGAACTTCTCTGCTCCAGCTTTGTTGCAGCTCTTCCCCAGAACTCTTGTTTGTTCAGTGTATCGTACCTGTAGTTTAGTTTAGTTTAGTTAGTGCGCCCGGGCTGGGGCATGCCCCGCGCCCCAGGTTTTAAGTCATGTGACACTTGTAGGTGACCGATGCCAGTGGGTGATCTGCACACGGACTGTTTACGCTGTTTGGGTGAAACCCATCTCAGTGATCGCTGCAAGATTTGCAAGTAGTTCAAGCCTCGGACAAAAAGAGAGAGAGACATTAGGCTCCGGGCCATCCTGATGGAGTCAGCGTTGACCCCGACTCCAGCGCGCCTCTATGATTTGGCACCGAGTACCGCGGTGTCGATGCACAGCGGCTCCCCGGCGCCATCTACCAGTCGGCACTGCTCCCTGTCTGTGGGGCACGCCAAGAAGGCTAAGAAGAGGCCTTCTCTGCCGCAGCACCGGAGCAAGACTGGGGGAGAGGCTAGACCCATGTTAGGCAGTCCTCGGTCCCCATCGGCCTCTAGGCCACCGACTCAGGTCGAGCGGAGTAGCCCGGCCCATTCAGAGCAGGCTTTCCTGGATGTCCGGATGCCCTCCATGCCGGAGGATCTGCAAGTGGCCCAGGACGTTATGTCCATGCCGGTACCAGGAGCACCTCCAATGTTGGCCCCGCTGGGATCTCCGCAGTCGCTCCCGTCTCGGTACCAGTCACAGTCAAGGGAATGTTCCCAACGCCATTTGCCGCTCAGTGACCATCCCGTGCGTAGTTCACGCAGGTCGCCATCGACCCCCACCAGGTTGTCTGGCTGGGTTGTGACAGACAGAGACTCCAGGCACCGCTCTGCCATGAGGAGCGGACACTGACGGGACTGAGGCAGACGCTGCTGAAGGTCCTCGTCTCAGAGGGGCTATCGTAGCCAGTCGCGACATGAACGTCGACGCCGTTCCCGTTCGTTGTCTCGCTCCAGGACCCTGCCACAGCACCGCTCCCGCAGCACTGGGCGTCGATCGCCGGCGCCTCGCCGCCACTGGTCCGCCCGCCGGAGCAATCACGGAGCAGCTGCTATGGGTGGTACTGTTCCTCCATGTTGGGATCACGGTCTCATGGTCGGCACCATTCCCGGCACCGCCGCTCCTCCCCATCCGGGGACAACGGAGTAATAGTAATAGGATGAAATTTAATAGTGAAAAGTGCAAGGTCATGCATTGAGGGTTTAATAACAAGAATTTTTGTTATAAACTGGGGATGCATCACTTGGAAGTAGCAGAGGAGGAGAAGGACCTCAGAGTATTGGTTGATCACAGGATGACTATGAGCCGCCAATGTGATATGGCTGTGAGAAAAGCTAATGTGGTGTTGGGATGCATCAGACGAGGTATTTCCAGTAGAGATAGGGAGGTGTTAGTACCGTTATACAAGGCACTGGTGAAACCTCATCTGCAATAATGTATGCAGTTCTGGTCTCCCATGTTTAAGAAGGATGAATTCAAACTGGAACAGATACAGAGGAGGGCTACTAGGATGATCCGAGGAATGGAAAACCTGTCTTATGAAAGGAGACTCAAAGAGCTTGGCTTGTTTAGCCTAACCAAAAAAAGGCTGAGGGGAGATATGATTGCTCTCTATAAATATATCAGCGGGATAAATACCAGGGAGGGAGAGGAATTATTTAAGATCAGTACCAATGTGGACACAAGAACAAATGGATATAAACTGGCCATCAGGAAGTTTAGACTTGAAATTAGATGAAGGTTTCTAACCATCAGAGGAGTGAAGTTCTGGAATAGCCTTCCAAGGGGAGCAGTGGAGGCAAAAGACTAAACTTGATAAATTTATGGAAGGGATGGTATGATGGGATAGCCTAATTTTGGCAATTAATTGATCTTTGACTTTTAGCGGTAAATATGCCCAGTGGCCTGTGATGGGACACTAGATAGGGTGGGATCTGAGTTACTACAGAGAATTCTTTCCTGTGTGTCTGGCTGGTGAGTCTTGCCCACATGCTCAGGTTTAGCTGATTGTCATATTTGGGGTCGGGAAGGAATTTTCCTCCAGGGCAGATTGGCAGAGGCCCTGGGGGTTTTTCGCCTTCCTCTGCAGCATGGGGCCCGGGTCACTTGCTGGAGGATTCTCTGCACCTTGAAGTCTTTAAACCACAAGTTGAGGACTTCAATAGCTCAGACATAGGTCAGGTGTTTATGATAGGGTGGGTGGGATTCTGTGGCCTGCGTTGTGCAGGAGGTTAGACTAGAAGATCATAATGGTCCCTTCTGACCTTAAAGTCTATGAGTAACGGCAGGTCGTATGTCAGCCCGGTCTCTCTTCGTAGTCATCCATTGATGGGTGAGGCCGAACAGCCTGCTCTGCCGGTGCCACAGCAGGCCTCCCTCTCCTGGCCTCTCCTGGCGGTGCATCTTCGGCGCCGTACCCGGAGAGCGACCAGATGGTGGATCCTACGGTACTGGTGGACATGCAAAGTACCGCACCTGCCTCCTCCCCCTCCCCAGAAGAGGCGATTGCAGCACCTCCTCCCTCCGTCCCGCAGGAAGACTCTAAAGCCCACCAGGAACTATTGAAAAGGGTGGCCTCAAACCTCAGCCTTCAGGCAGAGCAGGTGGTGGAGGCCTCAGACTGCCTGTTTCATGTCCTGTTTCCTTGGTACCAGGCAGGGTGGCCTTGCCACTCCACGAAAGGGTGGCGAAAATTTCAAATGCCTTGTGGCGAACCCTGGCCTCGTTGCCCCCCATCTCTAAGAGAGCAGAACGCAAGTATTTTGTGCCCGCCAAGGGGCATGAATACACCCATCCTGCCCCTAACTCCCTGGTGATTGAGTCGGTCAACCACAGGGAGCGGCAGGGCCAACCAGCCCCCTCTCCGAAAAATAAAGATTCAAGGAGGCTGGATTCATTTGACAGAAAAATTTATTCGTCCTCGAGCTTCCAGTTACGGGTGGCGAACCATCAGGCTCTCCTGGGCCGGTATGAGTTCAATCTGTTGGGCTCTCTGCCCAAGTTGGAGGACTCCCTCCAGGAGCGTGACAGGAAGGAGTTCAAAGCTCTGGTGGAGGAGGGTACAGCGCCTGCCAGGGCAGCCCTGCAGGCAGCATCAGATGCGGTGGACACGGCTGCGCGGTCCATGGCCTCCACAGTGTCCATGAGAAGGGTGTCGTGGCTCCTGCTATCTAGGCTGTCCAGTGAGGCGCAGACCTCCTTGCAGGACCTCTCATTTGACAGCAAGGCAAGGCTCTGTTTGCAGAACAGACAGACATAAAACTGCACGGCCTGAAAGATTCCTGCACTACACTTAAGACTCTTGGCCTTTATGTTCCGGCTTCGGCTAGACCTAAGTTTAAGCGCAGCAGGCTCCTGCCCAGGCCACCCACTCTAAATACGAGCCCCCTTATAAAAAGTCGCGGGACTATAGAAAACGCCCGCAGAGGCAGTCTCGGTCTGCTCCCCAGCCTGGGTCCTCCAAGGGCAAACAGGCAGGGAAACGGCAGTTTTGACGGTATGCCTGGGAGCGACCTACCAGTTCACATCAGGGATCCACTCTCAATAAAGCTTCCCTTCTCCAACCGGTTGTGTGCTTTTCTCCCGGAGTGGTCGCGGCTGACCTCGGACTGATGGGTCCTCAGCACCATCTCTCGAGGCTACACCCTCCGGTTTACCTCTACCCCACCCAACCACACTCTGACCCCGTCCTTCCTGGGGGACCCCTCTCACGAGGCTCTGCTCGAGCAGGAGGTGTGATGGCTCCTTGGCCTAGGAGTGGTGGAAGTGGTGCTAGCGGAGATAAAACGCAAGGGGTACTATTCCCACTATTTCCTTATCCCGAAGGCCAAATGGGGGCTCAGGCCCATCCTGGACCTGTGACGCCTGAACCAGTACATGGTGAAGCTCACGTTCCGCACGGTCTCCCTGGCCTCCATCATTCCCTTCTTGGATCCCGGGGACTGGTACGCCGCCCTCGATCTGCAGGACGCGTACTTCCACATCCATATATTCGAGGGGCACAGACGCCTCCTCCATTTCATGGTTGGGCAGGAACACTACCAATTTACGGTCCTTCCATTTGGCCTGTCCACTGCCCCCACGGTATTTACAAAGTGTATGTCTGTGATGGCGGCCTATCTCAGATGCTGTGGGGTCCAGATCTTCCCCTATCTGGACGACTGGCTGGTCAAGGGCAGCTCCCGGTCGCAGGTGTGTGATCACGTGGCTCTCCTTCTGTCCATGTGTGCCACTCTGGCCCTGTTAGTGAACGACACCAAGTCCACATTAGTCCCGGTACAATGCATAGAGTTTTTCGGGGTGGTCCTGGATGCCACGTTGGCCAGAGCCTCTCTCCCATCGGACAGGTTCGAGACCTTGAAAGGGCTCATCGACACAGTCACAAGGTTTCCAGTGACAACAGCCAGAGCGTGTCTCCAGCTCTTGGGTCACATGTCGGCGTGCACATATGTGGTTCGTCACACCGGACTCAGGATGAGGCCCCTCCAGCTCTGGTTGGCTGTGGTGTTTTCCCAGGGCAGAGACAGGATGGACAAGGTCCTCACTGTGCCCGAACCGGTGATCGCCTCCCTTCGATGGTGGTCCTCCCCGGGGAACATGCTTCGTGGGGTCCTGTTCAGAGGCAGGCCCCCATCACTGGAACTGGTATCCGACGCATCGGACCTGGGGTGGGGAGCCCATGTGGGAGTTGTTCAGATCCAAGAGCTGTAGTCTGCACAGGACCTGGTCCTCCACATAAACGTCAAAGAGCTCAGGGCAGTCCAACTGGCATGCATGGCCTTCTGCTCGCACCTGGAGGGCAGAGTGGTCAGTGTTCTCACGGACAACATGGCCTCAATGTTTTACATCAACAGGCAGTGTGGGGCCCAATCCTCTGCCCTCTGCCCTCAAGCTGTGGGACTTTTTTATAGCCCATGACATTTGCCTACTGGCCTACCACCTACCGGGCACCCAGAACACGCGGGCGGATCGCTTGAGCAGGGACTTCTCCTCTCCATATGAGTGGTCTCTTCACCCAGAGGTGGTGCACAGACTTTTCCAAGAGTGGGGAACTCCCCAGGTGGACCTGTTTGCGACTCGGCAAAACCGTCCCTGTCCCAGTTCTGCTCCGGGGGGAGGGCTGGGACAGCCTCATTGGCTGTCTTTTTAGCCCCTGTCCCCATTCAGGACATTTTCAGGGTTGCCACATGGTCTTCAGTTCACACGTTCATCTCGCATTATGCAGTCATCTCCCAGACCAGGGAAGACACTGGGTTTGGCAGGGCTGTGCTCTGTCCCGAGAATTTGTGACCTCCTACCCACCTCCAACAGATATAGCTTGGAATCACCTATTGTGGAATACACATGAGCAATCACTCAAAGAAGAAAAGACAGTTACCTTTTCTGTAACTGGTGTTCTTTGAGATGTGTTGCTCATGTCTATTCCACATCCTGCCCTCCTTCCCCTCTGTCGGAGTTGTCTGGCAAGAAGGAACTGAGGGTGGGGGGAGTGTGCAGCGCCCATTATACCGCACCATGGAGGCGCCACTCCAGGGGTTGCTAGGGGTGCTCCCCTACGGGTACTGCTAGGGGAAAAACATCCGACACCAGTGCATGTGGTGAGCACAGACACCTATTGTGGAATAGACGTGAGCAACACATCTCGAAGAACACCAGTTATGGAAAAGGTAACTGTCTTTTCTGTGTTGTAATTGAAATCAATATATTTGAAAATGTAGAAAACATCCAAAAATATTTAAATAAATGGTATTCCATTATTGTTTAACAATGCGATTAATCGTGATTAATTTTTTTAATCGCTTGACAGCCCTATTGGAGTATTTAAAAGTAATACTTTGCCACACACATCTATTAGGGAGCTATCAGTTAATGTTTGAGAGGCACTTTGAAAATGGAAAGTACCACATACTTATTTAAATAATATCATTTTATTATTATGTAAATAATTAAACTGATGGTCTCACATTCAAACACACATTTATATACATGTGTACTCCCACTAATACTCTTATGTAGGCATACTCATTTGCAAGCCAGCATCATTAAGCAATGTGCCTAAAGCCATAGACTCATAGACTCATAGACTTAAAGGTCAGAAGGGACCATTATGGTCATCTAGTCTGACCTCCCGCATGATGCAGGCCACAAAAGCTGACCCACCCACTTTCCCTTAACTCAGCTGTTGAAGTCTCCAGATCGTGATTTAAAGACTTCAAGTCGCAGAGAATCCTCCAGCTTGCGACCCCTGCCCAATGCTGTGGAGGAAGGCGAAAAACCTCCAGGGCCTCTGCCAATCTACCCTGGAGGAAAATTCCTTCCCGACCCCAAATATGGCGATCAGTAGAACCCCAAGCATACAGGCAAGATTCTCTAGCCAGACCCACATTTTACCAGCGATGGCACTTTATTACCTCATTGACTAAAATCACGTTATCCCATTAAACCATTCCCTCCATAAACTTATCTAGCCTAATCTTGAAGCCAGAGAGGTCTTTCGCCCCCACCGTTTCCCTCGGAAGGCTGTTCCAAAATTTCACCCCTCTGACGGTTAGAAACCTTCGTCTAATTTCAAGCCTAAACTTCCCCACGGCCAGTTTATATCCATTCGTTCTCGTGTCCACATTAGTACTGAGCTGAAATAATTCCTCTCCCTCCCTGGTATTTATCCCTTTGATGTATTTAAAGAGAGCAATCATATCCCCCCTCAGCCTTCTTTTGGGTAGGCTAAACAAACCGAGCTCCTCGAGTCTCCTTTCATAGGAAAGGTTTTCCATTCCTCGGATCATCCTAGTGGCCCTTCTCTGTACCTGTTCCAGTTTGAATTCATCCTTTTTAAACATAGGAGACCAGAACTGCACACAGTACTCCAAATGAGGTCTCACCAGCGCCTTGTATAACGGAAGGAGCACCTCCTTGCCCCTACTAGAAATACCTCGCCTAATGCATCCCAAGATCGCATTAGCTTTTTTAACAGCCGCGTCACATTGCCGGCTCATAGTCATCCTGCGATCAACCAGGACTCCGAGGTCCTTCTCCTCCTCCGTCACTTCCAACCGATGCGTCCCCAGCTTATAACTAAAGTTCTTGTTAGTCATCCCTAAATGCATCACCTTACACTTCTCACTATTAAATCTCATCCTATTATTATTACTCCAATTTACAAGGTCATCTAAGTCTCCCTGCAGAATATCCCGATCCTTCTCCGAATTAGCAATACCTCCCAACTTTGTGTCATCCGCAAACTTTATCAGCCCACTCCTACATTCGGTTCCGAGGTCAGTAATAAATAGATTAAATAAAATCGGACCCAAAACCGAACCTTGAGGAACCCCACTGGTGACCTCCCTCCAACCTGACAGTTCCCCTTTCAGTACTACCCGCTGCAGTCTCCCCTTTAACCAATTCTTTATCCACCTCTGGATTTTCATATCGATCCCCATCTTTTCTAGTTTAACCAATAATTCCTCATGCGGTACTGTATCAAACGCTTTACTAAAATCGAGGTATATTAGATCCACCGCATTCCCTTTATCTAGAAGGTCTGTTACTTTCTCAAAGAAGGAGATCAGGTTGGTTTGGCACGATCTACCTTTCGTAAACCCATGTTGTAATTTGTCCCAATTACCATTCAACTCAAGGCCCTTAACTACTTTCTCCTTCAAAATTTTTTCCAAGACCTTGCATACTACAGATGTTAAACTAACAGGCCTGTAATTACCCGGGTCACTTTTTTCCCCCTTCTTGAAAATAGGAACCACGTTAGCTATTTTCCAGTCCAACGGTACCACCCCCGAGTTTACAGATTTATTAAAAATTATCGCTAAGGGGCTTGCAATTTCTTGCGCCACTTCCTTCAATATTCTAGGATGAAGATCATCCGGTCCGCCCGATTTGGTCCCGTTTAGCTGCTGAAGTTTAGCTTCCACCTCTAATACTGTAATGTCATTCCCTCCTTCTTTATTCCCCTCTGTCCTGCTCCCTCTATTCCTAAGCCCTTCATTGGCCTTATTAAAGACCGATGCAAAATATTCATTTAGATATTGTGCCATGCCTAGATTATCCTTAATCTCCACTCCATCTACATTCTTCAGCGGTCCCACTTCCTCTTTCTTTGTTTTCTTCCTATTTATATGGCTATAAAACCTCTTACTATTTGATTTAATTCCCCTCGCAAGGTCCAACTCTACACGGCTTTTGGCCTTTCTCACTGCATCCCTACATGCTCGGACCTCAATAAGGTAGGTTTCCTTGCTGATCCCTCCCCTCTTCCATTCTTTGTATGCTTTCTGTTTTTTCTTAATTGCCCCTTTGAGACGCCCACTCATCCAGCTAGGTCTAAATCTCCTGCCTACTAATCGTTTTCCCTTTCTTGGTATACAGGCCTCGGACAGCTCATGCAACTTCAATCTGAAATAATTCCAGGCGTCATCTGCCTTTAGATCCCTAAGTATGTTATCCCAATGCACTTCCCTAAGTAGTTGCTTTAATTTATTAAAGTTGGCCTTTTTAAAATCGTAAACCTTAGTCAGAGTTTTATTTTTGTTAAACCTTCCATTTAGTTTAAACCGAATTAGCTCATGGTCACTCGAGCCAAGGTTGTCCCCTACAACCATTTCCTCAACGAGGTCCTCACTACTCACCAGCACCAAATCTAAAATTGCATCCCCCCTCGTCGGTTCAGTTACTACCTGATGAAGGAATTCATCTGCTAGCACGTCTAGGAACATCTGAGCCCTATTATTGTTACTAGCATTTGTTCCCCAATCTGTATCTGGGAAGTTAAAGTCCCCCATGATTACACAGTTCTTATTCGTTTTTACTTCCCTAAAAACATTAAATAGTTCTCTGTCCGCATCCAGGCTAGATCCCGGTGGTCTATAGCACACCCCAAGCACTATCTCAGGGGAGGCTCTAGTAGTTCTATTACCCAGTGTAATTATTGCCCAGACAGACTCTGTCTTATCCATTCCATCACTTATTATTTCTTTGCATTTTACCTCATTATTGACATACAATGCCACTCCCCCACCTTTACCTTTTTTCCGGTCATTCCTAAACAGCACATACCCTTCCATACCTGTACTCCAGTCATGACTACCGTTCCACCACGTTTCGGTTATTCCCACGATATCAGGTTTCATTTCTTGGACCAGGAGCTCCAATTCCTCCATTTTGTTACCTAGGCTTCTCACATTGGTGTATAAACATCTTACCGTATGCTGTCTATCCTTTCTCGCATTACTTATGCAATTTGGTACGGACCCCATACTGTCCCTCTGCCCCCTCTTTCTTATGTCCAATCCCGTACCCCTACCTATATCTGTGCTTATCTCTTCACACTCCTTTTCAGTGTTGGACTCAGGCGTGGAGATTAACTGGACATCTCCCAACCGTCTCCCCCAAATTTCTAGTTTAAAGCCCTTTTGATGAGATGAGCCAGCCTCCCTCCCAGAAGTCTATTTCCTTCCCTACTCAGGTGAAGTCCATCCCGCGAGAACAGCTGTCTGTCCCCGAAAGCCTCCCAGTGGCCATACATCCCAAAGCCCTCCTTATAACACCACTCCCTTAGCCAGCTATTTATCCTCACAATTCTGTCAGCCCTCTGCTGTCCTTCTCTAGGAACAGGCAGAATCCCACTGAAGATAATCTGAGCCTCAACTTCCTTAAGTGTCTTCCCCAGTCTGGCATAATCTCCCTTGATTCTCTCTAGCGAGAACCTAGCCGTGTCATTTGTTCCTACGTGGAGGATAATCAAGGGGTTCTTACCCGCTCCTTTTAGGATCCTTTTCAACCGCAGGTCCACATCCCGTATCTTAGCGCCCGGCAGACAGCACACCCTTCTGTTTTCTGGGTCCACTCTGGTCACAGGCCTGTCTATCCTCCTCAGTAAGGAGTCTCCAATCACATAAACCTGCCTTTGCCTGGTGACAGTATGATCTACAAATCTATCCCCTGTTCCCTGTAGTCGTAACTCCTGTCTCTTTCTATTTTCTCCTATAGTCCCCCTAGTGCCATCCTGTGACCTCCCTGGGCCGAGTACTGGCGCTGTCTCCATCAACTCTTCCCCTCTCTCTACCGGACTAGTCGCTCTTCTTTTCTTCCTCTGCCTCCCACCATCAGTTACAACCAGCTGTGTCCCCTCCTCGTTACCCAAACACCCAAACCTGTTCCTGAGTTCTAATTGCCCCTCACTAGCCCTCCTTTTTCTTGGCCTGCTTCTCACAGTCACATGCTTCCACTGCTCTTGTTCTCCCCCCGACATTCCCCCCTCACAGGCCATGGCCCCCGCTTCCACCTGCACCCCTGAGCATTCCCCTTCTGCCACACCCTGCTGCTGCTCCATTAGCTGCTCGAATCCCCTTCTGAACTCTACCAGAGTATCTACCTGCATCTGCAGCCCTCTAATCTTTTCCTCTAGCAGGTCTATTAGGCGGCATTTCATACAGACATACCTTTGTTCAGGCACCCCTGCCAGAACCATGTACATACCGCAGCTGCCACATGCAATCATCTGCATTGTGTCCCCCGCCGCTTGGCTCATGGCTGCTATGGTCTCTGCCCACCGCTTCTGGGGAAACAGAGCACACCACACACCGCGCCCCCTGCCTCCCCTTCCACCTCCCCCTGTAAACTCCCACTTAAACTCCCCTGTTAGCAGCCCTGTTTGCCGGCTCCTGGGTGCCATAAATGGGGCAAGTGCGGGAGGTCACTGTTAGTGCTGAGATTACAATTCAGGAGTTCCGGGCTCCCAATTCTGTGCTCAGTTTACAAGAGTTAATTTCCCTTTCTTTTGCACTCTCTGTAATATTTCATTTTACAGAGGTGCACACTATTTCCATTTGTTCAACATGTGATCAGTTGACTACCAATTTACAAATCAAGAAATTTCAATTCCTTGAATTTGTCTTGATGATTTCTTCCTGCACTGCATGTAGGGCCGGCTCCAGGCACCAGCTGAGCAAGCTGGTGCTTGGGGCGGCAGATTGTTGGAGGCAGCATTCTGCCCAATCCTAGAGCGGCACGGCCGCTTTTTGTTGTTGTTGTTGTTCTGCTCTGGCCGCCCTGTAGGGGGCAGCGGCGCGGAGAACCAGAGCGCCCTGCAGTGCAGTCCTCTTCTTTCCCTCCCCACCGACCGGAGCGGAGCCCTCGCGGCAGGCGGCAGGAGGCGGCGCAGTGGGAGGGGCCGCGTGGCAGCGCCCCTGCTGTAGCCCCGGCCGCCTCCTTCTCTCTGTCTCCCACCCGCTCCCTCCCCCTCCCGCCCCCCCGGCCGGTCCCCCCGCCCCCGCGGGGCCGCCGCGCCGGCCTTTTTTTTTTTTTTTTTTGCTTGGGGCGGCCAAAAAGCCAGAGCCGGCCCTGACTGCATGATATAGAAAAAAGCATTCTGTCCCTTTCAAAAATGACTCATACAATAGCATATATGTCACTCTTTTTTTGTTTCACATGAAACTCTTCATATTGTAAGCTATAGGTACAATACACCAATAGATATATGAACTGTGAAGACTGGAACAAGCAGTGGTTTAATAGAATAACATTTCCAAATGTATTGAAAAGTTTCATTTACATGGAGTTTCTTTTATTGTCCCTGTTAAAATTTTGGATTTTAATATTCATTAGCTCAGTATTTCTAGGTTAGACTCTTTAATAGTATAAACTAAAAACCAAACTGGTGACTTACTTTCTTTGCTTCTAAAGAATTTGCTCAAATGAAAAGTGCTTTTTTAATAATGCAGCTGGGTTTGCTAGGTGCTTGAAAAAGCTTTTATGTTTTTTTGTCAGCAGCTTTTGCAGTTTCTTGCTTACCAGTCAGGAACACTTAAAATATGTCATCATGACAAATGCAGAACATTAATCATGATATGATGTTTTTTCGGTGTGTTGCAGGGTTTATCCTTTTCTAATTAAGTCACCCAAAGCCTTTTGGTTTTTTTGTAACACTGCCCCAAAAGCACTCAAGCACAATCTTTCTCTTGTTCTAAGTCTCAGACAAGAGAGTGATGCAGGTTAAATGTACTGTTTTAACCTGTTCCTTGAAGAAACATCGGCACATATTGGAAAGCTTTATTCCGTTTAACTTTCATACTTTTCCTGTAGTTCCTGTCCTGTCGTTGCTGATTGCTAAAATACTCGTGAAAATACGTTAAAATACTCATATGAAAATTTTTATTCTTTCTCATCAGCTATCCACCTTGTGCACCCAAAATGTCCATTGACTTTATTGGAAGTTTTGGATGGGTGAAATATGTGGAAATTGGCCCTTTGTGATAATTTCCTACCAATGGGATCTTATCATTGGGACCCTTATTCTTTTCCTACTCTCTCTCTCATTGTTTGTTAAACCCACTTGTCATGTCTTGCCTTCAGATTAGCAGCTAAAAGATTGCCTGAAGATCTGGGATGAACTCCACTTCTCAGCCACAATAGAACTTTCTGGCATAAGGGCAAAGCTCATCTGGGCAAGAGACAGCAATTTTGGGGTGGGGTGGAGATGCACTACCACAGTAACTAAGGACCATTATTAACCTTACCACCTGCTGTTCCAAGCACAATGTGTGCTTCTTCAGTCTTGCCTTCTCTAACATAAACACATAGCAGAGTGTGCCCATGTATATTGATATATATTAAAAATTCTACTAAAACAAAATGCTATGCTATACACACAATTCTTCCTCTGTGGAGAGAATGAGAAAGAGAATGAACCACCTGTGACAGATATTAGTCACTTTGCTTAATGCACTAGTGGAAGGAACTCTGATACTGTGGTAATAAAGGCAGTATAAGAACCTATATAGAGAGGCTTGGAGGGATCAGATTTTTATTGGTAAATATTGGTAAATGTCTCTTTCACCAAACACACATAATCCAATGAAAAAATATTTCCCTCAATAGTGATCAGAATTTACTGATGGACAAAAAAAGAAAAATGCTTCTCGAGAACTTATTAGGACATTGATTTAAGGATATTTACTGTGTATATTTTGACATGTGATGTTGATCATTTGTGTTTTAGGGGTTAAAAAGCTTTAACTTTTTGAATCTCTGTCTACTGTCATTAAATAACTATAGTTTAACCCTCCCTCTTAATTTCCCACAACTGTAAATATTGAATAAATGCTAAAAACTCAGAATTTTGCACAACTGTGAAAATGAAAATGGATAAAAATAGAAAAAAATGCTTAAGAATAAACATTGATATTGTATATCAAAATTATAAAAAATAAAAATAGAATCCTGCCAAGCTTCGATGTGGGTTAGACGAGAGCCATATTCTAGTACCCTTACTCCCACTGTCTAGAACCTTTTTCTCCAAGTAGTCTTATTAAACTGAGGGCAGATCTACACTACAGAATTATTTCGGTATAACTACATCGTTCAGGGGTGTGAATAATTCACACCCATGAGTGACATAGTTATACCACCCTGAGCGCCGGTATAGACAGCACTATGTTGGTGGGAGAGCTTCTCCTACCGACATAGCTACCACCTCTCGCGGAGGTAGGTTAACTATGCCAACAGGAGAGCTCCTTTCGGCATAGGACATCTTCATTAAAGCACTACAGTGGTGCAGATGCACCGATTCAGCGTTTTAAGTGTAGACCTGCCCTCAGTGGGATTACTTAGGGAATAAGGTGCTGCGACTAATGTGGGAACCTTGGTAATATTTTTATGATACCTGTACACGCCTCAGTTTTCCTCTGGGCTTTGCACTGCTATGCAGCACGTGTAAAAAGAAGGGGCGGAGTATTTGCCTAACATAGCTGCCTGGCTGGAGACTAGAGTCATTAACAAACTGAATAAAGTCTAGGAGTATGCAAATAAGGGTAAAATATAGCCAGGGGTGGCCAAACTGTGGCTCTTTTACAGTTAGTGTGACTTGCGGCGCCTCCCATGCCCTCTCCATTCTCCGCCTATCAGACTGTGCGGAGGGGCGGGGGGAGAACTCAGGGCTTCTGCCCTGCAGTGGGATTGAGAGGCTAAGGGCTTCTGCCAGAGATGACTGGTGCCTGCTGAGACTAGGGGGGCATAATTTAAAGGTTCCCCCCCCCCAACCGCTTCAGTCATGCCTCTCTAGGCATGCCCCCCCTTCTACCCTCAGCGGCCCCTCCCTGAAGCTCCCACGTTAGCTCTGCATGGAGAGCCGCAAACAGCTGGGAGCTGCAGGAGGGGCTGCTGCTTTAACTCTTCGGAAGAGGCAGCAGCTAAAGCAGCGGCTCTCCCTGAAGCTCACAGATGTTTGCTACTGCCTCTCCCCATGGGCCACAGCTGCCAGCTTGCTAGCTCCAGCAGTTGCTGTGCGGGGGGGGGGCCTGGTACCATGTGCCCAAGCGAGGCCAGCAAATCCTGGCTAAAATCTGGGGGGCGCATGACTTCGCATGATCCCCACACACACATCGCCTCTGAAGCCCTTAGCCCCACCATCCTGCAGTGGGGCTGAAGCCCCGGCAGGCACACCACTGCTCTTGAACTTCTGAAGATTGTTGTATGCAGCTCAGAGGGTCAGTAAGTTTGGCCACCCTGATATAGTCCTTGCTTTGAAGGCTTTACAATCTAAAGCCTGAACCTACCATCCTTACTTTGATTAGTACCCATCACCGATTCACAGGGTCTGGTCTATGCCACAGCCTGTAACCAGTCCCTAAGGAGGTATCTCTTTAGTGTTCAGGATGCCAAAGATCCGCAGTTCCACAGGGACAGCCCTGTGTCCTTCACAATTCCAAAACTGGGCCTTGGGGCACAAGCAATCCCTCCCTCTGTCTGAGGTCCCCTGCAAGTCCCATCAAACCAGACTTCCGTGGAAGGCTTGTTTTTTACCCCTCAGCATACAATGATCAGTATTTGCAGCAACACCTGACAGCCTTTTCAAAATAATGTAACAATTTATTAGTCACCTGGCACACAGAATCTGGAAGTCTTAAGGTAGCACTGGGAAGCAAAGGTTGAGAGAGTTCAGATATGCTAATGCCTGGGTGTCCTTGAGCCATGCTGCTGTAGGAACCATCTTTGCTTTCTCTATCTGTCTTTGTCCCTTAGTCTGTCAGTCCCATGTCTAAGTCCTGTATCTCTATGAGCTCAGCTCTTAATAAAGGCACCTGCCACCTTTCCCCTTTGTTCTCCAGCTCAGTGCCTTTGCTCTACTTCCCTGCAGAGTGGTGGGGAGAAATCTCCTTCCTTTGGCTGGTGGCTGCTAAGTGTGAATGTCCCAGACACTGGAGTTTTCCATTCACATGCATAGACTTTATTCAGGTTTCAGAGTAGCAGCCGTGTTAATCTGTATCCGCAAAAAGAACAGGAGTACTTGTGGCACCTTAGAGACTAACACATTTATTTGAGCATAAACTTTCATGGGCTACAGCCCACTTCTTCGGATGCATAGAATGGAACACACAGAAAGAAGATATTTATACATACAGAGAACATGAAAGGGTGGAAGTAGCCATACCAACTGTAAGAGGCCAATCAATTGAGATGAGCTATCATCAGCAGGAAAAAAAAACCTTTTGAAGTGATAATCGAGATGACCCATAGAAGGTGTGAGGATACTTAACATGAGAAAATAGATTCAATTAGTGTAATGACCCAACCATTCCCAGTCTCTGTTTAAACCTAAGTTAATTGTATCTAATTTGCATATTAATTCAAGTTCAGCAGTCTCTGTTTGGAGTCTGTTTTTGAAGTTTTTTTGTTGCAAAATTGCCACCTTCAAGTCTGTCACTGAGTGGTTAGAGAGGTTGAAGTGTTCTCCCACTGGTTCAAAACATTCAAAAACCAGTGGGAGAACACTTCAACCTCTCTAACCACTCAATGTTTTGTTTAAATAAAATAAGCTTTTATGAAGCTGCTAGAATATAGCCGTCTTCTTTAATTCTGGACCTTCCCTTTCAATTTTTCTTTGTTTCCACTACTCCCCACTTTCTTTTTTGGAAAGAGAGAATCTCTTTTCATTCCTGTATCACCCTCTCCTCTTTACTTGACCTGAGTTGGGAAGCTTTGAAGAGTTTCCTAATTAAATATTGCTGTGTAATAAGTGACCAGTCATTTATTAAACTGCCCGTTGAGGAAATGTTTGCAGTGTTGCTGTAGCAGTGTGGGTCCCAGGATATTAGAAAGACAAGTGGGTGAGGTAATATGTTTTATTAGACCAAGTTCTGTTGGTGAAAGAGACAAACTTTTAAACTATACAGTGCTCTTCTTCAGGTCTTCGTTCACGAAATAACAAGAATAGTCTGATTGTAGCATTCCATCAATGTATCCCGCAAAGTAGTACTGAAGACAGTGCGTGTCTAAAAAATGTGGTGGCATTACAGGTGACAACTGAGTGCATTTAAAAATAAGAATAAAATGCAGAGCATTCTGCTTAATGTGGGGAATTTGAGAAGTATTTTTACTTCTATTCTGCATTGTAGATATTTGTGCCTTTTCTTCTGTTGAAACTGTTGGTTATCTTAATTGGATAGAATCACTCAGTGTGGCACTGACTCAAATAAGAACCTGGGAGTTACACTCTACCAGTTGCTGGTCAGCCCTGTGTAGTTTACATTGCAGCAATTAGATGGGCAGAAAGGCCAATTTAGGCATTCACATTGAAAAGCAAACTGATTGAGACAGAAATGTATAGAAAATGATCAGATCAGAAGTTTTGATAGAAACTGTCTTACTGGAACAGTCCAACGGTCCATCAGGTCCAGTATTCTGTCTCTGACAATAGCCAGTGTCAGATGCTTTTGAGGAAGGTACCTCCTAATTCACTTAGTTGAGCAATAGTATATGTTGGGGATAAGTTTCTTCCAAATCCCAGCAAATGATCAGTTCATATGCTGAAGTATAAAGATTGTGACCCCTTTTAATTGTATCCTAGTTAGTTTAATGTATCCTAGTGTAAATGCCATTTCTTAATGGTTTCGGCTTTTAATTTTTTTGTTGAGGAGTCTTCATATCTATAGCTGTGATTTTTATGAAGATACTTAATTTATTTTTGAACAAATCTTTTGAACTATTTGCAGTATGTCCTCAGATATGTATGCACACAAAGTTAATCTCCCTCACTGTCTGAAACCAAATCCCAATAATGTGAGAAACAAAGTGTGGAGCCTGGAAGCTGTTTCTCATCAGGACTTGAAAAACATTGTGAGGAGATTTATTTTATCTCACGGTAGCTGTCAAATTTTTCAGGTGTCTATATTGCTGGAAACATTCAGACCCAGCTGTGCAGGCTGACTGGGTATCTCACAGATGCAATTACTCAGCAGTCACCCAAATATAAATTTTCAAGTCACACAGTTTATACCTTTAGAACAAGCAAGGGCAGGATTTTATTACAAAATTAAATTTGCTCTCTTCCGGACCTCAGCAGCTGTAGTGTGTCCAACTACCTTCATTTGATGAGCTCCAAAACAAACGGGTCAGGTTCTGTAGTGAAAAAAGAAACCAACCACCCACTTTCATTGTAAAACAGGATACTGAGTCTTCACTGTGAAATCAGGGCTTGAAGGAGAATGAGAAATAAAACAGCTGCTTTTCAGTTTCTCCTAAGAAGTTTCACATGTCTCTTTGGGGCTTGCATTCCTTGGCCTTAGATATCAAGATACTTGATGGCATGACAAAAAGATCTTGTTCTCTTTACTAGTCTGGTCTGGATATCTTTTTCTGCACTTTACCTGCATGATGGCTGTTGGTGCTCAATTCCACCTTTGCAGAAATTGAAACTGCAGTTAGCATAAAAGAGCTGTTTTCACAAGCAATTTTGATACTAAAGCTACATGACAAAAGTGAATGTGGATTTTTTTGAAAAAACAGCAGAATTCGAAACAAGAAGCAATAAAGAGTATTTTTTTGTTCCTCTGACATTAGATACATGGCAGATGCCATTACAGTAATGATGGAATTCTGCATGCATTATCTTTTTGGACAAAAGCAGTCAGTGTTGGCAATTTCTTGGGCTAGTGTTACTGACCTGTTTTTTCTCTGGATTAACAAGTGTTTATGTAACATGACAGACAGAGCTTTGGTGCCACTTTCTTGTTCAGACCATTGTGTTGTATGCCTGGCACTACCAGATGACATACACAAAGAAGCTATTAAAGAGTAAAATGAGACACTACTGTGCAACATTCATGATTAGAGAGGAGCATATTAACTCTAATTTACAGAACTAGTCAATGTGCCAGTTTTTTATGTGGTGATTTAGGAAAAGAATCTCTGTTTTCCTTAAGCAGGTTGAAAATAAGAATACATTTCTGTGATAAATGTTTGTGGGGTTTGGTTTGAATTTTTTGTTTGGCTAGTAGAAATCACTACTTTGAAAAGATACATTTATTGCTTTCCTGTGTATTAAAGTAATAATCTGAAAACACTGCACCCCCTTATATAACATAAGATACTTCAAAATAGTGTAGACAAAATTCTGCCTGCAGTTACACTTGTGTTATTCTATTAAATCTATGGGATTGCATGAGTGGACATGAATGAAGAATTTTTTGGTCCTGTATACTTTAAGTATGGGAATTTTTCCACATCATTCATCAGCTTCTATCCTTCCTCTCAGGAATATCCCCTTCCCCCTCCCTATCCTTTGGTGCTAAATTGCAGTGATTGTTTATCTCTGTCTCTCTCTGGACCACAAATCATGGCTCCCTCCAGAGCATGTCACTGCTGCTGAAACTGCCTGCTAGAGGGAGTTGACTGTATTAGTGCTTGTAGAGCATATAGCAAGGGACCAAATTCAGTCCTGATCTCAGATGCAGTGACGGCTCCAGGCACCAGTGCTCCAAGCGCGTGCCTGGGCGGCAAGCCGTGGGGGGCGCCCTGCCGGTCCCTGCGAGGGCAGCAGTCAGGCAGCCTTCGGTGGCACGCCTGCGGGAGGTCTGCCGGTCCCGCGGATTCAGCGGCAATTCAGCGGCGGGTACGCCGAAGCTGCAGGTCCGGCGGACCTCCCGCAGGCATGCCGCCTAAGGCAGCCTGCCTGCCGTGCTTGGGACAGCAAAAAAGCTAGAGCCGTCCCTGCTCAGATGCTTCCACGAATCTATCATCTTTGTGTTTTCTTATTTTTTTTAGGATTGATTTTATGCACCAAAATTTCAACTGACAATTGTAAAAAGAAAGTAAGTCCTGTAATCACCTTTAGGAGCTTAACATTTTTAAAGAGAATGGTCTTGCACTCTCTCTCTCTAAGATGAGGTTCTTACATAGTACTGCTTATTATGGTTTCTGATTGTCTAAGTGCATACACAGATATGTTTTTCTCTCTCTCCTCTTGTCAGGCGGGACTGGAGTGTTGTGAATGCATGTTGTTGGATTTTCATTTGTTTTTTGCTGCTGTTCTGAGAAGAGAAGCTCAGGGGAGTAAATTCTGCATTTTGTTTTGATAACACTGAGGTTTGTGATCATCTATGTTGAAAAGTGTTGCAGGCACTTTAGAGGACAGGATTAGAATTCAGAACAACCTTGATAAATTAGAGAATTGGTCTGAAATCAAGTTGAAATTCAATAAAGAGAAGTTCAAAATACTAAATTTAGGAAGGAAAAAGCAAATGCACAACCACAAAATGGGGAATAATTGGCTAAGTGGCAGTGCTACTGAATAGGATCTGAGGGTTATAGTGGATCACAAATTAAATATGAGTCAACAGTGTAATGCAGTTGTGAAAAGGCTAATATTCTGGGGTGTATTAACAGAATGGTGTATGTAAGACATGGGAGGTAATTGTCCTGCTCTACTCTTCACTGGTGAGGTCTCAGCTGGAGTATGGTGTCCAGTTCTGGGTACCACACTTTAGGAAAGATGTGGGCTAATTGGAGTGTCTAGAGGAGAGCAACAAAAATGATAAAAGGTTTAGAAAGCCTGACCTATGAAGAAAGGTTAGAAAAACTGGGCATGTTTAGTCTTGAGAAAAGATGATTGAGGGGGACCTGATAATGGTCTTCAAATTTGTTAAGGGGCTGAAAAGGATGGTGATCAGTTGTTCTCCATTTCCACTGAATGTAGGACATGTAGTAATGGGCTTAATTTGTAGCAAGGGAGATTTAGGTTGGATATTGGGAAAACCTTTCTAACTGTAAGGGTAGTTAAGTTCTGGAATTGACTTCCAAGGGAAGTTGTGGAATCCCCATTATTGGAGGTCGTTAAAACCAGATTAGACAAATGCCTCTGAGGGGTGGTCTAGGTTTATTTGGTCCTGTCTCAGCGTGGGGAGCTGGACTTGATACTTATCAAGGCCCCTTCCAGCCCTGCATTTCTGCAATTCTGTGATTCTATCCTGACCTCTTTGGGGGGTAAACTCCAGATTTCTGGGCCAGGCATTGAAAAAGCACTGTCTCTTGTACACACAGCTTGAGGTTGACAGTTCCAGTGTTCCAGGGAAACAGTCCCTTAGGTAATTGGGCCATTCCAAAAGGAGGGTTTCAAGACAAGGACTGAAATCTAGAATTTGATCTGTTCAGTGGAGAGCCAGAGAAGAGCTTGGAAATTGGGGTGGTGCACTCTGAGTGAATTGTGTTGCAAAGCTATTGGGCTGCTATGTTCGGAACCAACTGGAGTTTATTAAAGGTTGGCAGTTTCATACCTAGGTACAGTCAGTTACAACAATCGAGGCGGAAGGTTATATATCTTTGGATCGACGTAACTAAATCTGTCTGCAAGAGAAGAGATAGTGTGTCCTTGCTAGCTGTAGATGGAAAAGGGTATTTTTATGTGGCTATGGCTGTTTGAATATTCAGAAGTAGTGAGGAGTCCAGGTTAACCTCAAGGCTGGTGGCTGTCTTACAATTTAAGGGTAGATATTCTTAATGGAGGGTGATGTTAGAAAGGTGTTGATTTCTTTGAAAAACTCCATTCTTCTCACCAACATAATTTCAGTATTGACAAGCTTCAGCCGGTTGACCTAAATGAAGTTGCTGATCTTAACCAGACCGTTGGATAACTGGGACACTGCTGTTTGTATCTGTTGTAGATCTGGATGTCATCTAAATATCACTGGCATTTCAGTCCATGCTGTTTCACAACCTTCCCCAATGGCTTGGTATAGGTCTTGATCATGTGAGTGGAGAGAATGGATCCCAGTGATACTCCACTGATGATGGATGTGGAAGTAGAGGAGCAGGTGTTTATCATGATTCTCTGGGTATAGTCTGAAAAAAACATTTGATGCCATCTCAATAAAATCCCACTAACTCCTGCCATGTTTTTAAAGAAGCACAATAGGACAACAAGATTCCTGATGGGAAGGAATCCAGGATATTGGCTATTCCTGTGTGGACTTGGAGGCAACTCTTGACAAGATTCTCAATTAGCTTTCTTGGGAAATAGGTTAAATAATGGACAGCAGTTGGAGGGGTTGGTTGTATCAAGTGAAGGTTTAAATATGGCATACTTGGAGAGTGTGGGGAAAGAATCTCCCTCAAATGATTTGAAGAGGAAACACAACAGTTTAAAAATTATTAAAAATTAGATATTTCTCTCTTCATCCATCTATGTATTCTGTGATGTTTATTGAGTTGTGAAACAACTCCACTGAATATTATTACCATCTGCTCCTTCATATCCCTTCTGAGGTGAACTGGAGGTCTCGGGCCAGTTACTGGTGTGTATATATGCGCACACCACAGAATCTACTGTTTAAAAAGCCAGCTTTGTTGGTATTCAAGAGAACAAAAGATCAAAGGGCATTAATACTGAATTATTTTCTCACCCCTAAAAGTGTTCGCTTTACGTTCAGTTTTGAGGCACATTAGCAGGAACTTGTGCTAAGGACAAAGAGAGGGCTTTCATTTTTTCAGTCCTGTCCAATTGGCACCTTTTATGGGAACTAAATTTACTTTAAGAAAATATCTGCTTGAGAAGTTTCCCATAAAAATTAATAAAGCCTCATTACATTTGTTTACATTAAAAGATTTAGATATGGTTGTTCACATGATATAGCCTGGTCACACAAAAAAATGACTGCCAGGTGACCTTTAAAGTGTGACAAGAACTGTGTAATGGAGAACAGCTTAACTCAATAGACATAAAATAATTAATAGCTATTTTACTCAAGAATTAAGTCCTGAGAAAGTAAATAAGGCCCATCCAAAGTAAATAAGGAGCAAGACCTCAACGGTAGCTGGAACTTCTGGGTTTCTGATGCTAACTGTAAAAAAGGGCTTATATCAAGTATACACTAGTTTAAAATTAATTCTACATTTGTAACTTTACATCTATATTTTAACTTTATTTATGTGTTTAAGCATGTTAATGTGAGACAGCTGCTAGAGCTTTGTATGGAGACAAAGTCCACATGATGAACCTTTTTTCATGTGATCAGCAGGATTTAGTGCTATTCATGATTTTTAAAATGCTATAATGAAATGCTGTTTTGACACAGAGCATTGGTTTGACATTAAACTAATAGTTAGATTTCATTCAAAAGACTCAGAGTTCTTTTCTCAGTTCCACTAGCTCATGATTCAAAACTGCAATTGATTACCATCTAACATCCAGCAGAGTTGGGTTACCTTTCCAAATTAATCACTCCCCCAAAAAACTATACACAATTTCAGGAGGAGGTAGTTTCTAAATATGACCAGTGTGGTATATGGATGAAATCAAATAATCTCTTGGTATAGCATCAATAATATTAGACCTTGTAAGTGAAAAAAAGTATTGTGTGCATTTTTTTTCTATAAAACTACAGTTTTCTTTAGTGTCAATGGGAATGGCACATACGAACAAGGACAGATTTTGGCCCTGAAGCAGCGTCAGTTATCTATTAGACATTATTACCCACCTTTGTTGTCTTGTACGTCATGCTCATTGAAGTGAATGGGTTGCATGCTTGTAACTGAGGGCAGAATTTGGCTCTTTGACTTCTGAGTTGACCTTTCATCTGAGTCCATCTTGACTTATGCATTGAATGTAATCAGTAAAATCACTCACAAAATGTGTTATTCTTTATGGGCCTAGTCCTACATTGATTTCAATGGGAGTTTTGCATGGCTAAAGTACATAGTATTGAACCTCTGTATACCTCTCAACTGTACTTCATTTCAAGAAACATCACTCATTTTAGTCCACAAATTACCTGTGTTTCACCCAAAATTGGAATCCCCTTCACTTTTATTGTTGGAAATTATTTACCTCAGAAATAAAGAACCAGTGAACTGAGGTTATAGAGAGAGTTATTTACTCTAAAGAAATCGCACAGCTTTTTAAAATTCCTCACGTTCATCATTTTTTTTTCATGCAACATTGAGCTTTGACAGGTTGAGATGTGCGTGAGACTTTTCACCTGTGGCACTATCAGACTGTCATTTTATATCTGCCTTTTTATTAAAAGTTATCTCTGGCTAGATCCTGGACTGAATAATTTATTAGGCTACTCTTTCTGTGTCACTTTGGACAAATAACTTAATCTTTTTGAGCCTCAATTTTCTTTTCTGCAAAATGGTTATAATCATATCTACCTCACATATGTGTTGTGAAGATTAAGGCTTATAAAGCCTATTGGAATTCCTCTGTTCTTTTCTGTTTAGGTTCTTCAGTCATGTTCATCTGACATAGTGCAGCACATAGTGATAACATAATTTGTCTGTCCTATATTTATGTGCCTAATTAATTTATGTGCCTAATTATGTGCCTAATTAAGGAGACAAACCAGAGATTTATTTGGTAGGAAAATAAAAAAAATTGCTTCTGTGAATCTTTTGTGAATAAAACCCTCAGATATTAAAGCACATTTAATTATTTTTAATGAATGAGAATGATGTGCCCCCAAATTGAAAGCATTGTATAAGTAATTATATCATCTGGGGAATGAGTTATACTTTGATACCATTAAGGCTTGAATGCATTTGGCGCCAGTCTATTCCTCTAGTGCTGGAAGCATTATTACTCTGTGCAATATTTTAGTGATTTTATTAAGGTGTGATTTGTAAAATTAGCACAAAAGCTGTGTTTAATAAGACGCTTCAAAAATGCAAAATATCTTTCTGCAAATAGTCCAGTTTTTATTATTTACAGGAAGTGTCTGTGGTTTAAGAAGAGTTAATGTTTCTGTGGAGTTTGTTGGGGAAGGGTTTGTCTGTGAGTCAGGAAACAAGTTTAAAACAAAACAAAACAGGGGAACCAAATTGTTGAAATCTGTTTTCATACCAACCACTTTGACGGGTTTTTTTCTTCTGGTTGGCTATACAGGGCTAATGTCTATTCAGAGAGGGGTCTGTATTTAAGAGGAACAGGGAAGAAAATCTAAGCCTAATGCAACTGCCTCTGAAGTACCTTACTAATAACTTAGACAGACCTTGTAGAAATAATCCTTAGCTCTGAGACTATTATACAAGAAAAAATAAGGGTAATTTGGGTGTAGCATTTCTAGTTTATATTAAATGCCTAAAATAAAATTGACCAAATTGTCTTGTTGAAGATGCTGCTGTTTTTATTATTATTAGGGGGAAAAAAATCTTAATTTAAGTAGCTATAATGTGCTTGATGTAGTGCTGTATTTTAGGCCAGACACACCTGCATCATCTAGAAAAGGGCCCCAAAATTTAATGTTATGCTGGAGGCTGAGGAAGCTTGTTTTTGAAGCTGTTGGATGTGCTGACCACTTTGAGTTCAGACTAAGGGAGAGAACAATTAAATGTCCCTTTGTTAGTGATAGCCAAAGTGATGGAAAATACCAACCTGGGTTCTGATATCAAATATCATCAGCCAAAGACTAAACTAAATGTCAAGGCAGAAGGGATTGATTTGATTGCAGGGGTGTGTGTGTGTGTGTGTGTGTGAGAGAGAGAGAAATAGCTAGAAAGCGGAAGAGAGAGGCAGAAAGCCATGGCGACATCCAGAAAAGCACTAGGAGTATGGTTCTGAAAGAGAACCTAAAGAGAGAGCTTTTGGGGCAGCGTGCTGGCTGGAAAAAGGCATTGAACTGTTATCAAAGAGACTGCCTCCTGTTGTTTGATTTCTATTGTGTTCAGGGAAGGAGGATTTTGTATATATTTTGTTAAATAAATAGGATTGCATCAAATAACTGCTTGACTCCATCAGTTTCTTTTCCTAACGGAAACAACCCCTACAAGATCCCATATACTGACTGACTGCTTGGGTCAAAAGATGTAGCAGTATTTTGTTACATTGGACCTTCAGTTTGACCCAACTCCACCCCCCAAGGGAACAGCACTAGTAAATGGACTGTGCACTAGGAAGATATGCAGGTTTTGAGGGGATGAGACTCTGCCACACAGGCAATGGAGTGGCCGTAGAGCTATTCTCTGTCTCCTATTGAAGCATCATGGATGTAGTAGTGCCAGCATAAGGTACCTGCATAACCAAGGGAATTGGCCTGTGGAATTATGTAGTTGACTTTTCAGTGGTTTCACCCCTGACTCCAAAACCCATGACCATGCTGGAGCACAGAGAGCTCCTGTGGCACTGTGTTCCAGTGCACATGATGGGTGTGGACTCTGTGATGTATTGAGGACTGTGTTAGAATTGCAAGCTATCACTTTAAGAGAGTGTGTGTGCATGAGGGGGAGGCAGGGTGACCAGACGTCCCGATTTTATCGGGACTGTCCCGATATTTGCTTATTTGTCCCACGTCCCGATCTACCTTCGGTCGGGATGCGAATTGTCCCGATATTTTGCCTCCGCTCACAGGTGGAACAGAGCCCGGAGGGGGCTCAGGCCCCTCCCACCCCGACTCCACCTCCTCCTTCTCCCATTGGATCCCTCCTCAAATCCCCGCCCTGGCCCCGCCTCTTCCCCAAGCACGCCGCATTCCTCCTCCTCCCCCTTCCCTCCCAGGCTTGCGCTGATCAGCTGTATGGCGGTGCAAGCGCTGGAGGGAGGGGGGAGGTGGAGACGGAGCGGAAGCAAGCTGACGGGGTGGGTGGGACGTGGAGCTCCGGTGGCCGTTTTTTTTTTTGCTCCGCCCCCTCCACCCCGCCCCCCCCGCGTCCCAATATTTCACCTGTGTGATCTGGTCACCCTAGGGGGAGGGAAGGTGGGGGTTCAGGTTCCGCTTGCAGGCTAGACAGCTCTGTAGGGAAGCCCGCACTGCGAATCCAGTCACTCGGTCAGTCAGCAGAGAGCCAGTCTAGAAGAAGCTGGGGTGAATTATGCTGCTCTGTTTTAGGGAACAACCTGCTTTGTCTCTTTCTGTTTTGAGGTTCTTGTGTGTTGTTCCGAATTCTAAGAAAATAATGTTATATTGCAGCCTTCCAACAAGAGTACTTTCTTTTTATCAAGCTTGTGTGTGTATGCTGTGAACATAACAGACTCGCTACATAGGCTTCCAGAATTTTCTCCTTAGCCTCTTTTATTCAGCAGATCTACTTCCAGTATTTAGTAGTAATTTATTTTTTACAGCTTTGAGATAAGAGGTTTGTTAGCATTATAGATAGGGCCCTACCAAATTCTCGGCTATGAAAAACGCGTCACGGATGGTGAAATCTGGTCTCCCTCCATGAAATCTGGTCTTTTGTGTGCTTTTACCCTATACTATACAGATTTCACGGGGGAGACCAGCGTTTCTCAAATTGGGGATCCTGACCCAAAAGGGAGTTGAAGGGGGATTGCAAGGTTATTTTAGGGGGATTGTGGTATTGCCACCCTTACTTCTGCACTGCCTTCAGAGCTGGGTGGATGGAGAGCGGTGGCTGTTGCCCTGGCGCTCAGCTCTGAAGGCAGCGCCCCGCCAGCAGCAGCACAGAAGTAAGGGTAGCAATACCATACCGTGCCACCCTTACTTTTGCACTGCTGCCTTCAGAGCTGGGTGGCTGGAGAGTGGCGGCTGCTGACTGAGGGCCCAGCTCTGCAGGCAGCAGCACAGAAGTAAGGGTGCCAATACCATACCATGCCACCCTTACTTCTGCACTGCTGCCTTCAGAGCTGGGTGGCTGGAGAGTGGCGGCTGCTGACTGAGGGCCCCTCCATACAATAACCTTGTGACTCTCCCCTCCAACTTCTTTTGGGTCAGGACCCCTACAATTATAACACCATGAAATTTCAGATTTAAATAGCTGAAATAATTAAAAATTTATGATTTTAAAAATCCTCTGACCATGAAATTGACCAAAATGGATGTGAATCTGGTTGGGCCCTAATGATAGACTTCAGTCACAGATACCAGATGAATGTACACTATTAACTTCACATTTTATCATTGCCATTATTGTTAGGCCCTGATGATATTTTCTATATTATGTGCAGGATAAACCTTGAGAAAGGCATTGAATCTGCATTGCTTTTCCTTGAGATCTAGAAAGTGATTACATTGTTAGAGCTCATTATCACTGTGCGCTAATTTCCCTGGCTGCTTCTGGCATACTATAAAACTATGGAGTTCTTTGCTAAGCTACTAAAGGAAGTTAAATGTGCTACCACATCATATGCCTCATGTTTCCTATTAAGGTGCAAAGTACATTTTATATTCATTTATTATAGTAAATAAAGGATCTTAAAAAGCCATTTATTTCTTATAAATTTTGCTGGGGAGTATTTCAGCATACTGGGGATTGAACTTCTACTAGGTTTAAAAGAGGCAATGAATGTGTATAAAGAGAGGGGAAACAATGAGTTTTAATATCATAGTTATGCCTGATCATCAAACCAAATTAAGATACTGTTAAAGATCAGATGAAACTTCAGATAGAATGGTAGAGAGGCACATCTGAAAAGAATGCTGTGAAATAAGAATTTTCTCTTCATGCTGGCTTAGAGAATGGATTTTTCTTTTGTTTGGAAAATGTCCAGGATTTGAACAGGTGGTGGCAGTGGGGTTAGATTCAAATTGTATTTGAGCACAGACGTATTCAGCTCAAATCATTCTCTCAGGCTTGCATTTGATATTAGTGAACACTGGGTACCTTGAGGAATTGACTGTGATATAGATTTTGCAAATGTATGTGCTTGATGTCATGATCAGATTATTAAAAGACTGAATCCCACACACTGCAGGATAGTGGAAATTCACACCAGTGTTGTGATTACTTCTATCTTCTAAGCCTAGGTTGTCATGGTGTTTTTCTTCTTTTTCTCTCTGTGGTGCCATTTTATGCCACTTTGATAATGGATTGTTATTTCTTTCTTGTCCTCTCCCTCAGTTTTGGGTGATTGACTCTTTCTCACTGTATTACTCTTCTGTCCGGTTTCAAGTTTCCTTCAGGCAATTGAAAGGTTTTCTTTCCTTTCTATCCCCTTTTTGCTTTTAGCCTGCTCTTTTGTCCCTCCTTCATTCTCCTGAATATTGTATAATCCTAAATGTGTGGTTATGGCCATACATTAAAAAAAAATGCTAACTTGAACTTCTTTGTAGGTCTGTCTGTATTCCCCTTGTGTCAAGCTGTGGAACTGCCTTCAAAAACTGTGTCTGTTGGGGAATGCATGAGCATTCTCATACAGTGGTGATGCCAACCTCCTACTCTATATAAGGGAGTCCACCCCCTAATCCACCTCAGTTCCTTCACCACCAATGCAGAGAGCAAATGGGACTTGTTGTGTCTCTTTTGACTAGATCCTTCTCTAGCATTTTTCTTATAAATAATTTTATTAATGTAGTTTAGAATAGCGTATGTAGTTTGTATCCTTTTTTTCCCTGGGCTTGGGAGCCTCCAGGTTCCTTCACTGGGGTTATGCTGGGCTGTAAGCACAGAAAGACTTCAAGAGGTGCACCTCTTACCTGGGCATTATACTGAAATCTGATGCCCATGTTCGGTTCCAGGTCAATCATACTCCATCACCCAGTGTGAGGTCTGCTGCACCTTTACTCCTAAAGCCAGATGGAAAGATAGTTGAGACTACAGGCTCATCTGGCTTTAGAATGCCTACAGTCCAATGCTCTGTCCAGCAGGTCTGTTGGTATTGTTGAGGCCAGCTTCAGTGCTGAGGTCAGTCTCCTCACTGCCTTCCAATGGACCAGGATCGCCCTAACCCCATTTACTTTGCCCAAAATATTTTAGTTTTGTTGAATTTCTTCTTTATTCCTAATTTTCCTTTTCTGTTTCTGTTATGAAATTACACAATGTATATTTTGTAGTGCTCTCAGCAGAACTTGTACCTCAAATCAGATCTGCTCCTTGTGTTGATGTTCTTAGAGCCTGTGTTTAAAAACAAGTATCTTTGTGGTCAGGTCCAGGGGGAAGGGATAAGGCTTCCTAGCATGCTGGACATGAAAGAAGACATTTCTAGCAACTGGATGCTATCGTATCATCCAAGCTCAAGGAAGAGTCAAACAGGACCTCAAGGCTTCACACCACTTTGATGAACTGGTGGGGTGAAGACAACATATTGGCTAGTTCTTCAAAGTGTTTCGTCTTTCCAGCCAGCATCTCTTTGGTCTTACCTGTGTTCACCTTGCTCTTCATCCAAGAGCAGAACACTTTGACATAAAAACAACTTTGAAATTTCAAAATTTCACAGACAAATAGCTTTTCATTTTTTGACCAGCTCTATTCAGCACCTTGCGAGATCAAAAATAGTGCCTTTCATACCATGATGCTACGTCTCTTACCAAGCACTCATTAATTCTTGCAACACTCCTGTGAATTAGGGAAGTATTCCCATTGTACAAATGAAGTAGCAAGGCACAGATTAGAGTAGTGACTTGTCCAAGGTTACATATTGAATCACTTGGCAGAACTAGCTAGGGCTAGAACCCATAATCCTGTGGGAAAGAAAGTCCTCATGTAGCAGAAAAGAAAGCAGAGTTGATCAGAATAGATGAGGAAGCATGTCAGATGCTCTGATGCTGGTATAGCTAGAGAGACGAGCAGACCACAAGCGACACCCAGCTCTTTCTCCTTTCCTCCTTGTGAGCCCTGCTGTCTTTGAAGGTAGGTGATCCTAGCAGCCCTTATCTAAAAGTCCTTTAAAATTAAATGGGATGAAATCAATAGAAATTATTGTAAAAACCCATAGAATTTGATATAGAATGCGATCTTTACACTAGATCATTCTGTAGAATAACAGGATATAATTGTCTATTAAAATTATACAAGGTTGATGAAAAAACCTAGAGGATCCATAATTTTCTATTACATTCTATAGGGATTTTCCAGAAGAGAAACCAGTTGTGAAAATTAAGAGAAAAAAAGTTAACTGTTTTTATTCTTTCTCTCTTTTAAGTCAAATATAGTGCAGACAGGCAGACCACAATACTTTTTTTATTGTACGTAATTGTGATTGAAATAATTGGTGACACATGACTGTCATTATAACTACTGTACCGAGTCAAACATTCTTACCATTTTTCATAAGAAATTAGTAGAGCTGTCGATTAATCGCAGTTAACTCACGCGATTAACTCAAAAAAATTAACCGTGATTAATCGCACTGTTAAACAATAGATTACCAATTGAAATTTATTAAATATTTTTGGATGTTTTTCTACATTTTCAAATATATTGATTTCTATTACAACACAGAATACAAAGTGTACAGTGCTCATTTTATATTATTTTTGATTACAAATATTTTCACTGTAAAAATGATAAACAAAAGAAATAGTATTTTTCAATTCACCTCATACAAGTATTGTAGTGCAATCTCTATCGTGAAAGTGTAACTTACAAATGTAGATTTTTTTTGTTACATAACTGCACTCAAAAACAAAATAATGTAAAACTTTAGAGCCTACAAGTCCACGCAGTCCTACTACTTGTTCAGCCAATCGCTAAGACAAACAAGTTTGTTTACATTTATGGGAGATATTGCTGCGTGCTTCTGTCACCTAATGTCACCTGAAAGTGAGAACAGGCGTTCGCATGGCACTTTGGTAGCTGGCATTGCAAGGTATTTACGTGCCAGATATGCTAAACATTAGTATGCTTCTTCATGCTTCAGACCATTCCGGAGGACATGCTTCCATGCTGATGATGTTTGTTAAAAAAATAGTACGTTAATTAAATTTGTGACTGAACTCATTGGGGGAGAATTGTATGTCCCCTGCTCTGTTTTACCCACATATCTGCCATATATTTCATGTCATAGCAGTCTCGAATGATGACCCAGCACATGTTGTTTGATTTACAAACACTGTCACTGCAGATTTGACAGAATGCAAAGAAGGTACCAATGTGAGATTTCTAAAAATAGCTACAACACTCGACCCAAGGTTTAAGAATCTGAAGTGCCGTCCAAAATCTGAGAGGGACAAGGTGTGGAGCATGCTTTCAGAAGTCTTAAAAGAGCAAAACTCCGATACAGAAACTACAGAACCCGAACCACTAAAAAAAAAAAGTCAACCGTGTGCTGGTGGCATCTGACTCAGATAATGAAACATGCATCGGTCCACTCTGCTTTGGATTGTTATCAAGCAGATCCCATCATCAGCATGGATGCATGTCCTCTGGAATGGTGGTTGAAGCATGAAGGGATATATGAATCTTTAGCGCATCTGGCACGCAAATATCTTATGGCGTCGGTTACAACAGTGCCATGCGAACACCTGGCTGAAGTAGGACTGAGTGGACTTGTAGGCTCAAGAGTTTTACATTGTTTTATTTTTGAATGCAGTTATTTTTTGTACATCATTCCAAATTTTTAAATTCAACTTTCATGATAAAGAGATTGCACTACAGTACTTGTATTAGGTGAATTGAAAAATATTCTCTTTTGTTTTTTACAGTGCAAATATTGAAAATAAAAATAAATATAAAGTGAGCCCTATAAACTTTGTATTCTGTGTTGCAATTGAAATCAATATATTTGAAAATGTAGAAAACATCCAAAAATATTTAAATAAATGGTATTCGATTATTGTTTAACAGTGTGATTAATCATGATTAATTTTTTTAATCATTTGACAGCCCTTGTTATGGGAATAAAGAAAACAGGTTACTGTATGCAAGCCTCGCAAACATTGAGAAAGAAATCCATAAAGTTACTTAAGGGGGACACAAGTACAAACATTGTTTCAAAACATTCTCACTGAAGTGATTTTTGAGGGATGGGTACAATAGCTTTGGAGAAAGTATTTGTTGCTCTTTGACACAACAACTTTTGGATGTTTTTGTCAGTAAATCTCTTTACCTTGCTGGTAAATCTCATTGAGTGGTGCTGTACAGCCCCACAGATAATTCCTATAATCCACTGTTTGGCAATGGTGCCTTAGTATTTGGTGATCCTATTTATCTGAGCAGCTGCCAAGCTACAGTGATTAGTAATCTTCTTTCTATGATGCATGCTGCTATTTATATTTAGGCTTGGCAGATTTGGTTTTTATTTTCTTATAATTTTGATGAATAATACAGATGCTTATTTTTAAGATTTTAATTTTTTTATCTATTTATATTTTCACAGTTGTGGGAATTTGGGGGTCAGACAATGGAGGACAGTCAAATAATAGTTATTTAATGACAGTAGATATTGAAATTCAAAAAGAAAGCTTTATTACCATTAACACAAAGTGTCAGCATCATATCTGAAAATATACAAAGTAAATAGCCTTAAATCAAACTCTTAAATTCTCAAATATAATTTTTCTTACTTTGCTTATCTGTAAATTTTGATTATTGTCAATGGAAATATTTTTTCATTGACTTGTGTGTGTATGTTGAAATCAATGTATATCGACATTTTCTGATAAAAATCTAATCCGTCCCAGAATATTTATGTTGGTGTGCTTGTTATGATAAAAATAGGTCCACCAAAAATGAAGTGTTAAGGTCTATGGACATATTATCTGTGAGCTTTGGCTGCCACAGACATGATTATCATATTCAGTATTTCCAGATACACTTAAAATCTCTTTTGCATTCATTTAAAATATACTTGTTTTATTTCACCTCAGCTGTGCTCTTGTAGATACAGCATGTGTCACGTGACGGTGCAGAATGTTTATGCAGACAAGGCTATTGGAGTATTAGGATACAGATGTGGAAGGAGCTCAAGTGACAGAATTCTGAGTCTTAGGTAGCATGGTGATGGAATGGAGATTATATTTCTAATCACAAAAATCTGAGTCTTCAAAGCCCAAGAGTGAGCTTCTTTAGTGTGCGGAGTTCCCTAATTGTGAAGAGATACAATGGTACAAATGATCAGATAAATCACATTCCTTGTGTGCTAGAGCAGGCGTTATTGGCTGTGTGTTCCCACCAGAAAATGTCAACTCTCACATAATTTATTCTGCCGTTAAGTTCAGTTAAATAGTTTTCTCTTAACATCTTTTAATGTAAGTCAGATTTTAATTAAAATCTATTATATTAATCTGTTTTTCCCCCTTTTTCCTACCTACCTTTTCATCTTTCCTCTGTCTTTCTGCAATTTCTAGTGCCCTTCCTTTTTCATTGCATTTTCTATTTCTTGTCATCTTTTCTAATCTCACTCCTACTCTCACCCAACTCATTGACTCCACCTAGACTTTCTCTTCAACAATAATCTTAGAATAATTGAAATTAGAGATGGAAAGATCTACTGGGTTACTTAGTCCATCCATCTGCCACTGCAGAGTTGTTCCATATCATCTAATTTCTAGAGTTTAGGGATGCTTAGGTGGAAATGTCAAGCAGTGGGTCTCCTTTGGAGACTAGTGAACAACTGAACAGATGTAAGAACGTGTTTTTTTTTTATTTGGTCAAATTTTTTCATCTTGGGTTCATCTTACTGTTCTTAATTGTGGCTGCTTTTACCATCTTTAATAATATCTATCTCTTACTTACATTCTTCCAGTATTTGTGGACTCATCTCATGTTTATACACTTTCACCCTCCCCCCCATATCCACCTGACTTTATATATTGTAAAGCCAAATTATACATATTTAACCCTTTTGAACAAAATATTTTAATCTAGTAGGGAGAATCTTGCCCGCATGCTCGGGGTTCAGCTGATCGCCATATTTGGGGTCGGGAAGGAATTTTCCTCCAGGGTAGATTGGCAGAGGCCCTGGAGGTTTTTTGCCTTCCTCCGCAGCATGGGGCAGGGGTCGCTTGCTGGAGGATTCTCTGCGACTTGAAGTCTTTAAATCATGATTTGGGGACTTCAACAGCTGAGTCAAGGGAGAGAATTATTCCAGGAGTGGGTGGGTCAGCTTTTGTGGCCTGCATCATGCGGGAGGTCAGACTAGATGATCATAATGGTCCCTTCTGACCTTAAAGTCTATGAGTCTATAAGAAGCCATACCGTTCTAGTGCATAGAGTGGGCATCCAAAAATATAAGCAATACCCTAAATTTAGAAATCCTAGTTCTTCTTCGAGTGATTGTTCACGTTGATTCCAATTAGGTGTGTGTGTGCCGCATGCACGGTCATTGGAAACTTTTCCCCATAGCTGCTCCCGTTGGGTCGGCCAGGGAGCCCCTGCAGTGGCGCCCTCATGGTGCTCCATATATGACCCTGCCGACCCGACCCCCCTTCCGTTCCTTCTTACCATCCGTGGCGGCATTGGAACTGCATTAGCTTGCTTGCCTGCAAGTCTTCCCTTAGCCATTCTTAGTTTTCTTTTTTGAAATATTTTTTTATTTTCTTGTGTTAGTTATTGTTAGTAGTATAGTTGGTGAGTGGATCGTTCCCCTCACCCTGTCTTGGGCTCTGGGGCATGCCTCAAGCCCAAGGATTTAAATCTTGCGGTCTATGCAAGAAGCCTATGCCAAACAGTGACCCTCACGACTTATGCTTGAGGTGTCTTGGGAAGGCACACCAGTCCGAGCGTTGCAAGATCTGCAAGGCAGGAATGTGACTTCCATCTGAAACAACTACTGTTGGAAGCCACACTCCATCCCGCGGCACCCGACCGCCAAGGCTCGGGCTTGAGCTTAGTGCATAGCGCCCCGGCGTCGGTCTGTGAACCGGTACCGAGGAAGGACTCTGGTGCTAGAGACCCTCGGTACCGAAGATCCCCGGCACTTCAGCATGGTGTGGTGCCCTGGCACCGGTCAACATCCCCAGTGCTCCTTAAGTGCCATAAGAAGGCCAACAGAGGGCGCTCTCCTCAGAGAGTGAGACCACCAGGGGAGACCTTGCTGCTCCAAAGGAAGGACTTAATTGCCAAACAGCAAGGTCCTGTGTCATCGACTCCGGTGACCCAGTCGGCACTGTTGAGTCCAATACCCAGTGACTATCCAGTGGGGCTCGACTTGGTGGAGGAGTTGGAAGCCCCCTCCACCCCAGATACTTTCGAGGTGGCAAGGCACCTCATAGAAAATACTCTGCTTCAACCCCCTGCTGTTAGAGACAAGCCCTGGCATCGCCTAGATGGGTGCCATCTAGAGGAAAACCAGCACTGATGAGGCCATCTTCCTCCCCAGATCGGCACTGTTCGTGGCACCATTCCTGGTCTATTTCACCCCTGGCACTGGCCCCGGTACATTACAGTAAGATCCAGGGAGCGCGTTGCTAGGGATCTCCGGCACCGGGAAATCGGCACCAGTCACAATCACCCTCTATCGCCCAGCACAGTGATACGGCACCAGAACATAGGAGCCGCTCCCCGGCACTGGACCTGTGGCACCTGTCTATGTCATGGAAAAGCTGACACCATTCGTCTACATGGTCGTCGCGGCACCGATCTCCGACTTCCTCCTCTCGGCACTGACCGCAGGCGCAGGGATCCTTGGCACCACTGTGGTCATCGCCCTCGGGATCCTTAGACTCGGAGGATGGCTCCTACTACTCACGGCGTAGTGGGCACAGGTCGGAGAAATGCGGGAGACATGCTCCTTTGTCCAGGGTTTCTAGGTCTGTTACGTCAGGCCATCAGTGGGTACGGTCACTGGTGGACAGAACTACCCCTCGTACCACAGAGGCGGCTCTATCCAGACTGCCCCCACATACTACAGAGGGCACAGTGGAACCGGCCCAGATCCACCCTCATCCAAGGTCCCGTCGGACCACGCTGAGCCACTTGGCACCAACGTGGCCCAGGACCAACCTGAGCACAGGGTGCGCCATGATGACCTTGTGCCTCCACTGGCCTCTTTTTTGTCTTCGCCTGATGAGGTGGTGGCAGGGGCCTCAACTTCAGGTCCTCCGCCCATTGACCACAGGGCCCACCAGGACCTACTCCGCCACATCTCCTGTAATATGGGCCTACAGGCGGAGGAGGTCATTGAGCCAGAGGACCCGGTGGTGGACATTCTTACGCTGGAGGGCACTTCCAGAGTGGCGTTGCCAGTAATTAAAACTATTGGCAACAATTATAGTGCTTTGTGGCAGCCTCCAGCCTCCATTCTACTGACCACCAGGGGTGTGGAAAGAAAATACTTTATTCCCTCTAAGGGCTCTGAATTTTTGTTCTCCCACCCACACTCTGGCTCCCTGATGGTCTCTGCGGTGAATGAAAAGGAGTGTCAGGGACAACAAGCACTGGCTCCTAAGGCCAAAGAGGCCAAACGGATGGACCTCTTTGGCAGGAAAATTTATGCTGCAGGGGGGTCTTCAGCTGAGGATAGCTAACCAGCAAGCTATCCTCACTCAGCAGGTATAATTTTAACTCGTGGGACTCCATGTTAAAATATAATGAGTCACTTCCCACTGACTCAAAGGCTGAGTTCTCAGCTCTGGTTGAGAAGGGGAAGGCAGTTGCCAGGACATTCCTGCAGGCCTCACTCGACTCGGCCAACTCCACGGCACGTACCATCACCTTGTGGGTGGTCATGAGGAGAACAGCTTGGCTTCAAGTGTCTGGGCTTCCCCTGGAGGTTCAGCAGACCCTGCAGGATCTTCCCTTTGAGGGTGCAGGGCTGTTTCCTGACCAGACTGATTCAAGGCTTCATAGCCTTAAGGACTCCAGGGCAACAATGAAATCTCTGGGGATGCGCACACCTGCTACCCAGAGAAAGCCTTTCAAACCTCAGCTGGTGCAACAGCAGAGGCAACACCTACCCTGCCCTAGGCAGGATACTTACTGCTGGAGGGGCAGGAATTCCAGGTGTAGGCCTTCCAACCCTCCCTCAGGCCAAGGGCAGGGCACGACCAAGCCATCGTCAGCACTCAAGCAAGGGTTTTGAAGGGACGCCCGAGGACAACATAACAGCCACCAGTATGGATCCTTCTCCCCATTTTTTGAACCATCTATCCCACTTCTACCGTGCATGGTCCCATATAAATAACATTGGACTGCTGGGTTCTTCGCATGGTCGAAGTGGGATAGTCTCTCCAATTCTGCTCATCCTCTTCCCCCCCCTCTTCCCCATCCCTCTTCAGGGACCCCTCTCAGGGTGCAGGCGCTCCTCGCCATAGAGGCAGTGGAGGAGGTTCCTCAGGAGCTAAGGGGCAAGGGATTCTATTCCCATTATTTTCTAATCCCCAAAGCAAAGGGGAGTCTCAGACCCATTTTAGACCTGCGAGGACTCAACCAGTTCATGGTAAAGTTGAAGTTCCTCATGGTCTCCCTGAGCACTGCTTGAAAGAACATTGTGTTGTCAAATACACAGAATGAGGTCTTTGTCAGAAGAAGAAAGGAAATGTCCTCGAAGGAATGAGGTTATTATCTGTAATGAGTCGTATTTCAGTTATTATTAGTATCTTCTGGGTCGTAGGATATGTCTACAAAGCATGTTTAATTGATGTGGTGGTAAAAACTCTGAAAGCTGGTGAAGCCCTGCCCGTGCTTGGTAAAATTCCTTAGTGTAGATGTGACCTTGATCGCTGCCATGAACAACGTATTGTATAGTGTCAAGTAATCCCAGAAAAAATATATAATTTTCCATCAAAAGTTGCTATGAATTTTGGATAGAAAATTCATTGTTCTTTGAGTGATTGTCTGCATGAATTCCATTCTGGGTGCACACGTGCACCATTTATGCGAGATCAGATTCTTTTGGCTAGCAGTGTGTACTGGGACCACACCTGTGCCCTAGATGTCCTTGTGTCCCCCGTACCACCCTCTCAAGGACCGCGTTCCTCAGTTCCTTCTTACTGCTCATGGTAGAAAATGGAGCCCCTGAAGTGTGTGTTAGTTATTAGTATAGTTAATTAGTTAGTTGTTAGTCTTCTTGCTAGTTGTTAAAAAATCCCAACAGGAGCAAAATCCACACCTCGTGTGAAGCTTCAATATTACTTAACTGATGGGCACTTCAGGTGCCTCTCTTATTTAGGAAAAAGACATGTTCCTGAGCTATGTTCCATATGTTGCTCCTTCTGTAAGCAAACTCAAAAAACTAAAGAGCATTGTGACAAAGTTCCTCCTCTATCTTGGTGGGTCCTGCGCTTATTGGCGGATTTTCTTGCCTCAGAGATTCACCATGTGGGTTGGGGAACAGCCCAGAGACCTTCCCCTCTGGAAGAACCCACAGTCCAGGTCAATTGGGAGGTTTGGGGGGATCTCAGGCCCACCCTCTACTCCGGGTTCCAGCCCAGGGCCCTGTGGACTGCAGCTGTCTATAGTGCCTCCTGTAACAGCTGCATGACAGTTACAACTCCCTGGGCTACTTCCCCATGGCCTCCTCCAAACACCTTCCTTGTTCTCACCACAGGACCTTCCTCCTGGTGTCTGATAACACTTGTGCTCCTCAGTCCTCCAGCAGCACACCCTCTCACTCTCAGCTCCTTGCGCCTCTTGCTTCCAGCTCCTCACACTCGCACCACAAACTGAAGTGAGCTCCTTTTAAAACCCAGGTGCCCTGATTAGCCTGCCTTAATTGATTCTAGCTGCTTCTTAATTGGCTCCAGGTGTCCTAATTAGCCTAACTGGTTCTAGCAGGTTCCTGATTACTCTGGTGCAGCCCCTGCTCTGGTCACTCAGGGAACAGAAAACTACTCATCCAGTGACCAGTATATTTGCCTTCTACCAGACTCCTGTACCCCACTGATCTGGGTCTGTCACAGCATCTTAAATTGTTACTCCTGGAACACTCCTTATAAGCCTCTGCAGACACTGAAAAAAAGGATGCAAGTAGACCTCAGTTCTCCAGTCAGTCCTGCTCCATGAATGCTCCAATAAGCTGAGATTCCATCCTGAGGTCCTGTGCTATGTCAACCAAGAAGCCTCCCTATTTGTCTGCATCCATTTTAGCATCTTGACTGCAGAGGGGGGTAGTAAGGGGTGACCTACACCTCAGATCATCACTGGCTCATTTAAATAAACCTATTTAAAATTAAATTTGAAATTGACAACGTAAGTTGTCAATTTATGCTGTCAACTTGTCAGGTTTACAACATAAGTTGTCAGTTCCTATGAAAGAAATGGGTCAGTTTGAAAAAATTGACACCCTATGCATATATCAAAGTAAGGCAAACTGGAAAAACAGGACCTGGTACTGTACGTTGGAACAAGACCTTGCCAAGAAAATATCAAAATGTATTTACAACAGAACTGAAAGTCAATGATGCAAAGTGGAAAGTGTGTGCATTACAGCCCAGCTATCCCTTTTGATGTGCTGTCTGCTCCCCTTTGTCTCATGTGACTGAATTGTAATTGTTTTGTTGTGAAATTTTAGCCTCTGTGATTCCCATCTGTGAAATTTAACAGGAGCCATGTCCCTATAAGAAATTGTTTTATAATTTTAATGCAAGACTGTTGCTATGCGTCTGCTAAACAAGCAGCCAGCTGAGGAGGAGTTACCAGTCTGTAGCAGGAGTCACTGGGATGGATGGGACCTAGGTTAGGTATGGAATGTCACGTTAGGGGAAAAATTCAGGTTATGTTTTGGTCATATAGTGAAAAGCACCAAAGAAAACAGCTGAGATTAATGAGCAGTGTGGAGAGGTACCAAAAATGTGTATGAGAGGTGAAAATAATTCAGAGCAAAATTTCATTATTCAGCACTTTCCCATTCTGACCCTATACATATTCTTTAATTTCTCCAGAAAATAGCATAACATTATAGAACAATGAAAATTAAAGGGCTGTGATTTTAACACACAAAAGTAACAGAACTACTGGCATTCGTTTGGCTATTAAATAAGAATATCTAGTCTGTTAATAGCCATAATGAATAACATGCCACAAATGGTCTCATCCATCATTTCAAGAGAAATGTTATGAGAAAATAGAAACTGGCTCATCTAAAAAACAGTAGCATGTGTGATACAGTGTTTTAATATTAGAGACACGGGGTCTGAATTTTCAGTGTGGCCTCAGCTTTTGCATACGCTTTTGCGTACCCAGCCTGCATTGTCACTTGCACATGCAGGTGGGGGAATCTGCATACTGAACAGCAACTTGGGCTAAATTATGCCAGCATAAATCCTGTTAAAAGTCAGGGCACAGTGGTCTACTCAAAGAGGTTGTGACAATAGCGTTCTGTCGCTGTAATTTTCTCACCCATATGGAGTATTTTGCATTCATGTTGGAACCTAGAGGACCCTCTAAACTAAACTTCCCTCAGGTCTGTCTGCACAGTTGGCATCTTGGAATGAAGGAAGAGATATTCACAACAAAACCCTGAGCCATGTGAAACTCGCCTGAAACTCTCACCATGTTTGGCTGAAGAGGCCCTAGTTTATGAACCTTTAGAACTAATCTGAGCCTATTGGTGAATGACCATAAGCCTAATTTCAAGCAAACTCACATTCATTTTTGAGTGAATGTAAATCTAGTTCTCAGGAAACATTTATGCCTTTGTGTTAAACTCATGCCTTCATTCCAGTGAGTCATTGTGCAGCTTCTTGTTGGAGCCTTCAGAGTACCTGTGCTTTTTCCTTTCTTTGTGTGGAGAAGGATTTGAGAGCTGCTCCTACCCTTCAAAGTATTCTGCTACTCTGCTCATTGAGACTGGTATGACAGACTGACACCATGAATGGTCCCTTGAAATATGTGTTATCTACTTATGCTAACCAATCTGTTCAAACCTTGTAACTTTGAGTTAGTTTCCCAGACCTGAGGAAGAGCTCTGTGTAAGCTCGAAAGCTTGTTTCTCTCACCAACAGAAGTTGATCAAATAAAAGATATTACCTCACCCACCTTGTCTCTCTAATGTCCTGCCATATCCTGGATAAACCTTATGGAATTAAGATGAACTTTACTGAATTAAGTAACCCTAATTCAGTAAGGTTTAAATAACTTTGGTATCCGTTGTATTAAAAATACAAATGTGTATGTATTATTGTGGAATTACATGCAACTCCTCTAGGAGGAGGATTACAAACATGTAATTCCTCTGTTTCCAGCCCTTTTGAAGTCCTTACCCCTCCCAACCCCCATTTCAAACTGGATTCTCCAGGGACCAACCATGAAGGGATCTTTGAATATACTAAAAAGTTAGGTCGACCCAACTACATTGCTCAGGGGTGTGAAAAATCCACATCCCTAGGAGATGTATTTAAGCCAACCTAAACTTGGTGTAGACAGTATTAGGTCAATGGAAGAATTCTTCTGTCGACCTAGCTATCACTTCTCGGGGAGGTGGATTAACTACAGTGGTGGTCTACGCTGAAGCAGTACAGAGGCGTAGGTGCAGCTGCCATAGCTGAGTTAGAGCGAATATACCTAAAATTTGTGTGTGCTGTGGGATGGTAGAAAAGTGGGAAGCAAAATGAATACATACAGTGGTGAGCTGGAGCCGGTTCCCACCGGTTCACAGGAAAGTTCTGGGACAACCGGTTCTAAAAGGGCTTTTAAATTTAACAAAAGCTTCGGCAGCTGTCCACCCCGCCCCCGGCCCCAGCTCACTTCTCCCTCCTCCCCTGAAAGCTCCGCCCCCTTCTCCTCCCCTGCTTCCCGTGAATCAGATGTTCACGGGAAGCCTGAAACAAGCAGCTGGCAGGTAAACTGGGGTGGGGATGCGCGAGGAGGGCTCCAGGGAGGCGCGGTGTGGCCCGGCCCAGTCCGGCTCTGGCCGAGCGGCTCCCTCCGGCCTGACCCCCTGGCCCAGGCCTGGCCCCGCTGAGCACCCCCGGCTCCAGCCCCAGTGGCACCGGTCCCAAGGGGCCCGGCCCGGCTCGGGCCCCGCGGCGCCGGTCCCGGTCCCGGCCAAGCAGCTCGGGCCCTGCGGCGCCGGTTCCGGCCCCGGCCGAGCGGCTCCAGCCCGGCCTGGCTCGGCTCGGGCCCCACGACGCCGGTCCCAGTCCCGGCTGAGCGGCTCCGACCCAGACCCGGCCGAGCGGACCCGGACCCGGACCCGGCCGAGCGGTTCTAGGCAGCGCGGTAAGGGAGCAAGGAGGGGGTGTTGGAAGAAGGCAGGGGAGTTCGGGGGGTTGTGGGAGGGTAGATAGGGGTCGGGGCAGTCAGAGGGCAGGGAACTGAATGGGGGCAAGGGTCCCAGGGGGGCAGTCAGGAAGGAGCAGGGGTTGGAGGGGGGGGGGGGGGGGGGGGAGGGGCAGGGGTCCCGGGGGGGAGCCACGACCCCCTCGTGGGGTGAGGAGGAGGGAACCTGTTGTTAATATTTTGGCAGCTCATCACTGAATATATATATGAAAGGGGCTTAGAATAAAAGGGTGGGTGAAATCTCTCTATTTTTTTATTTGAGTTGAGCCTGATTTATGCATCAATCATTAGGGGATATATAAACCAACTGCCAATTGTTTTGTCTGTTTTTTACAAAATGTGAGAGTTTTGGGTTTTTTTTAAAGCCATTTGTGACATTAAACGAGCTGTGAGATTGCCTGCTTGAACGGAAAATTTAAAACATAGCCAAAGGGCTTAACCAGGACAGCTTTTATTTTACAATGTTCCTTATTTCTAAATATAATGATGACTGTAAACTTTACAGACTGCACATCACACATGTTTTTATTAGGACGGTAACTTGATTCTTTTTCTCACTTGTGATTATTAACCTTATTGAAATGATTGAAAGACGCATAGGCCATGTTTATAAGAATTGAGCCAAATCACTCAGTGACAAATTAGAAAATATTTTTGATAATGTGATCGCAAAAATAAGCTTGTTAAACATACTTCACACAAGAAAAAGGAACTAGGGGCTAGATTTGTAAAGTTTTTGGCACCTATATCAAATATGCAGATATGTGCCTAAGCACTTTTAGGTGCCTAAACAGCCTTAAAAATCTGGCCCTAAATCCCTTTATATTTCTTCACAACAGTCTGCCTTATGCAATACAGTAAGAACACCAGATATGGTGTGTTTGAGAGACAAGTTTTACTATTCAATTAAAATGTTTTTTCAGTTTGTTTGTTGGGATAAATCATGCTTGTCTTACTATTATGACTAGTCCTGGCTGCAATAGATGATGTGTGAGTAAAGTGAACAGGATTTGGTCCTGAATAAATAAATACCAGTGACAGTAGTTTGTCACTCTGAAGTTTGTTAGAGCAGACTATGGGATTTCTCTGAGTTATGCCAGGGGCCATGCCCAGAATTTCAGAGGTACTAAGTCGTTTTAAGAAATCTTCCCCCACTCCCAGCCCCCTGCACTGTGATGCACAGTTCAGAATCAGAGCTATAGGCTTTTCCCACTCTGGTAAAAACCTGGTGGTGGTGTTATCATTTATTCATTATTTGTATTGCATTAGTGCCTATGGACCCCAATCTTGGTTAGAATTTCACTGTGCAAGGTGCTGTACAAATACCTAACAAAAAGAAGGCCCCTGCTCCAAAGAGTTTATAATCTAAATATAACTGAGACAATAGGTGGATACAGTTTAACACATTGTAGTCTTAGAAAAACAAGCAATATTGTGAGAAATATGTTGCTTATAAAATTAATTCTTTCCAAAACAACTTGCAAACAGTAAGTGTATTTAAACTAATAACCCATAATAAAGGAACAGGAGTACTTGTGGCACCTTAGAGACTAACAAATTTATTAGAGCATAAACTTTCGTGGGCTACAGCCCACTTCTTCGGATGCATCCGAAAGCTTATGCTCTAATAAATTTGTTAGTCTCTAAGGTGCCACAAGTACTCCTGTTCTTTTTGTGGATACAGACTAACACGGTTGCTACTCTGAAACCATAATAAAGGAGTTAGTCATTTGAGTAGGAATAAATTAAGACCGGTCAAAATAAATATTTTATAAAATGTTTTCTTATTTGCATGACTGATACATTAATGTATTAAACCCATAAGTATATTAAAGTGTACTTTTCATCATTCTTACTTTTTTACTTTATGCACTCAGTGAGTATATAGTGAAACACAAACACTGTTTTCTAGTCAAATTTACTTTCATTGTTTTGTGTGCTAACACTTGTTGGAAGCATTTTGATCATGAACTCTGCAGGAGAAAGATTTTTAAATTTTATTATCAACAACAACAACAACCCCGTATTTATTTAAATTATACATATGAAAACATTTCTATAGAGTATAATAATATATTTTATAAACCCAAAATTACACCTAAGTATTTGGCCTTAATTACTTGATAGATGCAGTAAACACAGGGCTTGTCTACACAGTGCCACAGTGCAGCTTACAGGGGTGTGAATTGCACCAAAGAGTTGTGCTCTAACTGTCCCGCCTGGACACTGCTGTCACAAGCGAAAAAAAGCTACCTAATTCTTGTTAACATAGCCTTCTTTCAAACAGGAATACGTTAACATGAAATAGGCAGTTTTTAGTTTGCACCACCAGCGTCCATGGGGATAACTAGAAGCACAACTTTTGGAGTGCTCTTCAATTCACACACCGGTAGTCTGCATTGCAATACAGTGTAGACATAGCCAGAATTGTACACTAAAAATATGCAATCTTTGTGTTCTGATTACTAAATCAAGACTTAATCCTGCAAACATTTACTACAGGCATAACTCCGAAATGTCCCACTTTTCAAGGACATCACTTGTTTCAGTACCACTGTTATTCTACTGAAATTCGTTTTCTCCGTGGTTTTGTTGTTCACAATTATTTACACCGGAAATAAAAAATCATGAAACTAAGGTTATATTTACACTAAAAAAAGGAATCCCTTAGCATTTTAAGACTCCTGCATGCATAATTTTTTTGTCTTTGTGACACATTGCCCAATTGTGGGATGCAATGAGAGTTGAGAGGTATGACTACTGAGTGTAGTATTTACTGCCATAGGTAGTTTCACTGACTTTAAACTTCATATTCTGTCATCTTTCGTGGGAATAGTCACCAAATAAGTGTTGTGCCAACAAGAAAATGTTTACAAGATTGGACCCTAAACTGAGATAATTAATGGCTATTGGTCAAAATTCAAGGTGTTCCTCTTTTCCATATGTGGGCGTAAAAATAAATTAATAAATAAAATGGATGTTGTCACTGACGGTGCACTCTGTGTCCAGTGACAGCAATGGGGAACATTACACTGTAATTCAAGTTATGAGTGTTAAGCGTCTTTGTTTAGGTGATTAATCAAGTATGATTGTAATAAGGCCTTTTGTTTTCAACATCATTTGAAATGTTTAAAGAAATGGTTCATCAAGTGTCTTATGTACTTAATTATATTCTCTTTCCTTATGGTGTGGCCCACGAGGTGCATGGAAAGCTTCCATCAACTTCAACATTTTAAAATCAGATATGACTCTGAATGGGTTTTCCATAAATTTCAGTATCATCTCCTATAAGAGAACCTACATTTTTAAAATAATCCTTCCATTAATTTTTTATAACATTCTGTGCCTCCACAGAAAACAGGAAATTAAAAGAGATACATTTTTGTATGATGTACTGTAAGAACCAGATAATCCTGGGATTTTTGGCCTTTAGTCTGATATGAGAGGCTGTTGAAAAAACACAATGGTAGTAAGCAAACTTGCTATTTAAAATATTGACGTATCTTGTCTGTGATTACTTTGTAGGGAAATGAAGATATTTGTAAGGGAAACAGGCTTTTGTATGTTATGGCATCTCTCACTGACAGCCTGAAACCTGGACAGTTTTAGATCACCAGCTTCCTGCTATAGAAGAAGTGGAGATCAGCTGCTTTTGCTTAGGTCCATTTGTCCTTACATGAAAGTCTGTTAAGGCTAAATTCATGAATGTTTGTGAAAGATTTAGATACTATAGTGATGAGCACCATCGGAAAACCTAAAGGCGTGATGTATTGTTTTTTAAGTGTTTCCAAATTAAAATTCTATAAGTTAGTAGGGAATCGGGGAGCTAATGGTTGCCAGAGGGTTTGATGAACATTCTGGTGAATTTTAGCACTTACATAGCACTTGACAACTATTGCCTTATTGTCATAACACCTCTGCCAGGTATATAAATATGATTATGGAGAAACAAAAGACAGAAGCATTAAGTGACCTGGCTAAAGCCAGAGAGATTGTGTTTTGTCAGGATTAAGGCTCAGAAATTATTTGTTCTTTGGTGCCAGAGCATGCAGTGTTAATGGTAACTCGTACTAGAGAATGGGTATAGTTGGTGCTTCCTGAACCTCTGGCTTGGTATGACTGGCGCCAGAGCGGCTTTCTTATGTGATGCCAAAGCTGAGGATGGAGTACAAGTTTTCACCCATTCCATAAATACAGCTTTGGTGCCAAGGTGGGTTGTTGAGAACCTGAGTCATTAGCCTGAACATCTGAAGCCACGGCATGTGCCTTAAGGGCCTCATTGGTCAAGTATCCCTAAAGCCTTAGCTGTCAGTCTGTGTGTTTTGGGCATGAACTGCCAACCGACAGAGCATTGCAAGGAAGTGTGAGCCTCTACTAGACAACAAAGCAGTGAACATTTCTGGTTAGAAAGCTGGAAAAGTAGTGTGTTTCTTGAACCCACTCTTGGGCTTGGTGTCAATTATCAGTGACCATGCTGTCTCAGGGAGCCTTAAGGAAAAGTCAACTTTTTAAAAATCTTTTCTTGTGTAGAAAGATAAACTAGACAATTTAGGAAGGAAAATGGGCTAAGAGTATATGCTAAGCAGACCCAATAGAGAGAGGTCCCTAGTGCTCTTAACTGTGAAAGAGAAGAAACTTAGGTGGTTGGGGGCCAGGGTGGCTAAAAATGATTTTTTTTATTTTAAAAACTGTATTTCTTATTTAAATACAAGCTTTTTAAAAAATAAACCTATTTAAAATTAAATTTGAAATTGACAATTTATGTTAAGGCCTAAATGTATTATAATCTATTAAAATTAGGACTGTCAAGCAGTAAAAAAATGTATCACAATTAATCATACGATTAAAAAAATTAATCTCGATTAATCATGGGATTAATCGCACTGTTAATAATAGAATGCTATTTATTTAAATACTTTTGGATGTTTTCTACATTTTCAAATATATTTATTTCAATTATAACACAGAATACAAAGTACTGTGCTCACTTTATATTTATTTTTGATTACAAATATTTTCATTGTAAAAATGATAAACAAAAGAAACAGTATTTTTTCAGTTCACCTCATACAAGTACAGTAGTGCAATCTCTTTATCGTGAAAGTGCAATTTACAAATGTAGATTTTTTTGTTTGTTTCATAACTGCACTCAAAAACAAAACAATGCAAAACTTTGGATGTTTAGTAAAACACATCCAAAAATATGTAATAAATTTCAATTGGTATTCTGTTGTTTAACAATGTGATTAAAACCGCAATTAATCGCGATTGATTTTTTAGTCATGATTAATTTTTTTGAGTTAATTGCGTGAGTTAAGTGCGATTAATTGACAGCCCTAATTAAAATAATTTAAATTAAATGCAAAAATAATATTAAATAGTACATGTTTGTTGCCAAGTTTTTAAGGAAGTCAAATCACTGAACTGGTCTGTTGAAGCTCGAAACCATCTTTTGACAGTAGTAGCCTTTTCTGCAGAGGCAGAGAGAATATTTTATTCAATTCAGTTTAATCAACTAGTTCAATTCAATGACTTGTTCATTCAAAGTTAAGAAACCAGTTGGGAGTTTAAAAAGCAGGAAAGCTTGTTTTCCTCTTCGACTCTCTGAATAAAAACTAGATGTGAGAGGATGAGACTTACTAGTTCTAAAATCTTGAAGTACAGTGACCAGAAACAATCAGTTAAACTTGCTAACTATAGATAATACTTTCCTTGTTTAATACATACGTTGGTTTCAAATATAACGTGTTTTGATCATTTTTTTCTTTTGCATGCAGCATATTTAAGGTAGTTTTAATGAATTAAAAATTGCTATTTTGTACATTTTTAATTGAATTTGAAATTCCATCCAAATAGAATGAATCCATCAAGTAGAAAAAAAATCTAGTAGATAAGAAATGTATCATTCACCATTTTCTAATGTAGAAAAGGAAAAATCAAGAATCTGAATAAAATAAATTCCTGTTTATCAGAACCTCTGCATTATCTGAATCCCTTCCTAGTCCTCCAGCATGAGATGCATGGTCTCTGCAGTGTGGTTCTCATGCTGAGGGACAAGGAAGGGATTCCGATAGCATAGAGGTTTGGATAATAGAGCAGAGACACCCCTCCCCCACCCATGGCCAGGAGGAGGAGGATGAGCCCCCAGCGGTGGGGGAGGATACCCTGCTGCTGAATGGCTCCTGTGGCAGTGCAGGGAGCCCAAGGTATTCCCGCTGTCATGGGAGTGAGTGAGTGAGGGGCTATGACAGTTCTAGCTGGAGGTCTCTGCTCTGCCACCCCACTCCTCACTCCCTTGACAGCAGGGCTGGAGAGGGCTTCCTCTGCTGCTGCAGGACTGGTGACACCCAATCCCTGCAGGCATGCGGTGCAGGGGAGGAGGCTGTAGTCCTGGCAGGCAGGAGCGGCTCCAGGCACCAGCGCAGCAAGCACGTGCCTGGGGCAGCAAGCCACGGGGGGCGGCGTGCCGGTCGCCGTGAGGGCGGCAGTCAGGCAGCCTTCGGGCTGGTCCCGCAGCTTCGGCAGCAATTCGGTGAGGGGTACGCCGAAGGCGCGGGACCAGCAGATCACTCGCAGAAACGCCGCCGAATCTGCGTGACTAGCAGACCGCCTACAGGCATGCCACTGAAGGCCGCCTGACTGCCGTGCTTGGGGCGGCAAAAAACATAGACCCGCCCCTGCTGGCAGGGCAGAGCACAACCCCTGGCCAGGACTTTGCTCTGCCCTGCCAGGACCACAGCCTTCCCTGCATCTTGTGCCTGCAGGGATTGGGTATCATCAGCCCTTCAGCAGCAGAGGGAGCCCTCTCCAGCCCTGCTGTCAAGGGAGTGAGGAGTGGGGTGGCAGAGCAGAGACCCCCAGCTAGGACTCTGAGGAGCAGGATGACAATGAGCTCCCAGCCACAGGGAGGCTGCCCTACTGCTGAATGGCTCCTCCCCTCTCGATTATCTGAACTCCTGATCAGCTGAATAAAACCAGTGTCCCCCTTGCTATTTGGACAGTTAGGAGTATACTGTAAATGTAAGTTAAGCTATATAATTGCTTAAATAAATGTGTATAGATATAGTGCGTCCTCCTGGTTAGCAAAAAAAGAAGCTCCAAATTTAGTGCAAAGGCTATATTTATTTGCAAATAAACATGTTTTAGTGCTTACCTGCCAATAAGAATTAACCTTTCTTTAGAAAAATAACCTAAAAAGCACAAATGCAAAACCCATTTAAAATGGATTATTTAAATCAAGGTTTCCTGCTTGATTTAACTCATGATTAAAATCTGTGATATTAATTGCTTTGATTTTAATCAATCCACAGTATTGAGAGCTGCATTCCTTTATATATTCTCAGATATGGAATGCTGCTGTCATTATGGGGTGCCCCACTGATGATGACTGTTAGAGTTTGTCTGTTTGTGGCCAGGGTGTGACAGACTCACAAGTGTGAATGCACAGAGGTGATTCTTGAGAACAGGTAACTTTCTCAGTCCCACTCCCACCAGTAGTGTGCACGCTTCTCATGCTGCTCAGCTGCTCTGTTCTTTCTTTGTGGTTAGAGGACTCATGGGTGCTCAGTAGAGGAGCACTCTAAGGGTATGTCTACACTATGAAATTAGGTCGATTTAATAGAAGTCGATTTTTTAAAAATCGATTTGATACAGCCAATTGTGTCCCCACTAAGCGCATTAAGTCGGCGGAGTGCGTCCGCAGTACTGAGGCTAGCGTCGACTTTTGGAGTGTTGCACTGTGGTAGCTATCTCATAGTTCCCGCAGTCTCCGCCGCCCATTGGAATTCTGGGTTGAGCTCCCAATGCCTGATGGGGCAAAAACATTGTCGCTGGTGGTTCTGGGTAGATGTCGTCAGGCCCCCCTCCCTCAGTGAGAGCAATGGCTGAGAATCGTTTCACGCCTTTTTTCCACGCAGACGCCATACCACGGCAAGCATGGAGCCCGCTCAGATTGCTGCGGCAGTTATGAGCACTGTAAACACCACACGCATTATCATGCAGTGTATGCAGCACCAGAACCTGCAAAAGCAGGCGAGGAGGTGACGGCAGCGCGGTGATGAGGACATGGACACCGACTTCTCTCAAAGCACGGGCCCTGGCAATTTGGACATCATGGTGGTAATGGGGCAGGTTCATCCCTGGAATGCTGATTCTGGGCCCGGGAAACAAGCACAGACTGGTGGATCCGCATAGTGTTGCAGGTCTGGGAAGATTCCCAGTGGCTGCGAAACTTTCGCATGCATAAGCGCCCTTTCATGGAACTTTGTAGACTCATAGACTCATAGACCATTATGGTCATCTAGTCTGACCTCCCGCATGATGCAGGCCACAAAAGCTGACCCACCCATTTTCCCTTAACTCAGCTGTTGAAGTCTCCAGATCGTGATTTAAAGACTTCAAGTCGCAGAGAATCCTCCAGCTTGCGACCCCTGCCCAATGCTGCGGAGGAAGGCGAAAAACCTCCAGGGCCTCTGCCAATCTACCCTGGAGGAAAATTCCTTCCCGACCCCAAATATGGCGATCAGTAGAACCCCGAGCATACAGGCAAGATTCTCTAGCCAGACCCACATTTTACCAGCGATGGCACTTTATTACCTAATTGACTAAAATCACGTTATCCCATTAAACCATTCCCTCCAAAAACTTATCTAGCCTAATCTTGAACTTTGTGACTTGCTTTCTCCTGCCCTGAAGCGCCAGAATACCAAGATGAGATCAGTCCTCACAGTTCACAAGCGAGTGGCGATAGCCCTCTGGAAGACAGCTACCGGTCAGTCAGGAATCAGTTTGGAGTGGGCAAATCTACTGTGGGGGCTGCAGTGATCCAAGTAGCCAGCGTGATCACTGAGCTGCTGCTATCAAGGGTAGTGACTCTGGGAAATGTGCAGGTCATAGTGGATGGCTTTGCTGCAATGGGATTCTAACACCCTAACTGTGGTGGGGCGATAGACGGAACGGATATCCCTATCTTGGCACCGGACCACCAAGGCAGCCAGTACATAAACCGAAAGGGGTACTTTTCAATGGTGCTGCAAGCCCTGGTGGATCACAAGGGATGTTTCACCAAGATCAATGTTCGCATCTTTAGGAACTCTGGTCTGTGTGAACGGCTGCAGCAAGGGACTTACTTTCCAGACCAGAAAATAACCATTGGGGATGTTGAAATGCCTATAGTTATCCTTGGGGACCCAGTCTACCCCTTAATGCCATGACTCATGAAGCCATACACAGGCACCCTGGACAGTAGTCAGGAGCTGTTCAACTATAGGCTGAGCAAGCGCAGAATGGTGGTAGAATGTGCCTTTGGACATTTAAAAGCACGCTGGCGCAGTTTACTGACTTGGTTAGACCTCAGCAAAACCAATGTTCCCCATTGTTATTACTGCTTGCTGTGTGCTCCACAATATCTGGGAGAGTAAGGGGGAGATGTTTATGGCGGGGTGGGAGGTCGAGGCAAATCACCTGGCCGCTGATTACGCGCAGCCAGACACCAGGGTGGTTAGAAGAGCACAGCAGGGCGGGCTGTGCATCAGAGAAGCTTTGAAAACCAGTTTCATGACTGGCCAGGCTACGGTGTGAAAGTTCTGTTTGTTTATGCTTGATGAAAACCCGCCCCCTTGGTTCACTCTACTTCCCTGTAAGCCAACCGCCCTCCTCTCCCACCTTTGATCACCGCTTGCAGAGGCAATAAAGTCATTGTTGTTTCAAATTCATGCATTCTTTATTACTTCATCACACAAATGGGGGGATAACTGCCAAGGTAGCCCAGGAGGGGTGGGGGAGGAGGGAAGCACCGGGTGGGGTGGTGGAAGAGGGTCGAGGAGGGAAGGACAAGGCCACAGGGAATTCAAAACTTATTGAATGCCAGCCTTTGGTTGCTTGGACAGTCCTTTGGGGTGGACTGGTTGGGTGCCCGGAGGCCCCTCCACCGCATTCTTGGGCATCTGGGTGAGGAGGCTATGGAACTTGGAGAGGAGAGCGGTTCGTTACACAGGGGCTGCAGCGGCGGTCTGTGCTCTTGCTGCCTTTCCTGCACCTCAACGATACGCCGGAGAATAGCAGTTTGATCTTCTAGTAGCCTCAGCATTGCATCCTGCCTCCTCTCATCATGCTGATGCCACCTATCATCTTGATCCCGCCACATGTCCTCGCATTCATTTAGTGCTTTCCTGTACTCTGACAGCGTCTGCCTCCATGCATTCTGCTGGCTCTTTCAGTGTGGGAGGACTGCATGAGCTCAGAGAACATTTCATTGAGAGTGCGTTTTTTTCGCCTTCTAATCTTCGCTAGCCTCTGGGATGCAGATAATACTGGGAGCGTTGAAACATTTGCAGCTGTGGAAGGAAAAAAAGGGAGAGTAGTATTTAAAAAGACACATTTTAGAGAATGAGTAGACTCTTTCACGGTGAAGCAAGCTGTTAACATTACATGGTTTCAAACAGCAGTGCCCTCATTTCACATACCAACCACCCGTTGGGTTGGCCATTTAAAATGGGTTGGCCATTTAAAAGGAGGGGCTACGGTTTTCGGGTTAACGTGCAGCACAAACCCAACTAAATCCCCACACACACACACCCTATTCTCTGGGATGATCGCTTCACCCCTCCCCCCACCACATGGCGCACAGCGGGGATGATTTCTGTTCAGCCACAGGCAAACATCCCAGCAGGAACGGTCACCTCTGAATGTTCCCTTAATAAAATTCCCCTATTTCAACCAGGTGACCATGAATGATATCACTCTCCTGAGGATAACACAAAGAGATAAAGAACGGATGTTGCTTGAATGACAGCAAACACTGGGACCATACACTGCCATGCTTTGTTATGCAATGATTCCAGACTACGTGCTACTGGCCTGGCGTGGTAAAGTGTCCTACCATGGAGGACGGAATAAGGCTGCCGTCCCCAGAAACCTTTTGCAAAGGCTTTGGGAGTACATCCAGGAGAGCTTCATTGAGATGTCCCTGGAGGATTTACGCTCCATCCCCATACATGTTAACAGATTTTTCCAGTAGCTGTACTGGCCGCGAATGCTTCCCAAGTTTTCAGGGCAAATTAATCATTAAACATGCTTGCTTTTAAACCATGTACAATATTTACAAAGGTACACTCACCAGAGGTCCCTTCTCCGCCTTCAAGGTCCATGAGCCCGCCTTGGGTGGGTTGGGAGGGTACTGGGTCCAGGGTGATAAACAGTTCCTGGCTGTCGGGGAAAACATTTTCTCCGCTTGCATGCTGTGTGCTATCTTCAACGTCCTCCTCCTCATCATCATCTTCCTCGTCCCCAAAATCTGCATCTCTGTTGCGTGAGAATCCATTGATGAAGTCCACGCACAGGGGTGGAGTAGTTGTAGGGGCACCCCCTAGAATGGTATGCAGCTCATCATAGAAGCAGCATATCTGGGGCTCTGACCTGGAGCGGCATTTGCCTCTTTGGTTCTTTGGTAGGCTTGCCTGAGCTCCTTAAGTTTCACGCAGCACTGCTGCGGGTCCCTGTTATAGCCTCTGTCCTTCATGCCCTTGGAGATTTTTTCAAATATTTGGGCATTTTGTCTTTTGGAACGGAGTTCTGATAGCATGGATTCATCTCCCCAAACAGCGATCAGATCCAGTACCTCCCGTTCGGTCCATGCTGGAGATCTTTTGCGATTCTGGGACTGCATGGTCACCTGTGCTGATGAGCTCTGCATAGTCAACTGTGCTGATCAGCTCGCCACACTGGCCAAACAGGAAATTAAATTCAAAAGTTCGCAGGGCTTTTCCTGTCTACCTGGACAGTGCATCGGAGTTGAGAGTGCTGTCCAGAGCGGTCACAATGGAGCACTCTGGGATAGCTCCCGGAGGCCAATACTGTCGAATTGCATCCACACTACCCCAAATTTGACCCAGCAATCCCCTCGTCGGGGAGGAGTTCCGAAATCGATTTTAAGAGCCCTTTAAATTGACAAAAATGGCTTCGTAATGTGGACGGGTGCAGGCTTAAATCAATCTAACACTGCTAAATGCGACCTAAATTTGTAGTGTAGACCAGGGTTAACTCAGACAGCAGCTCAGAGGATCTTGTAGTGGCCTTAACTGGTTTAGTGCCATCCCATAGCCACAGGCTGGTTTGCTATGCTCCAAAATTAAAGGATCTTTGGCATTGGGTTTCACAATCCTAAAAACTGGCCCTTAGGTGTTGTTGGGAAGGACAATGTGTTATGCCACTTCCTATCATGCTGACTGATGTTCTGTCATTGTTTCCTTTTACTGATGTTCTGTCATTGTTTCTTTGTAGTTCAGGACTATTTAGAAAACTTGGACGAGCACAAGTTCCTGGGGCCAGATGTACTGCATCCGAGGGTGCTATAGGAGTTGGCGGATGTGAAAACTCATGGTGATCGGGGGAGGTCCCGGATGGCTGGGAAAAGGCTAATGTAGTGCCCATCTTTAAAAAAGGGAAGGAGGAGGATCCGGTGAACTACAGGCCAGTCAGCCTCACCTCAGTCCCTGGAAAAATCATGGAGCAGGTCCTCAAGGAATCAATTCTGAAGCACTTAGAGGAGAGGAAAGTGATCAGGAACAGTCAGCATGGATTCACCAAGGGCAAGTCGTGCCTAACTAACTTAATAGCCTTCTATGATGAGATAACTGGCTCTGTGGATGAGGGGAAAGCAGTGGACGTGTTATTCCTTGACTTTAGCAAAGCTTTTGATACGGTCTCCCACAGTATTCTTGCCAGCAAGTTAAAGAAGTATGGGCTGGATGAATGGACTATAAGGTGGATACAAAGCTGGCTAGATCATCGGGCTCAATGGGTAGTGATCAATGGCTCCATGTCTAGTTGGCAGCCGGTATCAAGCAGAGTGCTCCAAGGGTCAGTCCTTGGGCCGGTTTTGTTCAATACCTTCATTAATGATCTGGAGGATGGCATGGATTGCACCCTCAGCAAGTTTGCAGATGACACTAAACTGGGATATGCTGGAGGGTAGGGATCGGATACAGAGGGACCTAGACAAATTAGAGGATTGGGCCAAAAGAAATCTGATGAGGTTCAACAAGGACAAGTGCAGAATCCCATGCACTGCTACAGACAAGGGACCAAGTGGCGAGGCAGCAGTTCTACAGAAAAGGACCTAGAGGTTACAGTGGACAAGAAGCTGGATATGAGTCAACAGTGTGCCGTTGTTGCTAAGAAGGCTAACTGCATTTTGGGCTGTATAAGTAGGAGCATTGCCAGAAGATCGAGGGATGTGATCATTCCCCTCTATTTGGCATTGGTGAGGCCTCATTTGGAGTACTGTGTCCAGTTTTGGGCCCCACACTACAAGAAGGATGTGGAAAAATTGGAAAGAGTCCAGCAGAGGGACCTCAGGAGGTCATCTAGTCCAACCCCCTGCTCAAAGCAGGACCAATTCCCAACTAAATCATCCCAGCCAGGGCTTTGTCAAGCCGGGCCTTAAAAACCTCCAAAGAAGGAGACTCCACCACCTCCCTAGGTAACGCATTCCAGTGCTTCACCACCCTCCTAGTGAAAAAGTTTTTCCTAATATCCAACCTAGATCTCCCCCACTGCAACTTGAGACCATTGCTCCTTGTTCTGTCATCTGCCACCACTGAGAACAGCCGAGCTCCATCCTCTTTGGAACCCCCACTCAGGTAGTTGAAAGCAGCTATCAAATCCCCCCTCATTCTTCTCTTCTGGAAACTAAACAATCCCAGTTCCCTCAGCCTCTCCTCATAAGTCATGTGCTCCAGACCCCTAATCATTTTTGTTGCCCTTCGCTGGACTCTTTCCAATTTTTCCACATCCTTCTTGTAGTGTGGGGCCCAAAACTGGACACAGTATTCCAAATGAGGCCTCACCAATGTCGAATAAAGGGGAACGATCACGTTCCTCGATCTGCTGGCAATGCCCCTACTTATACAGCCCAAAATGCCGTTAGCCTTCTTGGCAACAAGAGCACACTGTTGACTCATATCCAGCTTCTCGTCCACTGTGACCCCTAGGTCCTTTTCTGCAGAACTGCTACCCAGCCATTCGGTCCCTAGTCTGTAGCAGTGCATGGGATTCTTCCGTCCTAAGTGCAGGACTCTGCACTTGTCCTTGTTGAACCTCATCAGGTTTTTTTTTTGGCCCAATCCTCTAATTTGTCTAGGTCCCTCTGTATCCGATCCCTACCCTCTAGCGTATCTACCACGCCTCCCAGTTTAGTGTCATCTGCAAACTTGCTGAGAGTGCAGTCCACACCATCCTCCAGATCATTAATAAAGATATTAAACAAAACCGGCCCCAGGACCGACCCTTGGGGCACTCCGCTTGAAACCGGCTGCCAACTAGACATGGAGCCATTGATCACTACCCGTTGAGCCCGATGATCTAGCCAGCTTTCTGTCCACCTTACAGTCCATTCATCCAGCCCATTCTTCTTTAACTTGGCGGCAAGAATACTGTGGGAGACCGTATCAAAAGCTTTGCTAAAGTCAAGGAATAACACATCCACTGCTTTCCCCTCATCCACAGAGCCAGTTATCTCATCATAGAAGGCAATTAGGTTAGTCAGGCATGACTTGCCCTTGGTGAATCCTCTCCTCTAAGTGTTTCATAATTGATTCCTTGAGGACCTGCTCCCTGATTTTTCCAGGGACTGAGATGAGGCTGACTAGCCTGTAGTTCCCCGGATCCTCCTCCTTCCCTTTTTTAAAGATGGGCACTACATTAGCCTTTTTCCAGTTATTTGGGACCTCCCCCGATCGCCATGAGTTTTCAAAAATAATGGCTAATGGCTCTGCAATCTCATCCGCCAACTCCTTTAGCACCCTTGGATGCAGTGCATCCGGCCCCATGGACTTGTGCACGTCCAGTTTTTCTAAATAGTCCCGAACCACTTCTTTCTCCACAGAGGGCTGGTCACCTTCTCCCCATACTGTGCTGCTCAGTGCAGTAGTCTGGGAGCTGACCTTGTTCGTGAAGACAGAGGCAAAAAAATCATTGAGTACATTAGCTTTTTCCACATCCTCGGTCACTAGGTTGCCTCCCCCATTCAGTAAGGGGCCCACACTTTCCTTGACTTTCTTCTTGTTGCTAACATACCTGAAGAAACCCTTCTTGTTACTCTTAACATCTCTTGCTAGCTGCAACTCCAAGTGTGATTTGGCCTTCCTGATTTCACTCCTGCATGCCTGAGCAGTATTTTTATACTCCTCCCTGGTCATTTGTCCAATCGTCCACTTCTTGTAAGCTTCTTTTTTGCGTTTAAGATCAGCAAGGATTTCACTGTTTAGCCAAGCTGGTCGCCTGCCATATTTACTATTCTTTCTACACATCGGGATGGTTTGTTCCTGCAACCGCAATAAGGATTCTTTAAAATACAGCCAGCTCTCCTGGACCCCTTTGCCCTTCATGTTATTCTCCCAGGGGATCCTGCCCATCTGTTCCCTGAGGGCATCAAAGTCTGCTTTTCTGAAGTCCAGGGTCCGTATTCTACTGCTCTCCTTTCTTCCTTGTGTCAGGATCCTGAACTCGACCATCTCATGGTCACTGCCTCCCAGGTTCCCATCCACTTTTGCTTCCCCTACTAATTCTTCCCTGTTTGTGAGCAGCAGGTCAAGAAAAGCTCTGCCCCTAGTTGGTTCCTCCAGCACTTGCACCAGGAAATTGTCCCCTACACTTTCCAAAAACTTCCTGGATTGTCTATGCACTGCTGTATTGCTCTCCCAGCAGATATCAGGGTGATTAAAGTCTCCCATGAGAACCAGGGCCTGTGATCTAGAAACTTCTGCTACTTGCCAGAAGAAAGCCTCGTCCACATCATCCCCCTGGTCTGGTGGTCTATAGCAGACTCCGACCACGACATCACCCTTGTTGCTCACACTTCTCAACTTTATCCAGAGACTCTCAGGTTTTTCTGCAGTTTCATACCGGAGCTCTGAGCAGTCATACTCCTCTCTTACATACAACGCAACTCCCCCACCTTTTCTGCCCTGCCTGTCCTTCCTGAACAGTTTATATCCATCCATGACAGTACTCCAGTCATGTGAGTTATCCCACCAAGTCTCTGTTATTCCAATCGCATCATAGTTCCCTGACTGTGCCAGGATTTCCAGTTCTCCCTGCTTGTTTCCCAGGCTTCTTGCATTTGTGTATAGGCACTTAAGATAACTCATCGATCGTCCCTCTTTCTCAGTATGAGACAGGAGTCCTCCCCTCTTGCTCTCTCCTGCTTGTGCTTCCTCCCAGGATCCCATTTCCCCACTTACCTCAGGGCTTTGGTCTCCTTCCCCCGGTGAACCTAGTTTAAAGCCCTCCTCACTAGGTTAGCCAGCCTGCTGGCGAAGATGCTCTTCCCTCTCTTCGTTAGGTGGAGCCCGTCTCTGCCTAGCACTCCTCCTCCTTGGAACACCATCCCATGGTTGAAGAATCCAAAGCCTTCTCTCCGAGACCACCTGCGTAGCCATTCGTTGACTTCCACGATTCGACGGTCTCTACCCAGGCCTTTTCCTTGCACAGGGAGGATGGACGAGAACACCACTTGCGCCTCAAACTCCTTTATCCTTCTTCCCAGAGCCACGTAGTCTGCAGTGATCCGCTCAAGGCCATTCTTGGCAGTATCATTCGTGCCCACGTGGAGAAGCAGGAAGGGGTAGCGATCCGAGGGCTTGATGAGTCTCGGCAGTCTCTCCGTCACATCGTGTATCCTAGCTCCTGGCAAGCAGCAGACCTCTTGGTTTTCCCGGTTGGGGCGGCAGATAGATGACTGAGTCCCCCTGAGGAGGGAGTCCCCGACCACCACCACCCTCCTCCTCCTCTTGGGAATGGTGGTCATGGAACCCCCATCCCTAGGACAGTGCATCTTTTGCCTTCCAATTGGTGGAGTCTCCTTCTGCTCCCTTCCCTGAGATGGGTCATCTAGTCCACTCTCCGCATTAGTACCTGTAGAGAGAACATGGAAACGATTGCTCACCTGTATCTCCATTGCTGGTACATGGACGCTCCTCTTTCTCCTTCTGGAGGTCACATGCTGCCAAACTTCTTCACCATCCTTCTGTCCCTGCTGCGGCTGCTCTGAATCTTCAGAACATTGTGGCCGTAGAAGCATCTCCTGACATCTGTCCAGGAAATCTTCATTTTCCCTTATGCAACACAGAGTCGATACTCGTTTCTCCAGACCTCGAACCTTCTCTTCCAATATGCAGACCAGCTTGCACTTTGTACAGACAAAGTCGCTTCTGTCCTGTGGAAGAAAGACAAACATGGCACAACCTGTGCAGGTCACAACAGCTGATGACTCACCTTCCATATCACCTTCCTCTTAAGAGCTTCCTGATGAATGTCGACCTGAGGGTTGATTTAATTCCCTGTAACTTTGGCTAGTCCTAAATTCATACCCTGGCACTTTATATCAGAGCAAACTAAACTACTCATTGCTAGAGGATAACTTCTCCCAAACTGATGCTGTTCACATTTTAAAAATACAGAGGCAGATCCACAGCTGGTGTGAATTCTTATAGATCTGTTGAGTTGAATGAAGTTCTAATAATTGGTACCAACTGAGGACCTGCCACCTGGACTCTCTCATATCAGCTGTTCTCTCAAATGTAGTCTTTTCCTTCTTAGCATAATATTTAGAAAAAGCAGTTTCACAGCTCCTGGGGGTATTGTCTAGTCTCCAGACTTCACAGTCCTTATTGACCTTCCAGTGCTTCAAAGCCTTCCCCAGGTGGCCCCTTCTCTCTGAAGCTATCTGACAGGTCCAGTGAGCCTCAGCCCAGTTCCTTCTCTGATCCTGCATCCTAGTTATACCACTTTGGCTGAGAGGCAGGAAACCCTATAAGCTGTAACCGGTAGGGCACATATGACCAGGAGCAAGCATGTGACCTGACACTTTAGCTCCCTGTTTTAAAGGGCCCAAGGACTATAACAGGCACACTGGGATGTGTATGTGCCCCACGCCCACTTCCCTGTTACAGCTAGGCTTTCATTATAGTATTTTCTCCTCTGCCTGCCCACCCTGTAAGATTCCAACCTACGTCCTTTATAGCTCTCTTTGACTTCCTCCTTTCAGTATTCAAACTGTGAGATCATGTTGGTGATTGATTTTTCCAGTGTTTACATTCCTTTAATTCTTTGGGCCTTTTCTGCTTATATTTTTATTTATTTTATTTGTAGTGTCAACAGTGTGTAAAGCATTTTATAGACAGGTAAGAAAATTATTTTCTTCTGAAGAGCTTGCAAACACAGAAGGGGAGAGAAGACTATAAAAGCAGCATGACTGAATGTAGAAGTTTAGCAGGCATCTTTTCAGTTCCATAATTTTTATTGCCCTGTACATTTTTTTTATAGGAAATACTTGTAGTCATCTAGTTCCTGATTCCCAAGTTTATACTTCTTAATCTCATGCATTCTTTTAATTCAGCATATCCAAAATGTGTCCAGTTAAGTAATAAGAAGAACACTTTCAACCTAATTATCCTCTCCTTTCTCCTGGAATTCAATATCACATTCAGCCTACCTCTCAGAGCAGAGGTGGGTGATACAACAACAAACTCATTTGCCTCCCACATCTGAGGACTATAAGTCTTTTAAGCATCATCACTTCTGTAATACTGTGAACATTCAACACTCTTGATCAACCCACTGTGAAAATTCTTTCTGCTGCCTTCATTTCCTCTTGTTTTGACTGCTATCATTCACTCTCGTGCTGTTTCCCTGCATCCCAACTCTTAAATTACTATAATCTACAATAATGGCAGCAGCACAACACTCTTGTAAGCTGTAGTGTTTTGGATCACTACTATAATGGGTTCATATTTCCAAAATGTGTAATGCCTTGTCTCTCCTCACCTGTATCTCAAAATGTGAATGTTAGCCTGTCCTCATTAGCTTCCTGCCTCTAGCAGTAGTACAAAATGTCTCGCTGATACTTCAAGAATTTCCATAGAATGGTTCCATTCAACCTCATCTGTATTTTCCAGCTAATTTGTATTATTCTTTAATGTCAATTATAGTATGGTGTTGGACACAAAAATGGGACTTGTATAAAACTGTTTTGGCTGTAACATAGGACATGAATCAAAAAGGGAAAGAGCAAGGGGAAACTGAGTGGATACGGAGGAACTTGACGGGTAAAAGTCATATCTTCTTACCCATGCAACTGCTATCATTGAAATCAGAGGCACTCAAGTGACTAAGGTCAAACATGATTAGGCCCTCAGATTTGTATTGCTTGTTTTGAAGCATTTTTATTTAAATACCTCATTCATTATTCCTTTGCATGTACCATTAAAAATCTAAGGACTGCATAATGTGCAGGAAGGAAAACAAGTTGCTGAATGTAATGGGCTAGCCTTCTAACAATAGCCTCTAATTTTTCACCCATAATTAATCTTCCGTAGTCAATTGTGGGCATACATTATAGCATTTAGAACTTTAACTATCTGCAAACACAACCAGATAGAGCTACATTTTAATGTAGTCACCAGCAGTAGCTTGCAGGCACAAAAATAATGGTTTTTGTTTGTTTTTAAACATGGACCAAACTAATTAGTGTAGTGGTGATAACAGAGAAATACTATAATAGCATACAACTCTGATTTAAAAATTAATAGAAATAGCAAATTAAATGGTAGGTAAAATATCAAATGTTCCAGACTAGGTATGTAAAATATTAAACGGTTAACTGATAAGTATTAGTCTTACTGTTAATATATTGTAGCTAACATTTAAAACAGATTGGCAGCAGCCCCAGACTCCAACCCCCTGCTGTGTGGGGCCAGGCAGGAGTCCCGGACACTGACCCCTTGCTGTGTGTGGCCAAGCGGTAGCCCTGGACTCCGACCCCACCCCCATCGTGTTAACGATTAAATGGTTAACCAGTATAATTTTAATAGTTTAAATGGGTACTTTTAAAAATGATATTTACATCCCTATTCCAGACTTGTTTAATGCACAACTGTAAATCATTTTTAATACCAAATCCTTGTTCTATTGAAGTCAGTGGGAGTTTTGCCTTTAACTTAAATGGAATGAAGCTTTGGTCCTTAGTCAAGAATTGCACTGTGTCCTGTACTACAGCTGTGGAACGCAAACTACAAGGAAATGAAACAAACGTGAATTGTTCTATAACCACATGATCACTGGCAAATTTTTATGAATGAATTTTCTAAAATCAGTATCAGATAATCCAGTATGGTGTCGTTCATTACGGTCACCAGCTGACTTTCAGAAATGGTGGCTAATTATTCTGATGCACCATAATGGTGCATCAGAATATTTAGTGCAATTCTAAATGGTAAGAGGTCCCTTGTCTAAAATAGAGCAAATATTGAATATCCCAGGGATCTTTCAAAGGGTTAAGAGATCAATCTGAAAAAATCCAGAGAGTAGAAAAGTGGAACCTTTATGAATTAACATATATTCCTTTTTAAATCTTCTGACATTTTCGGATTTTGATGGAAGTGACTGGCCTAATCTGTTTTTGACAGTTTTTATCTGCATTCCACTTCCTCCAATTCTTTCCTTTACAGCCATATGTCTAAGCTCCTTTGGGTACTAATGATTTTAAAGGATAAAGATTACAGTATGTGAGACCACAGATAGCAGAGGAGTAAGGACTGCTAATTATGAGCCACATGTGATAATGGGTAATCATGTGTAAATAAACAATTGACCGAAAAGCAGATCTCTTTCCTTTGCTCTTTCTACACATGTAAACACACATGTACATGCATGTGCATGAACACACAGGCACTCATACTAGCAGAGGGAAGAGAGGTCTCAGTAACCTTCAAAAGTCAGGTTTTCCTCCCATTTCACCTAAATTCAAGCCCAATTCACCATTCTCATACCAAATTATTCTTTGGAAGGAAAAGATAGGCTTGTGGTTAAGGCACTGACTTGAGACTTGGGAGATCTACATTCAATTCCAAGCTCAGTTATAGATATTCTGCATAACCTTGGATAAGTTTATAATGGAATCGCAACCTTTGTGGGCACCTCTAGGTATTACTGTAGCACAAATACCACTCCACTGCAAAAGGATCTGATGTTTAGCTTCTTTAAAGAACTAAATAAAAAGCGAAACAGAACTGAAGAAGAAATCTTTCTTTAAAACACCTCTAATAATAGCAAAATCACACACACAAAATGGTTCCATTACCATACATTTCTTTTTTTATAAATCCTTTCCCCCCTCCCCCAAAGTTTGCTCCAGTGTGAAAAGTTTTCATTTAATTTTACATATGTCATAAAATAACCCAACTAGATGCTAAGAAATTTATAACTAGCTAGAGAGATTAAGACAATAAAAATGAAGATGTAATGAACTGTCTCAAGAACCACAGTTTGCCACTTTATTGCTGTGTCAATGCTTGGTTAAACACTACAATTTCATAGTTTTTGACATAGTGCTAATTTAGAAACATTTATGCTTCAGACTAAATTGTATGGGCTAAACTTATCAGCATTGTATGGTTAATGTTCATTACAAAGTGTTGTCTTCCTTTTTATGTTAAAGAAGAACTTTAATATTTGGCATATTCAGATATGTCTGAAAACTTAAAAGCACTTGAAAAGTACATGAATTTCATATTTTTCTTGCCACATTGCTAATTACCAAATATATTGTGTTAAAAAACCTCATAGCGTGTAATGTTCAGTAAAATACTCTAAAATCGAGTTGGTTGTAGTGAAGATATGTTACATCAACTGCACAAGCACACAAATCAGGCAGCTTCTTTTCAGACTTCTGGAAACATCTTGTTCAAATTGGGCATGCTCAGAGGCTTAACCTCATCATAGTTACTCCCATACTGGAAACGTGCTACCTGTTCTATGCAGCCCATCTCACTTCTTTGCTTGACATGTAGTGGAGTTCTAATACTAGATTTTTTGACATTACAGTAATTTCCAAAGCAATAGACAATTCAACAGTGGAGAATAAAGTGTTATACCATAACCTCAGTGTTCCGACACCACTGCAGGATTGCACAGAAAGCAACATATAGCTGACAGAGAATGCTTATTACTGACACAGATATCAATAACAGCAGAGGAAATGCAAAAATATTAGCCAAGTACCTTCTGATACTTTTTTCTCCCTGAAATTTCCTCAGATGTGAAACATTTTTAAGTTTCTCTTTATTAATCCTTTATAAAGTTTTGTGGTATAACATATTCCTAGTTTACTATAGGCTTTAACTCTTCATTAAGAGTATAATCCTAGTTAGAGAGACTGGGATAGATAATGTAGTGACATGCAACCAAATGCACTAAAATGGGAAACAAATCACAATAGTACAGCATTTCCCCAAGGTCTAATTACGTAAAGTACTGTCACGGTGTGCGTCACCCACCACCAGACTGGCGCCTCCTCGTGGTCGTTCTGGGGATTAGCTCGGGGCCAACACCTCCATCTGCAACTTGTCACTCCTTTTCTGAAATCCGCCTGCAACCCCTCCCGCAGCATCAGGAACCGTAGTGTCCTCTTCATGGCTCAGCCCTCCAGTCAAGTCACTATCCGTGTTCCCCTCCTTCCAGGGGAGTTTAGCTCCTAGTCTATCCACTTCCCCACTGGCAACTGCAGTGAATTGTCCTGCCACTCCCCCAGGTCCACCCACTACTCCGGGTCCCAGCCCAGGGACCCGGTGGATTGCAGCCTCCTGCTGCATCCCTCTGCCTCTACTATTGCTGCCTTTCCTTAGGCCACTTCCCCACAACCAGAGCACCCTCCTCAGTCTCAGCAGCCTGTCCAGAGCTCCTTCTCTTCTCCCTGGGTTTCTGTCTGCACTGCTCTGTCCAAGGCGTTACAGGATTGCACCCTACTCTAGACACAGACTTCCCTCCTCAGGCTCCAGGAAGCTACTGACCCTGCTGCAAATATTTTAACATGTTTGAGATGTTGGCATGTGCCTGGCATTCAGCTCCTCTCCTGAGAATAAATACAGAGCTGAATTCCAAGATAAAGGAGATAAACCCTTTTTTGTGAGGTGTATAGCTTCCGGGCCAAATCCTGCTTGCCTTATTCACGTAGGATTAAATTAACTCCTCTCCAGAGGCTAGCACAAAGCCTATGCATCACTTAGGTTTGGGATGGCCATCTGGATACCGGTAAATTTCACCCATGGATTTTAAGACGTTGAGTGATGCAGGCAGAATTTGCACCACTATGCAAAACTATCTCCAAAACCTCACAAGCTTCATCTCAGGGAAAACTATTTACTTCTTGGTTCTGGAAGGGTATAGCTCTGAAGGAAGCATTTCTGTGAGATATTAATCTACAGAATTTGGTTTCAGATTTACAGCAGAATGGTTTTAAGTGATGAAGGCAAAGTGTTGCTGTCCTGGTAAGATCTACTTACTGTAGTGCGAAATGAAATACATGATTCTAGTTATCTTCTACTCAGCATTCCTAACCATCTGCAAGACAGCATCGATGAAGGAATTTAGCATGTAGCAAGAATTTTTCCAGTGACTTTACTGGTGGATGTCTTTTTATCATGCAGGTGCAGATAGACATGTTTAGTTGAGTTAGTAGGACTCTTGCCTTTAAACTAGGAGGTCATGGATAAAACCTACTCCTTGTACTCCTGTCAAGCACTGTATTGTTAGCTAGGCCATCCTTCAAATGAGATGTTAAAGTAAGCTCTAAGAATCCATTGGCACATTTCGGAAGGCAAAGTAGATAATGTCCTGGCCAGCATTCCCCTTCTCAGTAATACAGTTCTACAAGTGAGCTGTTGTTGGCTTTAAGGCCTTGTCTTTATGGGTATTTTAATCATGTTAGTTCAGTTGAATTAGCTTAACACTATTGAAGAACTTCTTCAAGACACAGGCTAACACTTTTAAAGTCATATTGGTTAGGCTTGGTTTAGCCTCTGAGGTTAAAACACGGCAAGCTAATATGGCTTCACAGATGGTAGCTGATGTCTTCAATAGTCTTTTCAGTTGTAGTAAGCCACTTGATTGAGTTGACACAAATGAAGAACACATCCTTTTTGCTTGTCAAAATAATCCTTTATTTACTTATGCAATACCTGCACTACCACCATCTAATTCATTGTTATGAAAAGGGCATTGGGATACCTTATGTATTAGAGCCAATGTATTAAATAAATACACTTTTAAAAAACAGTAATAAAGACTTTGGCATCAAATATCCATAATAATTGAAATATTATTATGTAATAATAGTTTATCTAGTTTCATTTCATTTTTATTGCTTCCCTGTAGGTCAAGGCAACAGATGCAGATGCAGGCCAGTTTGGTCGTATCGAATATTTTCTTTATGATGGATTCCATAACTATGAAAAATCTAAAGCATTCCAGATAGATCTCCATACAGGACACATCTGTGTGTGTCAAGACATTGATAGGGAAGGGGATCCAGCCACTTACGATCTCCTAGTGAAAGCTACAGATGGGGTAAGTTTCACCCTGGAATATTACTAGACTTGTAAGCATGTTTTGTATATTGAGCACAAATATATAGTTTTAACAAGGGAGGGAAGTTTTTAATATGTTTGTATGGAAGTTAAGAGGACAGCCTACAGTCTATGTAGACTACGCCGGATGCTCACAGGCTTTGCTGGCTGGGATATATGGAACATATGCCTCAAGAACGTCTGTTGAAGGGTGTGCTCTGTGGCCAACTCAAGAACTGCCAGTGTTGCAGAGGAAAGCCAAAGCTCCAATACAGCAACAAGGTCAAGCGGGGTCTCAAGAAATTCAGCATTCCCATTGACAGCTTGAAGACACAACCCACAACTGCTCAGTCTGGAGAAGCCGGGTCAAGGCTGGTGCAGTCATTGCCGAGAGCCATCAGATAGCCCAGACTGAGGCCCGCAGGTAAGCCAGGAAGCAGTGTGTGTTCCAACCGCCATCTGGCGGGTGGACCTGTAGCCACTGTGGGAAGGTCTGCCGTTCGCACATCGGGCTCTTGTCTCACACTGCTGTCAAGCACCATTGACTGACTGACTTCGTCCTGTTTCCTTTCATCTGTCCAGATGTTGGATGGCCATGAATGTGGATGTTGCAGACATTTTAATTGGAAATAATGTATTGCTCCTAAGGTAATCAGAGAATAATAGAAAGTTATTAAAGTTTATGGGTAAATCATATTTTATCTTCAGATGGGTAAAAATAGTGCTGCTGAATAGAAATGAAAATACATATATGTGTATGCAGTCTCAAGATTAGATATATTAATAATGGATACTTGATCTGGATGAGAGCATTGGCAGTCTTAAGAGTTCCTCACATTTCCCTTTCATTTGGCTCAGAAGATTTGGGTTTTGCCAAAACTCTGTGATTTTCAAATAAAAATATAGTAAAAGAGGCTCAGATGGAAATGTTATATGTGTATTCTGATCAGATTAATGCCCCAGTGATAAAGTTTAAATCAGAATCATGAGAAAACTGTAGGCATGCCAAAACTATAGACTCTTTTATTTTTGGATCAGTCTGTGATTTATCTTCTTTCAAGGAAATCTGATTTTTCAGAGGTTCTGAGCATTTTATTGACTTGACTTTTAATTGTGGGAGCTCAGTGCTTTTAAAAATCAGATCCTAGGTTCCTCAAGTTGGCACCTAATATCCGTGCCCACTTTTCAAACTTTGTGCTTTAGTGTATATCAGAGCTGGTACTGAGTCACCTTCTATCTCCACTGCTGCGTTAATGTAGCATGCACCTCCTCTTGGCCCCTTACAGTATGTCTTCATTGCAAAAAAAAAAAAAGGTAGGGCGGGGGGGAATATGTGCTTATCTCATGATAGCTAAACTGTATTAGTTAACGCCAGTTAAAATAGCAATGAAGATATGGCAACGGAGGTAACCCAGATTAGCAGCTTGATTTAGGGTATGTCTACACTGCAGCTTGGAGGTGTGATTCTCAGCGCAGGTAGACAGACTCATGCTAGCTCAGCTCAAGCTAGCATGCTAAACATAGAAGTGTGGACACTGCAGTGCTGATAGTGGTTCGGGTCAGGTTAGGTGTCTGAGTCCAAGCCTGCCCAGCCGACTGGGTCTGAGCTTAGATGGCTAGTCCAAACTGCTGCCTGTGCCACAACATCCACATTGCTTGAGCTGAGCTAGTGAGAGTCTTTCTGCTTGCGCAGGGAATCATACCTCCCAGCTGCAGAGTAGACATACCCTTAAAGTGTTTAGGAGAGCCTGGGATTGAACTGCAGCTGCTAATGTGAATTAAAAGCCAAGCTGCTGTGTCTTCACTGCGATTTTAACCTGAGTTAACAACGTGAGTTAAGAACAAACATTACTTTTTTTTTGCAGTGAAAACGGAGCCTGAGTGCTTATTTTCAATGCTTGGGAAGGAGCATGAATGATAGATGTTAGCTGTGGAAGAAGGGTTTGGCAAAAGAAGAGAGAATTAATGGAAAAAGATGGGAGAAGAGCGAAGGGTCATTGGTAGTGACAAAGGGAGGGAAGGAAGGAAGAAAGAAACTGAGAAGGTTAAATAGACAACGAAGAGGAGGAGAGTGAATTTTCCAGGTGGTACACAGCTTATTTTACAAATGAAATGGTGCAGTAGAACTATCAATTTCTTTCACCCTGTTTGTTTCTTCTCCATGATTTGATTTCTGAGCCTGTCTGCCTTTTTTTATATGTGCCTTTTTAGAAGCAGCAATGGGAGAAGCAGAACTGCTCAGAAGTGACCACAGGGAGACAAGTATAAAAATTGCCTTTGTTAAATTGATACTGTGACCGGGGTGCTAGTGGGGTGCACAGTGCCAGCTGTGGTCACTCAGTTAGGGTGAATTGCAAAGAATGGGGCAGACAATCTCCATAAAGCTGGTGGATATTCCAATACCTAGATTTACTAAGCCAGCATAAAACAGTTTCTTTATTACCTCACTGGTTACTGAGAAGTCCAAACAACACAGTTCTCTGAAAGTGATCCAGCGTCAGGCTTCCATCCGGTACCCATGTCAAATATGATGAAAATTTCTGTAAATCTTATTTCATCATATAAAAGAAAAGGTTCTACCAATCCCAAAGGATTGGACACATTACCTCCCAGGTTAATGAATGTTTCAGATCTTACCCAAATACACACTACAGCCACCATGCTTGTTCCTCCACCATTCACAGTACATTCCAAAGAGAGATGAATACTGAGATATCCCGTGTTTACAATTCGTTTACATGATAGGATGTCCTTTTGACCTCTGAATTATTAGAATACAGCATAGACAGGGACTGTTGATTACATTGTCAACCCTACTCATATATATGTAAATACACACAAACACAAACATTATCTCCCTACATGTCTTTTGAGGTTTATTTATTTTGCAGGATGTTTAACCCTTTCTAGCCATGCGTCACAGATACTCATGAGTAAAGCTGGGTGAAAATTTTCAGCTAAATTTTTTTCTCCAAAAAATGCAATGTGGGTTGATTCATTTCATGAATTTGTGCCTGTTTCAGCAAATTGTTTCAGTTGATACAAACATTCAGAAATGTCAAAACTAATCACTTTAATTTTTCAGGCTAGATTCACTATGGGATTTAGGTGCCGTTTACAAAGCTGAGGATGATATGATGGTGACCTACTTATAGCCTGATGGTTAGGGCTCTCATCTGGGAGACCTAAATTCTTGTCTGTACTGAAACAGGGATTTGAACTCAGGTCTTCCCTCCTCCCAGGTGAATTCCCTAAGCATCACACTATTGGCTATTTTGGGATGAGTCAACTCAACATCTCCAGTTGAAGCTGTTCCACTTTTTTATCGAGAGAGAATGTGAGAATGGCTCTGTAGTGCAGTGGTTGGGGCACTCACCTGAGAGGAGGGACACCACGGTCCAAGTTCCTGTGACAGTGAATAATTATTTATAGAAAGTGAAAGAGCCTCTCCTCCCCAGTCCCAGTGCCATGGTGGTTAGAGCACTCACCTGAGAGAGGGAAAGACTTTGGTTCAACTCCTGCTCCAGAATGGGGATTGAATCTGGGGGTATGTCTACACTACGGGATTAATCCAAATTTAGATAATTCGAATTTGGGAAACAGGTTGTATAAATTCGATTGTGCGCGGCCACACTAAGCACATTAATTCGGTTTTTAACTACATTAATTCGGTGGTGTGCGGCCACACTACCCCATTTATTTTAACCACATTAATTCGGTGGTGTGCGGCCACACTAACCCTAATTCGAATTAACAAAATCGATTTTGGCGCTACTCCGCTCGTCGAGGTGGAGTACAGAAATCGATTTAAAGCGCCCTTTAATTCGAACTAAATGGCTCTGTAGTGTGGACGGGTGAAGGGTTAATTCGAATTAACGCTGCTAAATCCGAATTAATCCCGTAGTGTAGACCAGGCCTGGGTCTCTCACATCCGAAAGTGTCCCAAACATTAGGTAAAAGGGAATCTAGCTCTTCATTTCCTTTTATTAAACAAAAGGTGAAAAATACCTGAAATTGAAATTAAATGTTTCATTTTGGGTCAAATGAAGCATTTAGTTTGACCCAAAACAAAATTTTTCAGATTTTTTTGATTTGCTGAATATTTTGAAAACTGTTTTGGTTTGAGCTGAACTGATTAAAAAAAAATTCGGAACTGCTAATGAACTGAAAAATCAGTTATTCTGCCAGCTCTACTTATGAAACCCAATCCTTCTGTCATGAAAGCTAGTGACAGAACTCTCATTGATATCAGTGGGGGCAAGATCGGGTCCAGTATTACTGCAAGTTGAAAAACAGCAGAGAAATCCAACATATGTTACACACAATCCCCCCTTCTGGTTTGCTGAATCTTTGAAGTTACATATTTAAACATGTACAAAAGTTAAGTCATACATGTGAAGCGTACCTCATTTTGAGAGATGTCTCTCATTTTAGTCCCTACGTTATCTACATATTTGGTATCCCTCCCCTTTTATTATCAAAAATTACTTACATCAGAACTGTTGTAAGTAAGGTTATAGAAAGGAATGAATCCCACAGCACCTGCATGAATAATTTTTGTGTTGTTCATTTTGGGGTCTTTGTCACACATGATCCTCCATATATGGACCTTTGCAGATTGAGAGCTATGTGTACAGTAACATCAATTTTCTCATACATCACATACTGTATATCCTTAGGTATCCATTTAGAGTCGGACTATACCAGTAAACTATAACTCTAAATACAGCAGTGGTATATAGCCACAACTTCCTACGAAAGCTCCAGGAGGTATTATGCTTTAATGAGAAACTATGTTTCCTGGAGTTTTTGTGGCTAGCAGATGCTGTGCTACCACTTAAGCATTCAGCGCATTTTCCCCTCCATAGCCAGCCCATTTGTGGCGGGTGAGGGCCCTGGCTTCTCCCTTTTCCTTTTGTGTTTGCTTTTGCCTCTTGGGTACTAGCTAAAAAGCAGCATGTGTCCTCTAGAGACCACAGACTTGTGATTGTGGCTGGTCCCTGTGTGTGAGGGAAGCAGAAAGAGGGAGAAACGCACATCAACCCTCCTCCCACATGAACCTGCACAATGCTCAGCCACAGTTTGGCTCTAAATAGTTAAACAAGTGATTAGAAATAATACATTTGTGTGATGTGGACAAGTTAATGATATTAGGAGAGCCTTAATTTTGTGCATTTCCTGTTTTTTCTGTGCTTAAAATGCAATGTTTAAGTTGTAATTCTCTTTCCACCTGCAAACTTCCATTTTTGTAGGTGTTTTTGAGTTACTAGTGAACTAAAAACATCTTGAACTGCTGCAAGAGTATAATGATTTTCATTCTCAAATAACACAAAAACAGGTGAAGGCATTTCCCTCAGGAAACCTTCCAAAATTTTTCAGCTGTAGGTTGAGACCAGGCATGGAAAATGTCAATCTCAATGGTGAGTTTTTCAGAAAGAGAATATGAAAAACAGGAATTTTAATGAGAGGTCTAACATAGTCTTAAAGGTGACCAAGAAAGGGGGATAAAATGGTATGCCCTTTTTTTGCTTTTAAAAGATCTGAGAATAAGGCCTGATATGTTTTAATGGACTTGTTTATCTTTTACAATAAGAATGCAATGCAATATGAAATTCCATGTTTTGTTTTCCCTGGGCTGGTTAGATGTGTATCCAGAATGTTTATACCCATCGTGGTAAACCTAGCAATACATGTTGTTGTACAATGAGGCATTAAAATAAACTCAGTTGCATGTATGAAACAATATCCAATTTTTAAAAAGTGTGTATGTTTTCAGTGTTGTGCAGTTACACTCTGATCAAGCCTTATTGCTAATTAAGATACATAGCCCTATCCTTTTGTGTGCTCACCTGCATTAATTACATGATGTCCAACAGTTTGGTGTTCTACTTCATCCAAACAAACAGTGGTCCATACAGTTGCTAGAGGAAACCTACCATAGTACTAAAAAATGTAATTGTAGGAATGCTGCGACAGAATCCTTCTCCCTCTGCACTACAAATGCACCTACCACTGTAGTGCTTAGGCAGCAGTTACAAAACTGAAAATCTTATGACTTCTGTGTAAAGGAGATACAGATTATTCCTTTACCATACATTAACATTAAAAAGTTTATTAACATTAAGAAACACATTCTTTCCACATCTTTATTTGTTTAGTTCCAATTTAATTGGTTTTGTCTTCCTGTCCCATTTGAACGCTTGTTCCTCTGAAAGATTGAAAAGACTAGCCCTTTTGCCTGTATTTTAAAAACAGTTTCAAAATCAGATCTATTCTGCAGAAATTGCATTTGCAGGGAGTCAAGGACAAAGCATTTTAAGCATGGTGCTTTTAAAGAAATCACTTCTAATTACACATACAAGCACATCTGCTGAATGTGAAGGTGAAGTTACATGACTGATTATGATGAAAATTGAGTTGTATGCTCAGAGATGATTACCCCTCTAGTCCACTCAGAATGGTCTGTTTTCTTATTTACGCAGATGAAATTGTAAATTCTTTGCTATTAAGCATAATCTTTTGAAAATTAGAAGTAAATGCAATTGACAGTTTTTACAAACGTAAATCTTAAGGAAAAAAGAGAATGAGCACTATATATGGTGCATGTTCTGACCTAATTGTCAGGGGACACTTGATACATAACACTATAAAGAACAATGTTGATACTATATATTTGTTCAGGAATTTTAGAAATATGTTTTGTTTACTTAATTACATGAAATGGCTTGCAAGGTATATTGTACCCTTGACAATTTTGAAATCAGTCATTTTTAATAATCTGCGGCTTATCCCTCCACTGGTTGCTCAGGCCAAATTGCCATTCCTGAAATGAGGATTCCAATGGGAGCTTTATCTCAGAAAGGAGTAGAGGATTAGACCTCAGAATTATCAAATTCATAAGATATTGGTAAACATTATAAAACATATGTCATTTACCTGATAAACTAAAATGGATCTAAACTGGGTGATTATATATGACACTTAGACATGTTATTAAAAAGGAGTCATTTAGCTAATAAAATGCTATTATGTCTTCTGAACTGTTACAGACAGCTGTATATCAAGTATTCTGTAATGGAAATGTCTATGAAAGCCCTTAAAATAATATTGGCTGTGTGTTGACTGGTCAATTTTTAATCAAACACCAAAAGCAGTTGGATCAGTTCAACATTTAAAACTTTCCCAATGCTTCTTGGTATTTAGATGGATTCTGATGAAAGTGTGATGATACTGCTGAAACTCTAAATGGCTTTCCTACTATATGTTGTGTATAGAGAGAGACTTATGCTTGTTGTCTCTTTCTTGTGTTTTAGCAGTTACATGTAACAGCTACCAATATTCTTCTCTTTTTTTTAGTTAAAGCAGTTACTGTAATACACAAAGTGCCCAGTTCAGCACTCCTTTCTCAGGCAAAATTCCCATTGAAGTTAAAGCTTTTGAAATTTGTGGCTAATTCTATTCCTTCCTTGCCCTACTACAGCATTACAACTTAAAAACTGCATAAACATATTTCAAAGAAAATAAAATTTGTATTCAAGTCTTGAGAACCTATATATAACCTTTCAGTTTGGAACAAAATTTTAATGGAATCCTATATCCCAGCATGTTGGAAACGATAATTGAAATCCTGTCAGATTCTTATGCAGTCTTACAATGTAAACAGCAAAAATGCAGCTGTTCTACATAACATCATAGGTATTTGTTAAGCAGTAGAATCTTTTCTGTCAAGAAGGTAGTATTATTTATATTTGAAGAATGGTTTGAGAGGTTTATTGTTAGCTTCATGTTTTTACATAGATTGGATGTTGCTAGGGAAAAGAGAGTCTCCAGTTATGGTAATTTCAGCTCTGTAGCAGTATATCATGTTCATTGTTTGTTCCACATGTAACAAAATTTCAGAATCACAACAATGTGACTTGTACCCAACTTTATTGCCATTCCATCAATCAGCACAATTGTAGTTAAAAGGTTATTTAAGCATTTGAGAGACATGAAGTTATATGAGCAATATTTCTAGAATACAAAGGCAGAATGAACAACAGTGTTCTACTGTTGCTTGAAATATGTTTTAACAAATGTAATTTTCTTTCAACAATGGGCATGCTTAAATCAGTCTTCACTTCCTGGATAATCAACTGTCATGCTTGTCTCTGAACAGATAAAGGAGCATATTCATGTGGTTAGAAATAGCAGCCATTTGTTCCCAGTCACTAGGGATCTTTCTCAAAAATTACCACTGCCAGGGTAACCTTAAAGAAATTCTACTGCATCAAAACAAGAAGGGTTGCATGTCATCCATTATACTGGGTGATGACAATAGTAGAGCCTCTCTTCACTTGTGTCTAATGGATATGCTTCAGGGTCAGGAAAAGGAGGCACTGGCTCCTCAACAACAGTGGTTAGCACAAGGACAGAGAGGAGTGAGGTAGACCAGCCGTTACACTCCCCCATCTCACGTCCCACCCTTCTAAAAATATTTCAGAATGGACCTCTCCCTCCCTCCAAAAAAGATTTTACAGTCTAACTCCTTAAAATGAACTTCTTAGATTGGAGGGTGAAATGTCTGCATTTTTCCTTAGCAGTCAAGAACACAGATTGGGTCAAGTGGTTTAAAATTAATCCCCATAATACTTTGCTGTTCTTAAACTCCTCCCACGTTTGCCCCCTTTTCCATATTTTTCCTTTCTCTGTCCCTCCTCTCCCCCCAAAAGAAAACTCAACAGCACCAAATGGGTGGGGGATGAGGATTCCATTTTCAACCTAATCTCCATTTTTGGACTAAACTCTTTTAACTTTGCTTGTGGGATCAGGATTCAGTCTATTGTAAGAATACTGCAAATAAGTAATTTTTCATTACTTTACGTTATAGTCTTAATTTTCCTCATACATTTAAACTAAGGTTCCTCACAACGGTGTCATGACATCGTCAGTGCCAGGCTATAGAGACAACATGACTATGTGAAAAAATACGGAAAAATGAAAGCCTCAGTGAGAAAATTTACAGAGCTAATGCTGTTGATGGATTTATTTATTGTATCTCAGCAATTCAGTACAAGTCTATGGAGTCAACAGACCAAAGATTGAATGCAGTTTTTTTGAGCTTGCTACTGCACTACAGTGAAAATCCCAGCCTGAGTAACTGGACTGCACTCTGGATAGTTTTGTGAAGGACAAAACATTTTTCTCAATAAATGTGGCACACAATGGTGCATGCAGAAATATACATCTAAGTTACACCCATGGTTCCTGTGGCATCATGCATAAATTCAGCATTACGAAACATAGCTTGCCCTTTGTTCATGCCAGTATACAATTTGTGTGTGTGCAGTCTCTATAATTACTTACTCAACTTACATGTACACATTTTTTGTGCATAACTCTTTGAAAATCAAACACTGTATCCATGGAGTGTCTTCTTCCATCCGTGTTGTAATGTACTGTCAAGTGCATGTGCAGAAATCTGTATATCACATCGTTCCACTGCCACTCAATTGGCTTCTTGCTACAGAATCTCAGCTTTGTTAAAATTATGTTTGTAGCCTTTATGGGTGTAGAGAGAACCTTGAAAATGTGAACCAAAGCAAAACTGATACAGCAGTGCTTTCCTACATCTATAGGAAGCCTAAAACAATAGTGCTGAGAGGTGAATGACTGTGCATCTCAGTCAGGGTTCTATGGCCTCCATGATTCTGCAGCTACAGAATTCATTTTTTTCCAAGATGGCACAAAATTCAATATTTTTGCTATGGAATTTGCCATATTGCCATTTTTCTGTAGTTCTGCCTTGCTCAGACTGGCCTGCAGCTGCTGCCTTCCCCACATGGTTGAGTTAATAACCGGTAGATGCTCCCTGTATTGTTCCATGGAGCCAGTGCAAGAGTTTGGCTTCTAGCCAGGGTGTGTGAGAGGCAGAAGTGTAAGCCAAGTGGAGAATAGCATAGCAGCGCAGTCTTGAGGAGCTGGGGAGATGAGTTAGTGACGACAGCTGCAAGGCTTACCCTCCTCCTCTCCCCCCGCCCCCCCCGGGGGCCCGGGTGGGAAAGGGGGCCCAAGGCCCGGGAGTGGGGGTCAGGCTTCCGGGAAAGTATAGGAAAAAAAAAAGCTATGCTCAAAAGTAATTGTATATTAGTTAAAAAATATTCACTGATGTAAAATTATGAGCCATAGTTGTGTGTGTTTGTGTGGGAAATGGGAATGGATAGTATTTCATGTCGGTAGACTAAATTAATGTTGCCATGGAACGTAGGGAATGGAATATAGAGGTTGCTGCTACAGAATTCAATCCCATTGTGCCTCTGAGTACCCAAGGGCTTGTGTGTGTGTGTGTGTATGTATATATATGTGTACTGGATGGCTTGTCAGAACTGTGTGTTGCCCTCTAGAAGCTAGTCTGTAGAGGAAATGGGGCCCTAATGCTAATACAACTAGCGGAGATTCTCATTTCGTTCAAGTGCTAGAGGCATTTGTTCTTGAAGAAAAAGGGCCTGACCTTTATCTGTGAAGCCACAGAAAGCACAATAGGTGATGACTATGAAATCCTATGTGCCAAGAAGTACAAGGGATTTACATGGATAACTCTTGTTAGAGTTAACAAGTTTTGTACTTAAACCTCATGTTCCTTCATGGGAGAATAGATCCCTTTGTTTACTGCAGTAGCTAGCACGGTGGAGCTGCATTAAATATACTGTTAACTCCTTAAACTCAATTTTCTGGCTTTTATTGGTGCCCTTTACATAGTTACTTTTAACAAATGTTTTTGTTCAATTTCATTGTAGATTGTTTTATATTCTAGCAATGCCTTGAGGCATATATTTGGTTAACTGTAACTGACTTTGATTTTTACTTTGTTCTGGTTTATTCAACAGGGTGGGCTAAGTGCCCAGGCTTTTGTTCGTATTGAGATAGAAGACATTAACGATAATCAACCTATTTTCGACCCTGCCAGCTATGTGACAAGCATCAGTAGTCATACGCACCCAGGAACAGAGATCATCAATGTCGTTGCCACAGACAGGGATTCAGGGATATATGGAGTTGTGACATATGAGCTGGTTCCAGGAGAGTTTTCTTCCCTTTTCACAGTGGATACTTCTTCAGGTACAGTATGCATGTGTGACACAGAAATTATAAGACACACCATGTCACACTTTTTCTTTGAAATTTAGTTTCTTTGTTTAGAGTCAAGTCATAAAATCGAAATTTAGGCCCTGTGGCATATGTGCAAGATATTTTCTTTGTTTCTGGGGGGTGGGGTTGTGAGCAAATGTTAAATGACCTTTGCATCTACTGGAATAAATAGAGCTCTAGAATGTATGTCACGGGAAGTGGAATGACAAGCAGCTGATGTCATTTCTCTAGCATTTTAAATTGGAAACTAGAGAATTTTGGCCATGCATCAGTTGTGCATTAATTACTTTATACATATGTTAACGCTTAGAACACTAAAGACTTATCTTGCGTGCGTTTTATTGGGGGATAGTTAGTCTCCCCTCCCCACCAACAAGGAGCCTCCTCTTCTAGATTTCTGTTCCCTCCAGGACTTCTATCAAATAAGACCCTTCCTTATAGCCTTCCAAAGTGTGCCACAACAAATTTCCCAGCATGCTGATAGTCTCATGCTACCCACCAGTCTCTAGTTCTATGTCTCTGTGTGACTCCACTGTCAGCTTCATGAGTATCCTTTCCTGCTCCTTACTTCCTGACCTGACCTCCCCCATTCTGACTTCAGGCTTGAGGGAGAGGTCTGGATCCCACACCTGGGGGCCCTGAGTCACACTAGGAGTGTAAGCCAAGGCAAGAGGGCATTTTGATAGGGTCAAAGCAAGTCAGGATGAACTACTTCTAAGAGTCTTTAATGCACCTTGCCTTCACAGAACTCGCTCCTTTAGCACTGCCCAAACAGCAGTCCCTGCTGGTTTTTTTGTTATCCTGGGAAACTCTCCAGTGCCTACTGGATTAAATACCAGGGGCATAACCAATGCCCAAAGTACACCAGACTTTCAATATTTGGCTTTTAATATTTGGGAACTAAACCAGAACTACAGTTCAACTTGAAATCTAGTATACGTATACTACTAGGAATATATCCTGATCGTCAGTATTATTTCCTGATAGTCTGTCATTTAAGATTAATTAATTTTGATATAGGGGATTATTTCATATGTTTTAATAATTTTGCTGTGTTGTGATATGTGTGTGTGTATTAGCTGTTTGGCATGGAAATCATCATAAGGAAATACTCTGTTCTCTCAAAATGCTGCCTATTTGCATCCTGTGACCTAACACCTAAAATATTCTGATGAACAGAAGAAACTAATCTTCTTAGGAAGTTGGCCCGCTTATCTTGGCTATTTCATAATTTACTTTTACCATGGACCTTAACTGCCTGTCAAATCAGTCCCTCTAGGGCATAACTGATGCCAAAAATATATAGGTCAATCAATAATCAGGGAACTGGATCTCCACAGTCATTTAACTGATTGTTTCAAAACTGCATCAGTGGCCTTGTCAGAGAGAGCCCCTGTAGGTTACTCAAGAAGAATTGGCTTTGCAGTATGCCTTTCTTTAAAGGGTTCTTCTCCCTTGAATTGTGGCCCTTTGGCCTGATTTTTCCAGTTTGGGTGATTTGTAAATGTCATCTTTAATCATGAGGAACACTTGAGTCATCAATATCTTGTGGAACTATCATGGTATTTTATCAAACAGAGACCAAATTAATAATGAAATAACCTGAGGTCATTATTCCTGGCACTTATAAATGAAAAACCATTTGGGTTGAAGACACTATTCCCAACCTTATAGCACTTGGAATCTGATTGCATATAATCAGATCTCATGGATAATTCATGATATCCGGCTGTGTTTTATTTTAACCTATTAATATTAATGCTGATGTGTCCTTTTTGGTAAAGGATACCCTTTTTCCTTTTGCCTTTTTTTCATGTCTAGCTGCAGCAGTGCGTATAATTAAGTAATGGTGAGCTGAAATAGTTTCTAGACTGTTGGCTATATCTAAGTGACAATAGCCCTTGTGACTGTCAGGCTACTTCCCAGAAGCTCTGCAATCTTTCTGGGTTAAGTAGCTATGGAAGTTGATCAGTATTAAGAATTGGAAGCAAATTCTATGTCTTGCTCTGTGACAGCCCAGAGACTGAGTTCCTCCTCTTCCTTGTTTTCTGAGAGGCAGGAAGATGACCAGTTGCCATTTAGGATTTTCCCTTTCTGTAAGAATCTCTTCTCTGCTTCTGATATTGGAGGGATTCACTGAGAACATCGAGTGTCCCTGCTGTTCTTCTCTCAAGAGGTTGTAAGGAGACTTACTCCAGCTGCCATGTGGATTGCATTGGCCCAGTTTCACGGGGAGAAGGAGATGAACAGAGACTATCAGAAATAGAAATTGTATATTGAGAACAGGTGGGCTGCAAACTTCTATAATCTCTCCTCTCTCATGAGCTATTTGAAAACATACTTCAGGGAGGTCCTTTTTTTAGCCTTCACTGTGGACTTTCCCTTGAAGCCACCATCTGTGGATTGTACATTGTACAATATTGTGGATTTGTGTCATGGCAAGTCCCATCTCATTTGCTTTTTTCACTTGCAAAGAAGGGATTAGGGAGATGACAATGTGGTATGGTAATGGAGGTTGGGGTTAGAAGTTGCATGTGAATTTATTTTACTAATCAATTTCTTAATTTCTAAGTGATAACTGTAATTGTTGGAAATGTGTTCAGGGATCAGGCAAGATAGTTAGTTAACTGAGTCTTTTTGACTTATTTTGTTAGTCCTTAAATAGTTTGGCTTCTTTTGATATGTACATGGGACAGAGAATGGTATTTTCAGTTTTAGGAAAAGACATTACAAAAAACGCATTTTTTACTAGCTGAGAATTATAGTAATATAACAAAACTCATGTACCAGATGAAGCTATTCTCCAGGCCAAATGAGATTTTTATTTGACAGTATCCAGAATGTATGTTTGTGTGTTATTGTAGCTCAGCTCAGGGGCAATCTCAAATTGCTGTATTCAGGATTTGTAGCACTCGCCAAAAAATAAAATTTTCTTTCCACTTTCTGAATAAAAAAAGAAATGGATAACAAAAAACACACACACACACACACAAAAACCACCTGCTTGTTGAATATCACTTCCTGCCAACTATGGCTTTGCTAAGGAAACTATATGACTGTATTACCAAAACTGTAAGCTTTGCACAGTAAGCAAACTGTGTTCACAGTAAAAAATCTTCATGATCTGTTGGTCATAAGAACATAAGAACGGCCGTACTGGGTCAGACCAAAGGTCCATCTAGCCCAGTATCCTGTCTACCAACAGTGAGCCCTTTAAATATTGGTGTTACATTAGCTAACTTCCAGTCATTGGGTACAGAAGCCGATTTAAAGGACAGGTTACAAACCTTAGTTAATAGTTCCGCAACTTCACATTTGAGTTCTTTCAGAACTCTTGGGTGAATGCCATCTGGTCCCGGTGACTTGTTAATGTTAAGTTTATCAATTAATTCCAAAACCTCCTCTAGTGACACTTCAATCTGTGACAGTTCCTCAGATTTATCACCTACAAAAGCTGGCTCAGGTTTGGGAATCTCCCTAATATCCTCAGCCGTGAAGACTGAAGCAAAGAATCCATTTAGTTTCTCCGCAATGACTTTATCGTCTTTAAGTGCTCCTTTTGTATCTCCAAAAAAGAACAGGAGTACTTGTGGCACCTTAGAGACTAACAAATTTATTAGAGCATAAGCTTTCGTGGGCTACAACCCACTTCTTCGAATGTATCTCGATCATCAAGGGGCCGCACTGGTTGTTTAGCAGGCTTCCTGCTTCTGATGTACTTAAAAAACATTTTGTTATTACCTTTGGCTAGCCATTCTTCAAACTCCTCTTTGGCTTTTCTTATTACATTCTTGCACTTAATTTGGCAGTGTTTATGCTCCTTTCTATTTGCCTCACTAGGATTTGACTTCCACTTTTTAAAGGAAGTCTTTTTATCTCTCACTGCTTCTTTTACATGGTTGTTAAGCCACGGTGGCTCCTTTTTTAGTTCTTTTACTGTTTTTCTTAATTTGGTCGTAGCAGTTGGTCAGCAGCAGGAGATTTAAAAATAAACAACCAGTTTTGACATCTAGATATTATGAGGTTGGGCCTGATCCAAAACCTATTGAAGTCAATGGGAAACTACCATTTATTTCAGTGGGCTCTGGTTCAGGTTCATTGTGTGGTTCTTCTAGATCAGTTCAATGGAAAAAAGAGCTTTTCATTGGACGGACAGACATGGATACATATTCCAGTACAAGGATTAGTGGAATTTTAAAAGACAGGATCAGTGGCATTTATGTGCTTTTTTTTATTTTTTAGATTCTCCATCATTTAGAATATTCTTTTAGAAACTTGTAAATTACATTTATTGTGCTTCTCTGTATGTAGATATTAGGATTAGCCATTTTTCATTTGGCTGAAGATAGATTGTTCCAAAAGTAAATCATTTGAAGATTGCATGTAGCTAGAAAACCATTTTGGTGTGTGATTGGTTACCAGTTCTATGCTCTATGCCTGTTTTATTATAATTTATTTCTATTGGTGGCGCAAAATCCACCTTAGTTCACTTTTATGTTTTACTTTCCTGGGTACCTGCATGATCCATGTTATCTATGCCAGTGGTTCTCAAACTTTTTTTGTTTTTTGCGGACCACTTAATGATCTTTTCAAATGTTATTTGTACCATTAGCTAACTATTGTAAAGCGCTTTGAATAAAAGCGCTATATAAAAAAAAATTAAGTTTTTTTGTTCTACAAATAAAAGCACACAACTCATATTAAAATATCTCTCCCCCACTGCAGCAGCCCCTGAGCTGGGGCTGAGACGGAGGGGGGTGTCTCTCCCTCTCTCCCCCCGCCGTGGCAGCCCCTGAGCTGGAGCTGGGAAGGAGGGGGGTCTCTCCCCAGCAGCCGCAGCCCTGGAGCTGGGAAAAGTCTTCTCTTTCTCTGGCTGCCGCAGCCCTGCACATCCCAAATTCCCCCACCCCCTCTTCTCACCTCACCTTACATGTGCGTCTTCTCCAGTGTCCAGGCACCTAATTAGTGAAGCCACGCCTCCGCGGCTCCACTAATTAGGTGGGTGGCCCTTCATTCTCTTGTGTGTGGCCATCCAGGCACGCACCTTAGAGGGAACTATCCGCAGACCACCTGAGTGGAGCTCGGACCACAGTTTGAGAACCTCTGATCTGTGCTATTTGCTCTGTGAGCAGCACTGGTTAATTGCCTGGAGCAAAGCATACTGAAGAACTATGCAGGCTAGTATGTTGTTTAAGCTGTCTTTATCTGTTTTCCCCATTAATGGTTAACAATACTTTACCTGAAGGTGTCATGCTGTCTGGAGTGACTCACTACTGTGAGTGCCAATCTCAGGTCAGCCTTTCAGAAAACAGGACAGAGGCCCAAACCGGTGGTAGGTTCTATAATTAGATTTCATCAAGGTAGTAACAAATGTGCATTCCTGGATCACTGTACCAGCTTTATCATGGAGTCATAGACAGTCCCCTTAGGCTCTCCATCTTGCCACCCAGACAAACTGGACTTAGTGATAATGGTCACATAAACCAAAAATCACACCACATCAGATTGCTCCCAGTCCCAGGAGATTAGTCACTTACCCCAGATCAATTGGTATTCCAGCTCTTACACCAAAGACAACGAAGGCACCACATTCTATACTAAACTCTAACTATAGGTTTATTAGCTAAGAAAAAGAAATTAGAGATATTGAGAGGTTAAAGCAGGTAAAATACATTAACAGGTGAATCAAAGTTCGTAAGTCCAAAATGATAGCAGAGGTGTAGTAATCTGCCAGTTTCCCAAAAGTCTTTTCAGTCCTACCCAGAATAAGTCTGAGGATCTTCTGTTCAGTTATTCCACCATGTTAGAATCCAAACAGCCCAGAGATAAAGGATCATTCCTTTAAATCCATTTTATAGCTTCTTCTTACAGATAACAATGCGACAAATGTTTTTACTCACTCCATGACCACCTGCTTCGAAATTAGCATTTCCTGTTACAGTCCTTAAATCCTTCATTAGCATTTCACAAGATTTCTTTGAGTAATTTAGTTACAGGGTTATACATAAACACAAATGTTTGTGATCACAAACAATAGGGTATTTCTCTAGTTTCCATGAATTGAACACCTGAACTCATTCTCATACTAACACACACTTTAATCTAGGGTTATCTAATTACAGGGGCATACATAATGTAAACATAATTTCAGGGGGTATATGCAATGTAAATGTAATGTAATAGTAAACAACAGGATATAGATAGGTGAAAACAATACAATTAACATCTCCTTTGATCTCTACTAACACAAGTGACTTGGCCTGAATATCTACTAATACATGTAACTCCTTTGATATTCACACACAAGTGAATTGGCCTATGGCTTTGGCCTGAGCTGGTCTGTCAGTGTCACGAAGGTATAGAATATTTATAGGCATGGTTGAACAAGAAATTAGAAGTTGTGGGCCTTAAGATGCAACTGTAACATGACAGTAAACCTAGGCAGCAGTAACTCGAAAAAAATGACATTGACTCCTCGATTTATCATCTTTTTGTCACAACAGCAGCATTATTTCTGGGATAGCTGATGGAACACACACATTGTTTCTTCTTTGGTTGACTTTTATTTTTCACCCATGGACATAGAGTTCATCCTTTAGTCTTGTAAATATCCTACCTGAGAGCTGTAGAAAGACCTAGGATTATCACCTCAGTTTTTTCAAGATAGCCCTGATTTGAGGAGACTATCTCAAGTCTGCGAAATATGTTTTGAAAATTATTTTGGCCCAGTCTGACATCATCATGTTGAATTGCAGAACTTGGTCTGTGGTCTGACTCTTCACACAAGTGCTCTCTCCTTGTTCTTGAACGCACACATTCATTGACTATCATGAAATGTCTGATCTGAATCATAGAGAGACAAGGTGGGTGAAGTAATATCTTTTATTGGACCAATTTCTGTTGGTGAGAGAGACAAGCTTGTCTCCCTCACCAGCAGAAGTTGGTCCAATAGAAGATATTACCTCATTCATCTTTTCTCTCTAATATCCTGGCACCAACATGGCTACAACTACACTACATGCATGACCTGGATCATGAGAGCTGAGTTAAAGCACGCAGTCAACAGTTTGTTTTCTTTTTTATAGTGTTGTATTCTCAACATGAGGTAATCTTCATCCTCTAGACCATTAAGTTTTACCAGAACTGCTTTCACTGGTCTTTGAGTGTCTGTTGATTTCAGTGGGCTTTGGCCCTTTTATCAGAAGGACTTATTTCTTCCATCTACTCAATTCAGAGAAGATACATGTTAAAAACAGCAGACAAGTAGTATTACTAATGCTGGTTGGGAATTTTTCATCAAAATGACTTTTCAATGTAAAATGCAAAATTGGCATTTTTCGTGGGAAAATTTTGATTTTTACAAAAAAAAAATTCCACTGGGAAAATTGAAATGAACTAGCTTATTTTTGGCCAGTATGACATACACTGCATCTGCCTAAGTCCATAGGTGTTGGAGTTCAGGTACTTCACTCCCTCATTCTCTTCTATGGTTTGCGCTCCTTGGTTTTGACCACCTCCCTCATGGTGTACTGTGGTATTCCCTCTAACTCAGCCACATGGTGAAACATGTGAGTAACATTGCTCTGGTGCATCATGGGAGATGTAGTCCAGCCAAGGAGCCAGTTCATAAGAAAGAATAAAGGCATGAAGCACTTGAACTGCAACTTCCATGAATTACTGCAGCACCTTAGGCAATACAGTTTAATGTCAAACTGACTCAAAATGAAACATTTAGATTTGGTTCCACACACCAGAATAAAATGTTTCAATTGGAGAGTGTCAAAAAGTTTTGTTTCAATCAATAATGTTGAAGTGAAATATTTTGACATTTTTAATTGAAAATTTTTGATACCAAATTTTTTACCAAAAATTTTTTTCTCGACTTTTCATCCAAATTCAGAATGAAAACAAATGTTGGAATATCAGAAGTTGCTGTGGGACATAAATTCTGATTTTCGCGTAACCCTAATTATTACATAGTGTTTAATACATACCAGATTGTAGACTACATCAAAGTAAAACTGGGGTGTGTACTTCTTTTAAAAAGAATAAAGCTTTTTATGGCTGCTAATGATGTTTTCATACTATAATTTATTATAGGAAAGATTAGTCCGCTTAATTTTTAAACTACTCCTGGCATTTCTACATGGTATGCAATAAAATAAAATTGCTACACACATGAAGGGGTTCGCTTGAGTAAAGACAGATTTAAAATTAGGAATGATTTATTTTGGAACGTTCTAAGGCCACATTTTTTAGTACAACCCCTTCAATGCCTCTTTCCCCTATTTTGCATAAGTAATTGGTAGCATATGTAGAACACTGAAAATCATGGGACTGTATATGACAATGGGTTAGCACGTTAAGCTTTCACCTCTGAAGACCTAAGTCTGTGTTAGGTCATAGCAGAAGACTGGGTGGGCGGCTTCACTTAGTCATTAGTGGATATGTATCTCCATCACAAGACTGCCACAGAATTTAATAAAAATGAATTTGATTGGCAGTCTCAGCTATGGAGAAGACTAAGACTGGGAACAGTAAGGACCCAGGATTAGGCCATAGGAACAGATTGGGTTAGCAGAACAGCATGAAAAAAATATACACTGTGCCAGCCCTCGTTGTACATGGTTCTATTTTCATTCAAGATCACTAAAATGCAATAGAATCAACCAAATATGTGGAGAAAAATTACTAAAGCCTTGTGCCGAAGACCCTGTATTTGTGATGGTCGGGTGATGTGTGCGTTTGTAATGCATTGTACTGCAACACACTGCAAAATGTTTTACAAAATATCTTGTAGTTCACTGGATGTCACATCTATGAATTACAAAATTTTACCAGATGGCAGAAGGGCACACCCCCACTCCATTCCACTGCCACTGCTGTTTGGTCTACACGAAGCTGCTTACATGGCTTGACAGCAGCAAAAAGAGGAAAAAGTAGATCAAAAACTGCTTGTACAAAAAACATAAAAAACTGCACTTAACAAGCAGTAAAATACCATCACTCAACATGCTTCTCCCATAGATAATATATAGGCAACTAGAACATAATCCAACTACTACATACTACAGAAGTTTTGCTTTCTTCTTTCTTCCAGTCTGCTAATATTGGACTAATCCTCCTAATCAACATACGATAGATCAAAATTTCACATTAACTATTGTGCTCCAGAGCCAATTTTATAGACCCAGAGAGCCCTGAAGAGTGTTTTCCAGTTTTTACCATTTTGTGAATGGTTGACTGGCACCTTTCAGAAGCAAGGGCTCCCCAGATGTGTCTGTCAGCTCTGGGAAAGGAGGGAGCACTAACTCATTGTGACTGAAAGCAGCAAGTTACACCAAAGAATATTTGGAAAATTCTTCCACTATGTCAGACTGCTACAGATGAGCATAGTAGGCAGCAGAGCAGATCAGTTTGAGGCTCAGGATGATATGTAGAATGCTCTGTAGTGCCCTCTATGAAGGGGAAGAGCAAAGAAGCCCACTCTCATTGGGCTTCTGCTTCAGTGTCTGTCTCTGTGCCTAAAAAAGATTGTCTCTGGTTACCATGGCAGTGTAGTTTTTGTCAGGTTGAGTGCTGAGAGCTGTTTTAACATCTGTGAGCCTGCCAGCTCACAAAACTCTTTTACTGAAAAGATTGTTGATTAAACAGAGATGCTCTTGGAGAAATTCAATAAGTTAAGTAATCAGAAAGCTCTGTTTGAATTCTAATGTCTTGCTGACCAGGTAAAATGCTTTGGCAGTCCAGGAGCCATATAGGTTATCTCAAAAGGCTCTGTGTTGTCTTTGAAAACACATATGACTGTTTCCTTGCTATGGAACTACATAGGAGAGCAGTATGCCTCTCTGGGAGATTTGCAGTTCATCATTAGCCTGGATTCCAGCACACTCCATTGTCATGTGCTTTGAGTTTTTAGTTGCCTGTTCAAGCCTTGTGTAGAAGTGTTATTGTCTAATTTTTTCCATACACAGGGAACAGCCTGAATTACTTCTATGTTAGATTAAGGGAGCAGAAGTATATCTCCATGAGACTGCATTTTGAGTCTCTTCTGCAACATTCTGCATTACTCTACCTCACAAAATGACAGCTGTTCTTGCTGGCAGAGTCAGACTTCTTTAGAAATGTAAAGGTGCAGTAGGGAGAAAACAGTAATAATCCATTACATCATATTATTTTTTAATTTATTTATTTGTATTGCTGTAGCACCTGGGAGCCCAAATCACAATCAGTGCCTCATTGTGCTCGTTACTGTGCATACACATAATACAAAGACAGTCTCTGCCTCAAAGAACTTACAGTCTGATTATACAGCAAGAGACATCCGATGGACACTGTCAGACGGGTACTAGATAAGTCTGAGAAGATACTGGGCAGCATGATAAGCAGCCGTTTCAGCATTCCAGCTGCTTAACAGTTGTCAAGTTTGTTTGTTTTTTGTAGGCACCATATTAAAGGACAGTTTTATGGAGCTATATAGTCCACAAGAAGGAAAGTACACTTAAGCAGTCCATATATCCTCAGTATTGCCCAACCCAAAAATTCAAAAATCATGAGTTAGATGCCCCTAAATCATAAGATTAAATATATATATATATATATATAGTGTTTTTTGGTCTAGCTTTTGATTTTTTTAATGCCGCCCACCGTGTGTGAGTGTGTGTGTGTGTGTGTGTGAGAGAGAGAGAGAGAGAGAGAGACGAGTACTGCAGTATCAGTTCTCCCAGATTTATAGAGTAAGATGATTTTGACCCCCACTGCAGGAGCTCTCACTGGAAGACCCAACTGAGATCAGATTACACAATTTTTTTATAAAATCCGATTAATTTGGCCCACTGACTTTAATAAGACAAATTAGAAACATTTCCTGTTTGCAAACATTTGCAATCTCCAAAATAAACAACTGCCACTGTAAAGTAAACATGCAAATTCAATCAGACTTTGAACCAGCAATTGAAAATCTCTGCTAAATGATTGTGATGTCATGAAGTATGCAAATCTTGTGTGAGGGAATTACAATACTTCTGTGAAACAGTTACATTTAAATGCTAGTGTTTAGTTTTCCTCACTTTTAAGTACTTATACAAGTTTGTGGAAGAGAAAATTTTGGTGGAATTCAGAGAGTGTTTAGTGAATAGGTGACAGAAAGTGAGACATGGAGGGTCAGGCCTAATGGATGGAGCAGTAGCAGTCATGCCTATTGGTCGATGCAGTGGCAGCCAGGCCAGGAACTGGTGCCAGTGGTCAGAGTCAGGCGTCAAAAGCAGGTTCAGAACAAAGCAATGGTGGGGCTGGGAGCAAGGGCAGGGCTGGAGTAGGACTGGGAGCAAGGTTGCAGTTGGAGCAGGGGTGGAGCAGGCTAAGGCCTATGGAGTCTGTCATCCCTCAGGCAGGGAAGAATGGCAAGCTATGAAGTGACATTGGGCAGACTGAGCTGCTGTTTCTTTGGTGAGGCTTATCTGCCTTCTCTGAGACAACAGACACCAGACCAGCTCCTGGTTTGTGGATTGGCTGGAGCCTAGCACAGAAATGACTTACCATTGCACTTGGTAATCAGGCTCTAGTTCAGGGATGTCTTATAACACACACATGGCTTACAATAGGCTCAAAACCCAAATTCAGAAAGCTAACTGAAGCGTGAACAGATACACAGCCGGATGTTTTAAAGTTCCAGTCCTCTGGTATCAGATTGTGACTGGCCATTGTCCAGATGAACTGGGAGTAGGAAAGGTACAAGGAGACATCCTTCCCTGGCCCCACATAGCCTAATAAAAGCGCAGCCAAATCCCAGTGCTCAAAGAAGTGCAGGAAATGCTTGCCCCAGAGGCATATGGCTCCCTAAATGAGTCAGAGAGTAGGCAGAGACCAAACTCCCTCTCCCTCTAGTGCATCCCCAGGAGTATCGCAGCAGGGTTGTTCTAGGAGGCAGGAGGTACAGCTCCATATCACTCATAATACAAATTTGTGCCTGAATGGTACCGTATTACCCCCATTCTTGCCTTGCTTGAAAGGCTTACACACTGGAGTACTTTGTACCACCAGAATGTTAATGTATTGTGTATTGATTAATAATATCTGGCTCACTAATATTTGTAACCCTGGAAGCTAAAATAATAATTGCATGCTTGAAGGAATAATCTGCCTGCTGATTAGGCTACGTGTATTATAGGTGGTATTACCTCCTTTTTTAAGTGTCCAAGTACTGGCCCCTTTTGAATGCAGAGTGCCAGACTAGTCAGATCTGAATGACATATTCTCTATCCCTAGTTTCATATTTTTTTATTTTGAATGATTATCATAGCACAATATATTTTGATACAGATTTCCATAAATTAAGCACCTATTGTGGCAAAACCTACAATTTTATACATCTAGATATTTTCCATATGTGTATTTGCTTTTTTGATAGAAAGGAAATGTAATTTTAGTACAAGAATCTAGGCAGAAGGGGCTGTAGGAAGCTTTCTCCATATAGGGGTGTAGGTTTAGGAAGGAAACTATTAACTGGAAATTGGTATGTAAAGGATTGCATGGTACAACAGCAGCAGCAGAATACATAGACCTTTCAAACTTGTGGTGAAATAGTCCTGCCAGCGGGCAAAGGGCCTCAGTGCCAAGCTTTATTAACCTAATTCTTTCAAGCTAGAGCTGTTTCTGTTATAGCAAATAGAATGTAAACAAAATTGTAAATGCCCCCAAGAAAGCTTTTATTTCCTGACAGTTATTAAACTAGTTCTTTATAAACTGTATTTTGGAATGTTGTGTTATGGTTGCTGTCAAGAAAATAGCTTCAATAAAACAGATGCATTTTGAATACAGAAGAAATGATAAACCTGGAACCTAAATTTGATTTTTCAAAGATTATAAAAGAGCAAAAATAGGCAATGAGAAGATGAACTAGAAGTGAGATAAAGGGCCATCCTCCTCCTCCACCTCTGCAACTATACTCTTGATGTTAGACACAGGATCCCATCTACTACATGCTATCTTCTGTCAAGGAATCTCCTCCTGTTTGCTTGTTCTGCACATTTTTACTATCTAATTTCTCTACCATAGTAACTGCTCTGTCACATGTAAGAGCCAAAGCTGTACTTAAGCCTCACTGCTGATAGGTTAAAATATACTCTGAATAGGTCATTGGAGATGAGCATTGACCTACATAGTATCAAGTAATGGGGTCAGCTGCCAGATTTGAAGGTGAATTTGGGTAATGAACTATACATACCATTTTTGCCATCTGCCTACTGTCTGAGTTGGGTGTCAGTTCTTGTCAGTAGATCAGTCCAAGAATTCTCTACAGAAATACTGCCTGACGTTAAAGCCACCATGGCAGTCAATTTCATGTGAAAGATTGCTACTAAATAATCATTGATCTTACTCTTCTCATGGTTATTTGCTTGTTCTAAACTTACTTTTTAGTTCTGTGAGCAAAGAGAAAAAAATAGCAAGCTAATTGAATAATTAAGTATAGTTATAAACACAATACAATATGTTGGTTCAGTTAGATTAGCTCAATTTCTGTCTTTGCTTTTTCAGTGGATGACTAGTGATAAACAAATACTTAGCTATCGATAGCTGAAAGCTTAAATGGTAATAATTGTTGGCCAGGGACCAAGATTTTGTAAGGGCATTGATACTATAGTATTTCTTCTTTTTTTGCTAGTTTGTTTAAAAAAAAAAGATTAATTTTTCAAGAGAAAGAGGTTGCTAGTTCCAAAAACATGGCAGTTTGCAGCTGTAAACAATGACCAAAGGACTCAGGCTACATAGCCATGCGGGTGTGGGAAAGGTGGAGAGCAGGGGTTGCACACCTGACATCTCCCACCCGATGAGCAAGTGGGCAAAGCTATGGCTCTGATTCATCATTCCCTCCCAATGCATCAGCCAGAAGGGGTGCAAAGAGGGAGTCAATGCTCTATGTTGAAAAGGGCTGTAGCAAAATACTTTCTCCTGAAGCAAGGGTACTCCCTGGACCACACCGTCCCTTACTCTTGTCTGGCTTTAATACATGGTTCTAGTCTGAGATTTTTAATCTGATTACTTGAAGAGCCCATGGAGAATTAGGATGACTGTCCAAAGCAGTAACCAGGAGAAATATATAGAAATTCATTAATAAATCAGTGTATTTCTGCCATATAGAATGTGCTCTTGGCTGTTGGCCTGCTTTTGAAATCTACCTCCATAGCATTCTCATAGCATATTTGGTGTCCAAAAGGAATGGAACACAAAATTATGGTGAGGAATAAGACCCAAGTAATACCTTAAAGAGAATAATTATGTAGGGCCTTATTCTCCCACCCTTTCTCCCGTTGAGTAGTACTTTACTCCATAGTAATTCCACTGAACCAGTGAGACTACCTGTGGAGTAAGGTGCTGCTCAACAGGAGTAAGAACAGCAGTATCAGGCCCATAATGAATGCTATGTAATTGTCACAAGAGTGACCTGTCCCGAAGGGCTAGATTCTGCCTATCCCTTATGTGGGTTCACATTGTGGGGGAGGAAGTAAGAAGCTTCACCCTAACTTATGTGGCCTGTGTAAAGACCTGATAGAATTACAGTGCCAACACTGAGGGCAGCACAGGGACTTCTTGCTAATTAGTCCCCTTCAGCAGAGAGAGAGGAAGGATGTAGAGGGACAGAGAGCAGGTAGGGCCATGATTTTGCTCAGTATCAACCATCACAGTTATGCTGCATCTCTTAAATCTCTTTGCACTCTCCCCAGGCACAGGGAACTCCTGAGGAAAAATACTATCAGCGCTCTTTACTGCCCCTGAAACAGAGCTGTGCCTAAAAGGCACAATCTAGCCCCAAACTAGGTTCTGTAACGTTCCCCATTAATGTGTGCTCATATGCTGAAAAGTCATTCTATAGAAATGGTATCATGAAGATCTATATTTATTTTGTTCCTCTCTCAATTCTTCTACATTTACATGTAGAAATATGACTTCTCTAGCTGCCAGCCCTCCAGATTGCATCTAAGATGTGACAGTGAAGTGGTTTTCTTTCTGGGCTATGTATTGTCACTAACAATAGTTTCTACAGTCTGGATTTCTGTCTTCAATTACAGTTGTGCAAACCCATTAAAGAGAATAGGTTTGTATAGGCATAAGTGGGGTCAAGATTTAGCCCTGCAACTGGAACTTGTGATCTTTTGATCACTTGTGAGCCAGAATAGAATCCAGCTCACTGACCTGTACCTGTGTTAACTCTGCTGAGCTAACAGGAGCAAAAGGTAGTAAAATTTATTAGAAGCAGAAGATACGACTTTCCATACACACTGGGAGCCAATCTATAAGTAAGAAGGTGCCATTTCTACATAATAATGTCTCAAAGTAGAACCACACTTTTATCTGTGTGGTCCCTGCTGGGAACTTCCGTTGCAATAAAACGTTTCCTCCAGAGGAGTTGTCTAACCACTGCTCCATTCGCTTTCCATCATAAGCCTTTCTTCTTGGAACTGTTTTTCATAGTGGAAGGATATATTCTGTAAAATAGCAGCAAAATGTGTTCCCTTTTAAAAAAAAATTTTTACAACTGAATCCATGAGTTCTAAACAACAAATGCCTGTAGTAGTAGTAATAATAAGCTGCTGTATTTTCTTAATGACAGAAAAGGAGAGAGTGGAAAAATATAGAACAACATTCCACCCTGTGACAAAGTGGAAAAGGGTTAAAAAGCTACGCTTGGGGCAGAGCAGGAGCACAAGGTATTTGTGTCATGTAACTGTCGGGTTGATATGAACGGGTCATTAAAGGACTGGCTAAAACCCACCCATATCAAAGGAGAATCCCAAAAGGACTGAACAGTTGACATCTAACAACAGGAAACTCTGGCAGGCAGAATATGTGACTTCAGCATGTGTCTGCAGGAGGACAATGGACCGAGAGATGCCAGGAGACTAGGGTAAGAGCTGCCCTTTGGAGAAAGACAGGAGCTCATCTGAGACTGAAGGACAAAGGGACAGAGAAAGAAGCCAAGATGGTTCTGTCAGCACCATGACTCAAGGGAGCCCTGGGTTGGCCAGTATGAACTATGTCTTAATCTTTGCTTCTCTGTGTTTCCAGTTGAGTAATAAACCCTACTCTGTTTCGAAAAGCCTGCCTGGTATCATTACAACTACTTGCAGAAATGCATCAAATCCTGAAGATAGCAAAAAGTTACTGAACTGGAGCCCGATCTCCATTGGACTCACTGGGCAGAGCTCTTAGTGTGTAAAAGGAGGTCTGGAGCCCAGAGGCTCAATCCTGGAAAAGTGGCCAATTGGCCTACCCTAAAGGAAGAGTGGAACCCCTTAGGGGCCTGCCACACTGAAGGGGTTTACACAAGGGACTGTTTAAAAGCTGGGGCTTAGCACAGCTCCTGTGATCTATGACACACCCATAATTAAGTAAGTGTCAGTTCATTACTATAGCTGTCTAACCTCAGAGCTAGTGTTCAGTTTTATAAGGGCAGAGAGAAAGAGAAAAACACATATAACCAAACCTAGGGCTAGAGTAAGAACTGCCCTTATGTTCATTAACAGATTCATCAGATTATCTAGTCTGACTGCCTGTATGACACAGGCCATAGAACTTCATCATGATGAAAACATATCTTTCAAAAAGGCATCCAGTCTTGATCTGAAGACTTCAGGAGATGGAGAATTCACCACCTGCCTTGATGCATCCTTGTATGTGCTACCCAGACCTTTGGTCCGGGTGGATAGAAGTAAGTGAACACTGTATACTCATTTACTTCTCCTTCCCCTGGAGCAGGTGAGGGAGGGGAGGAGACTAGGGAATGGGCAGAACCTGGAGTTCATCTCCTCTATCTTCTAGCCAGTACAGCTGAGTTGGCATGAGGTGTGCTATAATTTGCTGCTGGTATAGAGCAGCAGAGGAGAAATTCTGATTCTGAGGCATTTCTCTCACAAAATCCTTTCAGTGCTCCTGGAGTGGAGCAACTTGTGTACCACCCTTTGCTCAGGGATGTACTAAAGTCACAATTTATTCCTTAAAGAGCAGAAATTTCAAAATTTAGCACTTTCTCCAGAACCTTTTCACTCTTCATTTACAGCTAACGGTATCTAAAATGAAAGAGACTTTTAAACTATTCTTTGGCTTATTCCACACAAAAATACCCAGTAGTGAGTTGGTCAAAATTGTAAAATATATACACTTGATCATTCCATGTGAGCTGACAGTGACAATGTTAGAAAAAATTAAAATCCATGTTTATACATTTAACCTCTGGAGGGAAAAATGAAGACCTTTTCTTTCAAGCTACAGTTGCTTGAATTACTTCAGGAAATGCCAAAAGTTTTATGTCCCTGAAATAACATTTTGCTGAGCTGTCTCACTAATTGTAAAATATAGTCATGGTCAGAAAGCATAAAAGAAGTCAAAAGAGAAGAAGGCTGCTTCTTAGAAATGGCATGTGGTAATGGGTTAGAAACTGAGCAACAATAGATTCTGAATCCATCTGTATCTTTGCTGAATTGTGCTGTGGTTTGTCACACTGGAATAAGTGTCTTCTGTTACTAGTAGAAAACATTCTTCCTTAATTTTGAGCATGCTTTAGAATATATTTTAATTATGTCAAGAGACAGTTTATTATAATGTACTGACAGTATAATTGGAAAGTTTACTAAATGTAAATTTGAATATTTATAGCAATTTTAGGTATTTTCCATTCTTCTACTTAAGAATGCATTGTTCCAAATTAGTGATTCCATTTGATGCTCCTTTTCAAGCAAATATGTCATATTTAATCCTCCTAATGTGGTGTGACTTTAATATAATTTCCACTCTATTTGATGAAGAACACCACCAGATTGAGATAGTGTCAATCTTGAACTCCTGATATCTTTCCTAATATATCTGTCTTGAGAGTCAGAAAATTATGAAAACAGTGCTTAGCTTAAAAAAATCTATTTTACTGAATTGCCAGAGGTCTTATTGCCTCCACTGGTTTCCACAAAGGGCCCTGGGATATGGACATCTTCCTAGTAGAAGTCTATTCATATGTAGAACTCTGTCCATATTTACTCTGCTACATTGGTTGAGTCATTTGAGGAACTTTATACACTTACTACTACTCTGGCATTTTAGCAGACTTATCCTTAATAAACTCATATTTAATCTCAATGAACAATGTCCTAAAAAAATCTTAAATTTGACTATCAGTTTTCTTGTTCAAAATTGTACTTATTTAAGGACAGACAGGCAGAAATGGGTTTCCTTCTACCTATTGATCAATCATTCTCAAAACATGAGAGGAAAAAGGAGGACAAATAGTCATGAATAAAAATAGCACACTCTTGCTTCCTCCTAAGAGTCTCAAAGTGACAGAGCGATGGGGCAGAGAGAAAAATCAAAGTGCAGTTTCATATAGAAACTGGAGCAAGTGCTACCAAACCAGTGTCCAGTAGCAGAAGTGAGACTGCCTTATCCACTGATGTAAATATAATGGTCATGTTGGCGGAAAAAGAAGAAAGAGATTAAAAACAAAGAAGAAGGAGGAGGACAAAACGGACAAGAGGAAGGCAAAGAGAAAGAGAGTTAGATTGGAGGAAAATAATTTTTAACCAAGTCATTTATCATTTATCAAATAATACATAGACTAAAGACAGGAATTTGTTTTTGGTTCTGCTGATGTGCGTTCATTGTAGGGAGACATCTTTAAACAGCATAATCTGGATATTGATATATGCTAGATTTATAGGTTTCCCCCTTGCCTGTGATCATCTCTTGCTCCTAATGTAGACTTTTAAATTAACTGTGACCAAAGAAAAATAGGTAAGATATTGAGGTAACGTAGAATTCCTCCAAAAAGGGGATAAGGGAAGAAACTCTAAAATGTCCCAAAATAAATAAATAAAATTGGCCAACTATCATTTAAACAGCCAGTGTCAAAGCAGGATACCATGGGCATTTGATATCTCCCATCCTTCATTCAGTTATGTGTGAAAACAATTATCAGATGACTTGGGAGGAATTCTGTTGCTTGACTAAAAAAGGGCTGAATCTCATTTACACTAAGACCCCTTTATGCTGCCTGAGAAATGTAAAGGGCCTTAAATGTAAACGAGAATCAGAGTTGAACTGAAATAGACTTATGACTTTTTCTGAGTTTCATGAATACCACTAAAACCAATAATTAAGGCAGAATAGTACAGAATATGATATATAACACTTGATATATACATTTAAAACATTTTTAAAATTAAAACCAGCTATCCATATCAACAGCACTAAAGCATTCTAAAACATAATTACTGTGCCATTATTCCATGTCTTAGATGGTCAAAGCCACTTGATATTTGGCCTTGTGCCTCACAAAATGTACCTGCATGCAATTTATGATACAGCAAACATGTCCTGATGTACTTTCTTGCTCTGTTATACTATGCTATATAGTGCACTTCCCTGGATCTTTTGGTATTTCCATTCACTTCATGTACACTAAAGACCTCTGTGCACTTTAAGGGTTAATCAGTTTATTTTTGTTGTTGCTTCTTAATTCAGAAATCCTGCCTGTACTTGTAAAGGACAAGTGGCCAATATTAAATATGGAAGAATTACAAGTATTGATTTTGGAGAATCACTCTAGTTCTCTATGAACATCTTAGCGAGAGTTATGTTTAAACATAACCATTATTACTGAGATTCTGAACTCCTGACTCAAACAAAGCTCCCTTTAAAGTCAAGAGGAGTTTTGACTGTGTAAGGAGGGAGCATGGAGTCCAAAAGAAGACGGTATGCCCATGCTACTGCCTTTTACATTGGAAGTGGTGCTAAAGTTAAAGGTTGTTTCTGTAGTTCTATGTAGACTATATGAGAATTAACAAAGGCCTCATACATGTAATAACGACTTAGTCAAGCAGTCAGAATAAAATATATTTAGGGATATTGATCCCATTCATCTGAGTTAAGTGCTGAAAATGCATTTGTTTTGAGGAATGCTGCTCCCAAAGACAGCTGCTATGGACAAGGCATTGCATTGCCCTTTCACAGAGACAGAAATTATAGCAGCTATTTCTTTTGCTTTAAGCAAAACAGTAAATTGATAACATTTTGCCAGTTCAGCAGATCTCATAAATTGCTAGTTAAGGATGCCTTGCCCTTAAGCTATGATCAGCCAGTGAGTGATTGCTGTCATGATGTCCACGATAGGTCCCACAGACTTGTGTTTTGTAGCTTTAGCTTGTATTTGTTTGGGTGTATTGCTTGGGAAGTTTTGTGAATAGAGTGTCGTTGCCATTCTGAAGTGGAATGAACTTTCCTGTTAGTGAAGTGGAATTAATCTCTTACCATTAGTAAAGTTATATTTTCCCTAATTCACTTCCAGAATTGTTAATGTTATTATTGGTCAAACTCTGGTCTCCTTGATACTGCTGTAAGTTCAGAGTTACTCCACTGAAATCACTGAAGTTGTTCTGGATTTACACCCGAGTAACTGAGAGCAGAATTTGGCATGGTTACTTCAAATGCATCTACATTACTATTTATGAAATCACAATAAGGGAATATGTAACACTTAGTCTGCCTCCTGCCATATTTAAGTTCCACCCTTCTCCCAGTTTTGGGGTGCACTCTGAGACCATTTTACATTTTGCTAAAACTTGGTGTAGGATTCCATGAACTCAGTGTCTTCATTATTCATTTTTTCTGTATTTTCAGGAATTATTTACTTGATATCAGCTCTCAGTCATTTGGATTATACTATGATGTTCTTGACTGTTTCTGCACGGGATGGTGGTGGCCTTACCTCTGTTGTTAATGCATCTGTCACAGTAAACATCCTCCAGACCACTTTGGCACCAGCTATATTTGAGAGGTCACGATATACCTTTTCTGTTCCTGAAGATGTCCCTGAAGGCAGCCCTGTTGGAACTGTAAAAGCAAGGGAGCCTTTAAGTAAGTTCTCCACTTAGATTGCATTCAGACAGATTGCAAAATGTTCTAATTGTAACTGGTACAGAAACATATGAAAACGATCTCTCTTTTTTAACTCATTATTTTTTTAATATGTCAAACATGCTTGTAGGCTGGTGGACTCAATCATCCGCCTGTGGAAAATGATCAGCCACACCCAGATCAGTTCTTAGTCCTTGCCTCAGTGATCTGTGTATTGTCCAACACACGAAAAAGGAAATGTTGAGTGAGAACGCAAAGTAATAGTCCTGTTTCTAACATAGTCTGTGGGACCCTTTGGCATCTTAGTAGTCAGGGCCTCCACCCAGCATAGGTGAGTTTGCAGAGCCTCTCACCCCCTCGTAGTCCTCCACTGTAGTTACAAGAATGCTTTCCCAACTCTATCCTGGAGGTTCCCTCTGAGAATTGAGACCCTCATCTATATCCCTGCCTGGTAATCATCAGACCCAGTCAGCTGATGCTGGCCAGTTGGGTCAGATGATTCCTAGCACCTGCCTGCCGGGCTTCTCTCCAGAACAGGGATAACCGGGCCGTAAAAAGAACAGTTCACCATTACAATACTATATACAACAAGTATGCTTAAATTTACAACTGGATCCCCTTTAGAACATAGATTCCCAAATTGTGATCCATGAAGCACTTCTTGGTGGTCTGTGGTGAGCTGGTAGGTCACATGGGGTACTGCTTTCCACCTCATTATTTCCAGTTGTTAACTAGCACTAAAAGACAGCTAAAATACATTAAATACTTTTGTAATATTGCTTTTCCTTGTAAGCAATTGCTGTAGTTACAGTCTGGATGTTGTTATATCACAGGTGGGTGCGATCATGCATGTGCAGGGAGGTGGCCATGTGGCAATCTTTGTTAACGTTTGGTCCACACTGAAGAAATTAGCAAATCCCTGTATTAGAGCATAGAATCATAGAATAGCAGGGTTGGAAGGGACCTCAGGAGGTCATCTAGTCCAACCCCCTGCACAAAGCAGGACCAATCCCCAGACAGATTTTTACCCCAGTTCCCTAAATGGCCCCCTCAAGGATTGAACTGACAACCCTGGGTTTAGCAGTCCAATGCTCAAACCACTGAGCTATCCCCCCCCCCGTAATAGTAAGGTGCAACTCTTTGAGGGAATCTAGACAACTTGCTGCCTTAAAAAATGTTTTCCCAAATTAAATGGAGAAATCCTGGTGATCTTATAATGTTTTTCTAAATCAATTTTATTCTTTATTTTCTTAGAGGAAAAGGCTCAAATCCTGCTACATTCTTTATAGCTGCAGAAGACCCTAACTGGGCACCTCTGGTGTGGCTCTTCTGCAGAACATTGTGGAGGCAGGATTTGGGAATCTTGCAAAAGGAATCCAAATACCATGTTGGTGATGGAGTTCTACATATAAGAAAGCAGGGGCAAGGGCTTTGTATAGATTTGTGAGTACATCAATCCACCGCCTTTCTCCCCCATGGAAGGACAGTGCATTGGCCGCAGGTGTCCTGCCAGGGCTACAGTAGTGCCCAGGGAGCAGGGGCGGCTCCAGGCACCAGCGCACCAAGCGCGTGCCTGGGGCGGCCTGCCGGTCGCTGTGGGAGCGGCAGTCAGGGAGCCTTCGGCGGCATGCCTGTGGGAGATCCGCCGGTCCCGCGGCTGCAGCGGTAATTCGGCGGCAGGTACGCCAAAGCCGCGGTACCAGCGGACCTCCTGCAGGCGCGCCGCCGAAAGCCGCCTGACTGCCGTACTTGGGGTGGCAAAATACATAGAGCCGCCCCTGCCAGGGAGTGGCTCTGCTAATGTACTATGGTCCTGTGGAAAAGGATGGGAAAGAATATTACGCTGCAGTGGAATATTTAACAACTTGGACGTAGCAAAAGTGCATTTAGAGAAAAACTCAATGAAATGCAATTCTTTTAATGTATTGCCATGTTTTTCAGTTCTGGCTATACTGAATCTAGGCTTATAGTGATATTGTTCTGTTAAAAATGACATAATTATTGGAGGTTTTCACTATATTTTATATAATGGGAAGAAAATGAGTAAGCAATGGCATTTTCTCTATAAAGGTTTATCATACCAGGGAGGTGAAAATCAAACATCTCATAAATGGACAAAATAGATGCAGTCAGATGCAGCTTGTATAGTATTCATTTTATTGAAGGGCTCCAGGGACATGAGCAAGGAAACATAAAGAGCTCAGGAAAGAAAAACATCTGTAAAGGGGATTACATTTTTTCAGCTGATTCTAACAACATTGCAGCATATTCTTCACAGATGTTCTGTAGTGTATTGTATTAAGCACTCATATTATCAGTTGCTTATTTTTTTACATTGGTTGTTTTTGTTCCCACTTGTAGATACTTTCGAAGTGATCTCTTACACAATTTCCTCTGGTGATCCTTATGGAAGATTCTCTATTGACCCTCAGTTTGGTATCATTCTCACCAAAAAGCAGCTGGACCATGAAACTCAGTCTCTCATTGTCCTTACTGTCCAGTCACAGTTGGGCAGCTCCCCTGTCTACAGTAGCACCCAGGTCAATATATCTGTGATTGATGTCAATGACAATCCTCCAGTATTTCTTACAGAATCTGATAAGATAACTATATCTTATAGTACAGTGCCTGGCACAGCTCTGTACATTGCTCATGCAGAAGATAAAGACAGTGGGCTAAATTCGGTAATCAAATATACTATTGCAAACAGGCAGTCAAATGCATTTACCATTGATCCAAGCCTTGGGGTGGTATATCTCACCAGGACTCTGTTCACAGATAAGCAGCATGAATACGCTCTCCACATAACAGCTGAAGATCACGGAACTCCTCCACTGAGTTCTCTGCTAATGCTGACAGTGATTGTTGAAGAGCAAAAGATGGGCACCACCTTGACTTTTGAAAACTTGGTGTATCAAGTGGAAGTCAGTGAGACTTCTTCACTGGATGCCAAAATTCTGCAAGTACAAGCCCACACACAAGTTCCACAGCACACTGCCTCACAGATGGTGTACTCCCTGGAGCCTAGCACAGATTCTGCTGCATTTGGAATTGACCCTGTCACTGGCTGGATTTATCTCCGGAAGTATCTGAACTATGAATTTACACAGATGTACAATTTTAGAGCCTTTGTCAGCAGCCCAGAGGACAGCTCAGGGCAAAATGCGAGTACATCAGTAATTGTTAATGTCCTGGATGAAAATGACAATTCCCCAATGTTCATGCGTGATCTTTATTTTTTTGAAATTGAGGAAAGTCCAGTTCCCCAAGGTGTGGTTGGTACCATCACAGCAGTTGACAGAGACTCAGGAAGAAATGGACAGCTTTCCTATTTCCTTTTGTCAGATGGAAAGTTTTTCAAGATTAATTCCAACACAGGTAGCATGTTATGAGTTGTAATCTCCCCATTATTTCTTTTAGAAAGAAGTCTTCCTCTAAAGGAATTAATGTAATGTGTGAAGTCCAGGAACTGTCATGTCTCTCTTGGGTGGGAATATGCATAATATGCAAAAAGTTGGGATGGAATAATCAATGAAAAATAGGATAACCTAGAGGGGTTGTTTTTTCACTCAACTCAGTCATGGCTTTTCTTTGCTTACTCACTCATGAGTTTGTGTTTGATCTTAGAAAATTCGGGAGTATTAAATAATAGCTTCAGTAAATCATATGAAAAATTCCTAATTGTCTAGTGGTCAAGTAAGGTTGAAAAGAAATGATCAGCGATAAACAAGAATGAAAGGAATAGTGACATTTTAAAGGGAGCACATTTGTGAAAATCTTGAATAGTTATAGTTTAAAACCGTGAATTGAATATATCAGTAGTGTTGCAAAAAGAAAATTCTCAGAAAAGTTATGCACTGTAAAATGAAACCCAGAATGCTCTCACTGATAACCATTATCTCCAGTATGTTTTAGCAGTGTAGAATAAAATACTGAAAGTCATGCAGAAGGGAAGCCTTTAAGATACACGGGTACTGTGAATATGCTGACTAGCAAGAGATTGCTTTGGCAACACAGATCTGCAATGTGAGATTCCAACCCGTAAAATGGTGTATACCCAGGGGTCAAAGGGCCCTTCTAGATACTTTGGAAATGTGACATCTCAAAATAAAACTACTGTTTCAAAGTAAAGTCTTGTATAATAAGCTTATAAAAGTTTAAAGGTAAACAGAGAGAGGGAGACAAGTAACAGAGAAGGTCTTAAAATGTATAATATAACTCCATCTATCTGAAAAACAGGGGGACACTCAAAATCCTCAGATAAATGTGAGCGCAGTTGAGCAGCTGTCCGGAAGCTTGTATTAAATTTGACCACTGGGATCTCAAGCCTGAGAGTATGGTGAAGATTAGGTTTGCTGGTCATCAGAGAGAGTCTGTGCTGAGTTTCCTAACCCCGAAGCACAGAGAAGATAAGGTCAGCAGTTAAAGTCTGCACTTTAGGTTCTCCAATCTGGAATACAATGAAGAGAGGGCCAGATTTCTCCTTTAAAATAGCCAGCCTGCACAGTTGTCTGATGTTGTTTTATTGTGCAAGTTTGTGGGAGCCAGAGTGCAGTGAAGAGTGTAGTCTGACTCAGGGGTATATAAGTAAACTTTGATTAACTAGGCGTTTCAGTGGAATGAAGTTTAGTAAACTGGGATAGTACTCTATATACTGTAGTAGGCATATCAAATGACACAAGCGGTTAGTTTAAACTCTGCAGTGTATATTTCTATGAATTTTATACAGTCTATTAAGATTTCACTAATACAGTGAATACACTAATACAGTGCCTTTCCCCCCACCCCCTTTTTTTTTTTTTTTTTTGTCCAACAGGTGAAATTATAAACTGGGTTGCATTAGATCACGAGCAACAAAGTCACCACCAGTTGATCGTACTAGTAACTGACCATGGTGACCCCCGGCATAATGCCACAACAACTGCATATATCTTAGTTGCTGACCTCAATGATAATCAGCCTTACTTCCCTCAGATTCCATCTGGAAAAGAAGTAACCCTCAAGGTTTGTAGAACCTGTTTCAGTGACTTTCTAATCTGGTCAATCATAGTAGTACAGGATTTGTTTTGAGCACCATCTTGTGGCAAAAAGCTTGAATTGTAAATGAGACTTCCTTCCAAAGCTCAATTCACACACAACAGAGTGTTGTGTTTAATGAAATACATGTGCTCTGAATGCTACATGAACATTGTTAAATCAAGTGTATTCTCTCAGTAAGACATGTCTTTTATTTCATGTGAAAGTTACATTGCCTGTTTCCCCTAGCATGACCTAATGAACAGCATATTCAGATTCAATTAACAGCCTGACATTTTAAGGTAAGTATCAAATAAACAACTTTTTAAAGAAAATTACTTCTAATGTATGAGTTGCTTTTTTATTATGGTATTAAATATCATAGGGCAAAAATTAGGTAAGGCATTCAGGATTTGGCTTCATGTATAATATGGGCAATGTGAATGTATGAACAGTTGGAATTGAACTGTTTCAGGACTATTAGGAGATGAAGATTATACTGATATTTTCTTTAAATTTGCATCTCAGGTTTAATTATGACCTCAGCAACAGGAGAGATTAATGATTTCTGTAGAGAAAAGACATGCAGACAAATGAACTTTACTGGAGATTTGCTAGAAATGTATTAATTTAGCAGTATCTCTGAAATGTAGTTTATTTGCATTGACTGTAGCCATTTCTAGAATGGAAAGTGCTCCTAGTATATAAGTACTGAAATTAACTGTTTTGTGGTGTATGAATTCAATTATGATGCATCAATATCCTTTATAATATGTAAAGTGCTCTTGTAAACATATTGTTTGATGGCAGGTTTTGGAAGGACAGCCAGAAGGTACACTTGTCACCACTGTGTTTGCAAAAGACCTTGATTTTGGAAACAATGGTGTAGTGTTATATTCAATATTGTCAGGTAAGACTTTATAATTGTTTTGCCCAATAGAAAGTGTATTAAAATAATGATAGGTCTAAGGGAGCCACGAAACATACAAAGTCTGGTTCCTGTTTACACTGAGGCTCAATTACATAACTCTGGCAGTGACAAGGGGCTTTGAAGTCAGACTAAGGTTTACAACCACTTTTGAGCTCCCTTTACACTGCCGTAGTAGAGGCCTCAGTGTAAGTAGTAATCCGGGTACCATATGACAAATAGGACATACCAAAATATTTGTGGAGGCATGAGCAGCTAGCTTCTTCCCATCACCCTCTGCCTCTTCACAGGGGTTTACTTGCTCCTCTGGCAAGTCACAGAATCTTCAGTTAAAAACAGCAGCTTCCCCAAGATTAGGACCATAATCATCCAATAGCACATACGGTACAGAGTTTATCATTATGAGCAACTGTTTAACATCTCAATGGAAAAATGATCTCCCCTTTCCATGATCAACTGAAAATTTTCGTGCTATAGGAACAGTTCACGACAATCTGATACAGGCATCATAAAAACATAAGAGCAGCCATATTGGGTCAGACCAAAGGTCCATCTAGCCCAGTATCCTGTCTTCCGACAACGGTCAATGCCAGGTGCCCCAGATAGAATTAATAGAACAGGTATCATCAAATGATCCATCCCTGGTCACGCATTCCCAGCTTCTGGCAAACAGAGGCTAGGGACACCATCCCTGCCCATCCTGACTAATAGCCATTGATGGACCTATCCTCCATGAATTTATCTAGTTATTTTTTGAACCCTGTTATAGACTTGGCCTTCACAACATCCTCTGGCAAAGAGTTCCACAGACCGACTGTGCATTGTGTGAAAAAATACTTACTTTTGTTTGTTTTAAACCTGTTGCCTATTAATTTCATTTGGTGACCCCTAGTTGTTCTTCGAGTGATTGCTCATGTGCATTCCACAGTAGGTGTGCGTGCTCACCACGTGCACCGGTGCCGGAAGGCTTTAAGCCCACTCCGAGCTGACCTCCCCGGATGCCAGTGGCCACATACGGGTGCCCTCCACGCTGGAGGCCCTGCAGGCGGCTCGAGACATAATGTCTCTCCTGTTATCGGCTGCACCGACCCCAGCAGCTCCCCGGTCCACAGGCAAGCCAGCACTCGGACTGCCACAGTCGCCACCCAGGCAGTACCGTTCGCGGTCGAGGGAAGGTTCCCGACGCTGTTCTCCGAAGAGTGACCACCCCGCTCACAGCCCGCACCAGTCCCTGTTGACCCCCATCCGATTGTCTGGCTGGGTGCTATCAGCTAGGAATTGAGGCACTGCTCCGCATCGAGGGAGCGCAGGCCTCAAGGTCAGAGCATGCCCCATCAGGACTGGGACCGACGGCACCGGAGGTCGCCGACTCCGAGAAGCCACTGTAGCCCCTCACGGTACGGGTGCCACTCACACTCTTTGCCCTGGTCAAGGTCCCCGTCACGGCACCGCTCCCGCATCCCTAGGCGTAGATCGCCGGCAACTAGCCATCGTGGATCTGCCCGATGGAGCCGTTCGCAGAGCAGCTGGTACAGACGGTACTCCTGCTCCTCTACACCGGACTCAAGGTCTCAAGCCCGGCACCACTCACGACGTCACTACTCATCCCCATCCTGGGATAGCAGTCATTCGTATACCAGCCCAGCCTCCCCTCGGAGCCAGCAGTCAGCGGACCAGACAAGTCCGGCGGGGCAGCCCGCCCCAACAGTGCCACAGCAAATGCAGTGGCACCAGACTCCCTGGCCAGTGCCCTGGTACCAGTGGACCCCATGGGCCCCGATGCAGCCGCCAGTGGTGGCCTGCTCGGTAGCCGGGGCCTCAGACAGACCGTCGGCCTCCCTCTCTGAACCCCCCAGGAAAGGGTAAGGCACTCTTCCCCAGCCCTGTGCTCAGAAGGGGACCAAGTGCTGGGAACTGCGGCACCAGTGGGGACGCAGAGCGCCACCCCTCCATCCTCATCTTCCTCTGATGAGGCCATCATGGCGCCGCCTCCTCCTGTTTCCCAGGAGGACACAAAAGACCACCAAGAGCTCCTGAAAATGGTGGCTTCAAGCCTCAGTTTACAGGCTGAAGAGGTGGAGGAGCCTTAGGACTCCCTCTTTGATGTCCTCTCAGTCATAGTGCCGGCCAGGGTGGCTCTCCCTCTCCATGAAGGGGTGGCAAATCTCCACTGCCCTGTGGCAGACCCCGTCTTCCTTGCCCCCCATATGTAAGAGGACAGAGCGGAAGTGTTTCATGCCCACCAAGGGGCATGAATATGTCTATATTCACCCCGCCCCCAACTCCCTGGTGGTCGAGGCGGTCAACCACAAGGAACGTCAGGGCCAGCCCACTCCCACCCCTAAGAATAAGGACTCGAGGAGGCTGGACTTATTTGGTAGAAAACTTTATTCTTCTTCAAGCTTTCAGCTGAGGGTGTCAAACCACCAAGCTCTGCTGGGCAGATATGATTTTAACTTGTGGGGTTCAATGCCAAAGTTTATAGACTCCCTCCAGGAGCGTGATAGGAGTATAAGGCCTTGTGGAGGAGGGCACTGCTGCTGCCAGAGCAGCCCTTCAGGCAGCCTCGGACACAGCAGACACGGCAGCAAGAACTATGGCCTCTGCGGTGTCTATGCGGAGGGCGTTGTGGCTCCTCTTGTCCGGGTTTCCAGCGAGGCACAGAGCTCTTTGCAGGACCTCCTCTTCGATGGCAAGGCCCTGTTTGTGAAGCAAACAGACGTGAAATTTCACAGTCTCAAGGACTCTCGCACGACCTTAAAGACTCTTGGTCTCTATGTCCTGGCCCCGGCCAGGACCAAGTTCAAGCTTCAGCAGGCCCCCAGCCAAGCCACCCACTCCTGATACAAACCTTCTTATAAAAAATCCAGAGATTATAAGAAGCGTCCACAGCGGCAGTCTTGGCCTGTCCCCCAGCCTGTCCCCTCTAAGGGCAAGCAGGCGGGTAAGCGCCAATTTTGATGGGATGCCCAGGGACGACTTACCAGTCTGCACCAGGGATCCACCCAACCTACCCTTCTCCAACCATCTCTGTACTTTCCTCGGACTGATGGGTCCTCAACACCATCTCCTGGGGCTATACCCTCCAATTAGTCTCTAACCCACCTACCCACCCTCCCTCCCCGTCCCTCTTCAGGGACCCCTCTCACGAAAGCCTACTCGCGCAAGAGGTGAGGCGGCTCCTTCACCTGGGAGCGATGGAGGTGGTGCCTGCTGAGTTCAGATACAACTACTCCCGCTATTTCCTTATCCCGAAGGCCAAAGGGGGCCTCAGGCCCATTCTGGACCTGCAAGGCCTAAACCAGTACATGGTAAAACTCAAGTTTCACATGGTCTCCCTGGCCTCCGTCATTCCCTCCCTGGATCCCAGAGACTGGTACGCCACCCTCCATCTCCAGGACGTGTACTTCCACAATCACATATTCGAGGGCCACAGGCGTTTCCTCTGCTTCACGGTAGGACAGGAACACTGCCAGTTCACCGTCCTCCTGTTTGGCCTCTCGATGGCACCCACAGTCTTCACAAAGTCTATGTCTGTGGTGGTGGCCTACCTCAGGCATCAGGGCGGGGGGGTCCAGATCTTCCCCTACCTGTAGCTGATCAAAGGCAGCTCCAGATCACAGGTACAGGACCACATAACACTCATCCTGTACACATGTACCACACTGGGGCTGCTGGTAAACAACAACAAATCCACATTGGTACCAGTACAACTAATAGAGTTCATTGGCGCGATTCTCAATGCTACATTGGCCAGAGCTTCCCTCCTGCCGGACAGGTTTGAAACCTTGAGGGATCTCATCAGGGCGATTACGAGGTTTCCCATGACAACTGCCAGGGCGTGCCTCCAACTCCTGGGTCGCATGGCAGCATGCATGTACGTGGTACGCCATGCCAGACTCAGGAGGCGGCCCCTTCAGCTCTGGCTGACCTCGACGTTCTCCCAGTCCAGAGACAGGTTGGACAAAGTCTTCACCGTGCCCAAGTCCGTACTAACCTCCCTCCTTTGGTGGTCCACCCCGGAGAACATGCTCCGTTCAGGAGCTGCTCCCCAGCTATAGAGCTGGTGTCCGATGCATTGGACTTGGAGCCCATGTGGGAAACCTCCAGACGCAAGGCCTGTGGTCCGAACAGGAACTAGGTCTACACATAAACGTCAAAGAACTCTGAGCGGTCCGTCTGCTTGCGTGGCCTTTCGCCCGTGCCTTACGGGCAGAGTAGTCAGAGTTCTCACGGACAACACGTGAGAACTCTGATGTTCTACATCAACAGGCAAGGCAGGGCCCATTCCTCAGCCCTCTGCCAGGAAGCCCTCCGACTGTGGGACTTTCTGCATCACCCACAATATCAACTTGGAAGCCCACCACTTTCCAGGCATCCAGAACTCTCAAGGGATCACCTGAGCCAGGACTTCTCCTCCCAGCACGAGTGGTTGCTACACCCGGAGGCGGCTCACATGATCTTCCGAACGTAGGGCACTCCCCAGGTGGACCTCTTCATGACCAGGCAGAACCGCTGGTGCCCCCGGTTCTGCTCCAGGAGGGGCCTGGGCAAGGGCGTGATTTCCGATGCCTTCCTTCTGTCCTGGTTGGGTCAGCTGCTATATGCTTTTCCCCCAATTCTGCTGATCAGCAAGGTCCTGGAAAAAATCAAGACGGACAAGGCTCGCGTCCTCATTATTGCCCCAGCAGGGCCCAGACAACACTGGTACGGGACTCTTATGAACCTTTCCATTGCCCCCTCCCCCCGCCCAGACCTTCTCTCTCAGGACCAAGGTTGCCTCCTCCACCCCAACCTTGCAGCTCTCCACCTCACAGCGTGGTTGCTCAATGGTTAGGCCAAGAGGAAAGGACCTGCTCGGAGGGCATCCAGCGAGTCCTCCTGGAAAGCAGGAGGCCCTCCACGTGTCAGGCTTACCTGGCAAAATGGTCAAGGTTCTCTAGGTGGGCTGCCGATCACGGCATCTCACCAGTGGCTGCCCCACTCCAGCTTATACTGGATTACCTCCTTCATCTCAGAGCCCAAGGCCTAGTGCCCTCGTCCGTCAAAATGCATCTGGCAGCCATATTGGCCTTCCACCCACCCGTCCAGGGCCACACAGTATTTTCTCATGCCATGACCGGTCGATTCCTTAAGGACTTGGATTTCCTTACGTTAGGCCCCGGTTCCACAGTGGGACCTGAATTTCGTTCTGGCCAGGCTGACAGGGCCTCCATTTGAGCTGTTTGCCACATGCTCCTGGTCCCACCTTTCTTGGAAAGTAGCCTTTCTTGTGACAATCGCGTCTGCTAGGAGGGTCTCGCAGCTCCGGGCCTTGATTTCCGAACCCCTGTATATGGTATTTCATAAAGATAAGGTCCAGCTCTGCCCACACCCTTCGTTCCTCCCCAAGGTGGTCTCCGCCTATCATATGAGCCAGGACATTTTCCTTCCGGTGCTCTGTCCCAAGCCGCATGCGTCCAGTGAGGAGCGCCATCTCCACATGCTAGATGTGAGACAGGCACTGGCTTTTTACCTGGAATGAACAAAACCGTTCAGGAAGTCTTCACAGCTGTTCATTGCCATGGCTGAACGCATGAAGGGTTGGCCGATCTCCACTCAGCAGCTCTCCAGCTGCGTCACTTCATGTATCTGTACTTGTTATGACCTGGCAGGAGTTCCCCTGCCACCGATTGTGAGAGCGCACTCGAGAAGGACGCAAGCCTCGTCGGCCGCCTTTCTGGCTCACATCCCTATTCAGGACATTTGTAGTGCTGCTACTTGGTCATTGGTCCACATGTTCACCTAGCATTATGCGATCGTCTCCCAGACCAGGGAGGATGCTGGGTTCGGCAGGGCAGTGCTCCATACTGAGTGTCTGTGAACTTCTACCCACTTCCAACAGATATAGCTTGGAATCACCTACTGTGGAATGCACACAAGCAATCACTTGAAGAAGAAAAGACAGTTACCTTTTCCATAACTGGTGTTCTTCGAGATGTGTTGCTAGTGTCCATTCCACATCCCGCTCTCCTTCCCCACTGTTGGAGTTGTCTGGCAAGAAGGAACTGAGGGTAGAGGGAGCGTGCAGTGGCCCTTATACCGCACCATGGTGGCGCCACTCCAGGGGTCGCTAGGGGCTCTCCCCTATGGGTACTGCTAGGGGAAAAACATCCAGCACTGGTGCACATGGAATGGACATGAGCAACACATCTCGAAGAACACCAGTTACGGGAAAGGTAACTGTTTTTTCTTGTGTTATGAGAAGGAGTAAATAATACCTCCTTATTTACTTTCTCCATACCAGTCATGATTTTGTAGACCTCAATCATATCTCCCCTTAATGGTCTCTTTTCCAAAGTGAAAAGTCCCAGTCTTATTAATCACTCGTCATATGGAAGTCGTTCCATACCCCTAAACATTTTTGTTGCCCTTTTCTGAATCTTTCTGAATCTTTTCCAATTCCAAATATCTTTTTTGAGATGGGGCGACCACATTTGCATGCAGTATTCAAGATGTGGGCGTACCATTGATTTATTATCAAAAGATAATCTGAGCAAACAATGAGGCTTGTGGTTTTTAGCTCAGTTTTTACCCTTTGTTTGGCAATATGTTTGCCTGATACTGTTTGGCAACATAAAAGAACTCCTACACATAGGAGATGGAATATGCCTTAGGACCTGATTCTTATTCCAGTGAAATCAATGACAAAGCTCTCCTAGAGTCAGACTTCAACAGGAGAAAGATTGAGCCATTAGTTCTAATCAGAGATAGAGATGTGTTCTTGTCTGTCTGTGTCAGACATAAAATAAGAAGAGAGCATCTAAACAATGAGAAAAATATGGCAGTTCCCTTGGCTATACCACATTATTTGTTCAAGACTGCAAAACGTGTTAAGAATAAAACTTTATTTCTGAAAAACTGTCAGTAAGGCGTTCACATTAGAATGCCATAACATTATTTTTTATACTCTGCTTTGTTTCACAGGATTTATGGAGTCAATGTCTTTCATGCTTAATATTTTAAATCTGTAATAATTGACACATAAAACATACCATTTGATTTAAAACAGGCTATGCAAGAAAACAGCTCTGATGTTTCCATCTGAGTTCTACAGTTTCTGATCTGTCATCTTTGCTTAACTAGAGCTCAAATCCATGCCTCAGTCAGTTTATACTTGTCAATATTATTTGTCACTTCAGAGTAAAGAACCAAAACTAAAGTATCATAAAACTAAATTATCTCTCACTCTTAAGGAGAAAGGGAGGCAGTAATCCCTTCATGGCAAGGCAGAGGTTACTTATTATTATGAGCTATATTCCCCAGTATCTTCGCACTATACACCTCTACCTCGATATAACACGACCCAATATAACACGAATTCGGATATAACGTGGTAAAGCAGTGCTCCGGGGGGGCGGGGCTGTGCACTCCGGCGGATCAAAGCAAGTTCAATATAACGCGGTTTCATCTATAACACGGTAAGATTTTTTTGCTCCTGAGGACAGCGTTATATTGAGGTAGAGGTGTATTTGCCTTTGTAGGAGGAAAACACCCTAATCTCCATAAGGCCCCAGATGTTAAATCTGCTCTCTCCCACCAACAGACACTTTTTTAAATTAATTTTTTACAGCTGGATTGAAAATATTGCAGTTGTAATGTATTTGTGTAATAAGAATCAACAGTTTTTATTAATCTGAAGGTCTGTTTTAATTGCATCTATTTCTCTGAAATAATATCTTTATTTGCTATTATGCAAAAATTACAAGGTGCTAAGAACCCAGATATACTCCTAAAAATATAGATCCAGATCGCCACCTCCTGGAGAGAGGACCAAAAGGGACTGAAAACTCCTGTATGTTGAACTATAGAGTTGTCAAGAAATTGTCCCTTCTAGTGCAGTAGAGAGTTAGAGGGCTGCAGAGCAGGTGGCAGTCAGAGCCTCCCAACCATGTGGACCAAGTCTATCAAAGTAAAGGCCAGTCTGTATAGGTGGCTGTCCCTCTGTATAGCCCCACCTTCCCTTCAGTATCACAGAGGTTTCCCCCATTGGCTACACCGCGCTAAAAGGGGAACTGCGCACTCCACCCACCCTCAGTTCCTTCTTGCCGCTAGTGAAGATAGTCGGAACTTTGTGCTCCAGCTCTGCTGCAGCCTTTCTACTCAACTTTAGTGGTACCTTTCGTAGAATTGTTACTTCAGTTGTTAGAGTGGGCTCGGGGCATGCCCCATACCCCAGGCTTCAAGTCGTGCGACTCCTGTCGCCATTCTATGCCTAGGAATGAACTGCACACTGAGTGTCTCCCCTGCTTGGGTGAGACTCACATCAGCGAACGTTGTAAGATCTGCAGGTCATTCAAGCCGCGGACCAAGAAGGAGAGAGACATTAAACTCCATGCTCTCCTGATGGAATCGGCATTGGCCCCAACTCCGGCACGCCGGGCGGACTCGGCACCCACTGCCGCATCGTCGGTGCGTAGCGAGGCCCCCTCTACCAGCCAGCACCCCTTCCCCTCCAAGAAACAGGGAAAGGGCCCTACTTTGCAGCGGCACCAAGACAAGGAAAGAGGGGAGACTGGTCCCACGTTGGGCAGAACCATGGTCCCCCCTCAGGCTCAAGGCCTCCGACTCGTGTTGAGTGGAGCAGCCCGGCGCCGTCTGCCCGCACATTTCCGCCAGTGCGAATGCCATCAACGCCGGAGGCGATGCAGGCTGTGAAAGACATCATGAGTCTGCTGGTTCCAGGCGCGCAGCCGGTGACGGCTCCCTGGTCTCAGGACAAGTCCACATTGGGTGCCCATCAGACCTCTCCTGCGGGTCGCAGTTCCCGCTCCGAGGGCCACTCACCGCACCGTTCGGCACGCAGCGACCAATCATCCGGCAGCTCGCGCCCTCCCTCGATGCCGACCAGGCCATCCCGGTCACCACCCGCACGGGAGTCTCGGGGACCCTCTACGTCGCCTGCCAGCAAGCACAGGCATATAGAGAGGCGCCGGGAATGTTTCCCTTCACGACACGACTACCGCAGCTGTTCTCGACGGGATAGATGTCGTCGTTCTCGTTCCAGTTCCCGCTCAACTAGACGTCACGCTCAGGATTCCCCTTACGATGACTCGGCACCTGGGCACCAGAGCTCCCGCCACCGTCATGGGTACCGAAGTAGCACTTCAGGCGGGTACCGGTCCTTAACGTCGAGGTCCAGGTCCCGAGGGAGGTGACATCGCAGGCACCGCCACTCATACTGTTCCCGTGAGACTGTGCGCTCGACGGTGACCTCGGCCTCGGGACCCAACCGCCCATCCCCGGCCCACGCAGCGCAGCTGGGGCAACTACCGCCACCGGGCCCTCAGCCGGGTCAATGGCAAGGGGCCCCATGGTAGGGACAGTGGTGCCAGTGGGCACCGTGGCCGCCGATGGCCGCCCAGACGGGGGCCCGCTTGGTCGCCGGAGCGTCTCAGGCCGCATCAGCCTCGTCCGGCCATCTAAGAGACAGATCGGCGGGCCATGAGTCGGCGGACCTGCGCCTGGACTCTGATCTGGGGCTCGACCCGCCGGTACTGGCCGAGGCTCACGGCTCCGTGTCGGCCCTTTCCCCAGCAGCAGACGACACCATAATGGCGCCCCCACCATCAATCCCTCAGGAGGACTTTAAGGCGCACCAAGACCTACTAAAGCGGGTGGCATCCAGCCTCCAGCTGCAGGCCGAGGAAATTGAGGGCCCTTCCGATTCCCTCTTTAACGTGTTGTCCCCTTTGGCACTGGGCTGCGTGGCTCTTCCCCTGCACCAGGGTGTAGCCAACATTTCCAACACCCTGTGGCAAACTTCCCACTCTTGGCCCCAGTCTCCAAGAAGGCTGAAAGGAAGTACTTTGTGCCTGCCAAGGACCATGAGTACCTCTATTCCCACCCGGCACCTAACTCGCTTGTGGTAGAGTCGGTAAACCACAGAGAGCGACAAGGCCAGCCTGCGCCTACCTCCAAAAATAAGGACGCCAGACAACTGGACTCCTTTGGTAGAAAAATTTATTCCTCTGCAAGTTTCCAACTCAGAGTAGCCAACCATCAGGCCTTGCTGAGCAGATAAGACTTTAACTTGTGGGAGTCTCTGCCTAAGTTTGAGCCTCTCATCCCAGACCAGGACAGGAAGGACTTTAAGGCCCTGGTGGAAGAGGGGGCGGCAGCAGTGTAAGCGGCCCTGCAAGCTGTGTCGGATGCAGCCGACACTGCAGCCCGCTTGATGGCTTCAGCGATTTCCATGCACAGGGCATCGTGGCTCCTCCTGTCTGGACTGTCGACAGAGACCCAATCCCTTATGCAAGACCTCCCATTTGATGGGAAAGCGCTCTTCGCAGACCAGACGGATGTCAGGCTGCATGGGATGAAGGATTCCCGTACCACCTTGCAGACCTTGGGCCTCTATGTCCCTCCAGCTAAGGACAAGGCCAAACCGCAACCATCGGCTCAACCTGCGAGGAGCAAATACGAGCCCCCGTATAAGAGACCGAGAGACCAAAAACGCCGGTCTCAGCGACAGTCCCACTCCACCCCGCAGCCTGGGCCCTCTAACAGCAAGAGACAGGGCAAGAGGCAGTTTTGACTATTTGCCAGGGAGGCACCGGGCCAGTTGCCAGGAAAACCCCCCAATTATTAAAGTTTGTGTTCTGCAACCGTTTGTCTGCCTTCCGCATGGTGTGGTCCCGTATAACATCGGACCAGTGGGTCCTCAGCACCATTTCCAAGGGCTACATGTTGCAGTTCACCTCACCCCCTCCAAACCACCCGCCCTCCCTGCTGGACCCGGGGGACCCGGAGCATGCTCACCTCCTAGGGCAGGAGGTGGACCATTTACTGCACCTGGGGGCGGTACCAGTAGAATTCCAGTAGAATACCAGTAGAGTACCAGTAGAATTCCAGGGCAAAGGGTTCTACTCCTGGTACTTCCTGATCCCGAAGGCCAAAGGGGGCCTCAGGCCCATCCTGGACCTCCAGGGCCTAAACAGTTTTCTGGCCCGCTCCAAGTTCCGCATGGTGTCCCTAGCCTCTATTATCCCCTCCCTGGACCCGGGGGACTGCTATGCTTCCCTGGACCTCCAGGATGCATACTTTCACATCCATATTTTCGAGGGGCACAGGCACTTCCTCCACTTTCTAGTGGGGCTGGACCACTACCAGTTTGCGGTCCTTCGGTTTGGACTATCCACGGCACCCAGGGTTTTCATGGCTGTACCCCCTGCGGCCTACCTCAGGCAGCAGGGGGTACAGATCTTCCCATACCTGGGAAGGGCAACTCGCTTTCCAAGGTAAAGACCCACGTGGAGTTGCTCCTCTCGACATGCGCCAGTCTTGGCCTAGTGGTGAACGAGACCAAATCAAACTTAGTTCCAGTTCAGCGCATAGAGTTCATTGGGGCGCTGCTGGACTCTTCGAGGGCAACAGCCTCTCTCCCCCTAGACAGGTTCGAGGCCCTTAGAGATATCATCGCCTCGGTCATGGCTTTCCCAGTGACAATGGCGAAAGCGTGCCTTCGAATTCTGGGCCACATGGCGGCATGTACGTACATGGTCCGCCATGCCAGACTCCGAATCAGGCCCCTCCAACTCTGGCTAGCCTCCCAATTCTCTCAGGCCCGGGACGGGCTGGACAAGGTTCTCACGGTTCCGTCCCTGATACTAGCTTCCCTTCAATGGTAGTCTTGCCCGAGCAATATGCTGCAAGGGGTTCCCTTTCGGGATGCCAGCCTGTCTGTAGACCTGATGACCGACGTGTCGGACCTGGATTGGGGAGCCCACGCAGGAAACATGCAAACCCAAGGGACATGGTTGATCCCGGACTTGTCCCTTCACATAAATGTCAAAGAGCTCAGGCAGTACGGTTGGCGTGCGTGGCCTTTCGTGGCAGTCTGGTCAGGGTCCTCATGGACAGCACTGCCGCCATGTACTACATCAACAGGCAAGGCAGGACTCGCTCCCTAGCCCTCTGCCGGGAAGCCCTGAGCCTATGGGAGTTCTGTATAGCCTCAGCAGGATCTTCTCCCCCCAGTACGAGTGGTTGCTCCACCTGGAGGTCGCTGACAGGCTCTTCCGAGAGTGGGGAGTTCCCCAGGTCGACCTCTTTGCAACCCGCCAGAACCGGCATTGCCCCCGGTTCTGCTCTAGGGGAGGGTTGGGGAGGGGTGCGATCTCCGATGCGTTCCTCCTGCGGTGGTCGGGCCGGCTCCTTGACGCTTTCCCACCGTTCCCCCTCATCGACAAAGCCCTGCAAAAGGTAAAAGCAGACAAGGCGAGAGTCATCCTCATAGCCCTAGCGTGGGCCCGCCAACACTGGTACGGGACCATCTTTCGCCTCTTGGCGGCCCCCCTGAGGACGCTGCCGCTTCGCCCGGACCTCCTCTCCCAGAATGGGGGCCGCCTCCTCCATCCCAATCTAGCCACGCTCCACCTGACAGCGTGGTTGCTCAGTGGCTAGACGAGGAGGAGGGCAGGTGTTCGGAGCAGGTAAGGCGGGTCCTCCTGGAAAGCAGGAAGCCGTACATACATGGTGAAGTGGTCCAGGTTCTCCAAGTGGGCGAGTGAGCGGGGAGTCTCACCCTCCTCCGCACCTCTCCAGCTTATCCTGGACTACCTCCTGTTCCTTAGGACCCAAGGTCTGGCACCCGCCTCGGTCAGGGTACACCTGGCGGCCATATCGGCCTTCCACCCGCCGGTGCAAGGGCACTCGGTCTTCTCCCACTCTATGACCTCCTGCTTCCTGACTTGACTGTTCATTCCCATACGCTAGACCCCCCGTGCCACAATGGGATCTGAACCTGGTTTTGTCACGACTCACGGGTCCTCCCTTTGAACCCCTGGCCACGTGTTCCTGGTCTCACCTCTCATGGAAGGTGGTCTTCCTTGTAGCAATCACGTCGGCCCGCCATGTCTCGGAACTCAGGCCTTGACCTCGGAACCCCCCTATATGGTCTTCCACAGGGATAAGGTCCAGCTTTGCCCACACCCAGCATTCCTCCCGAAGGTGGTCTCCACCTTCCATATGGATCAGAGCATCTTTCTCCCCATGCTCTGTCCTAAGCCCCATTCCTCCAACGAGGAACGCCGCCTCCACACACTCAATGTACGTAGAGCGCTGACATTTTACTTGGATCTGACCAAACCATTCCGGAAATCCTCGCAGCTTTTTGTTGCCTTGGCTGAGCGGGTGAAGGGGCAACCTATTTCCACCCAGTGTCTTTCCCGCTGGATTACCTCGTGTATATGCACGTGTTATGACCTGGCAAGGGTTCCCCCGCCACCAATCATTAGGGCACACTCAACGAGGGCTCAGCTTCATCAGCTGCCTTCGTAGCCCATGTCCCTATCCAAGACATTTGTAGAGCGGCCACTTGGGCCTCAGTTCACACGTTCACTTTGTATTACACGATCGTCTCCCAGTCTAGGGATGACGCCGGGTTCGGCAGGGCGGTACTCCTTCCCGGTCTATCGTGAACTCCTACCCACCTCCAACAAGGATAGCTTGGAATCACCTACTGTGGAATACACATGAACAATCACTCGAAGAAAGGACAGTTACCTGTTCCGTAACTGGCATTCTTCGAGATGTGTTGCTCAGGTGTATTCCACATCCTGCCCTCCTTCCCTTCTGTCGGAGTTGTCCGGCAAGAAGGAACCGAGTGTGGGGGGAGTGCACAGCTCCCCTTATAGCGCGGTATAGAGGCGCCACTCTAGGGATCGCAGTGGCGCTCCCCCAGTACGGGTACTGCTAAGGGAAAATCTTCTGGCACCTGTGCACGTGGCGAGCACGCACACCTACTGTGGAATACACCTGAGCAACACATCTCGAAGAACGCCAGTTATGGAACAGGTAACTGTCCTTTCTGCTCCTATGTCATCACTCATAGAATAACTGGTAATCTGTACACAGTCATATCCTCAAAAACCTATATCTTTATGGCATCAGTAACTGAAAATTGATCTATCTGGACTAGTTTACTCCTGTTAATTATACAGTAGCATTTCGAAAAAGTGCACCTGTCTTTACATTTCCATTGCTTCATAAAATACGCCTGTCATCTTAAAACCACGCAGTAGCACTGGAAAATACAGCCTTTTACAACTCTTTGCCTAAAGCAATTCCATTCACAATAATTCCACAAAAACATCCAAGATATGAAATTTAGGAGTGTTCTCATACTGTTAGATTTAGGATAGATATGCAGTTACCACAACTAGAGGAGTTTACATGCCAGAGACATGCAGGGTGACAAAGGTCACAGCTGTCTCCCATAGACAAATCAAAACTCAAAACCGTGCTCTCTAGGGGAAGGAGGAGCCCAGACCTTAGTAGAGATGGGATTCACAAACTTCATGGACCCTGTGGTATCCACACTATTGGAGGGCCATGCCAGTGACTCCCTCTCACTCAGTGAAGACAAGACCCTTGCCTTCCTTCACCAGAGTGAATTGAAGTTGGCAAAAGTTCCTGAATTACTTACCGTCTCCAGTGATCAGGTTTCAAAATATGTGGAAACTTAAATGGGGCTTTTATATAGAATACAGTTCCTCTAGAAATCACATAGGAAAATAATTAAAATAATAGTATTTGCATATTGAGGTCACTTATATTTGAGAAAGTTCTAGTGTCATTCTGTGATTAGTCGCTAATGATAGCTAGGTTTTCAGAAACAGATTGTCACAGCTTTGGGATGCAGGGCTTGAAAACCAGTTGAGACAGCTAAATGAACTACGCAGCACCCTGAATGTCTATGTTCTAATGGCTGGAGGAACAGTCTGCTGCAGTTCATGATCGCACACCTCAAGCACTTCCACCTCCTCTTCATCCAGATTTGCAGTATGTGCTGCTTTGTATGGGAAAGAGCTAAGGAGCTTCCTGAGTATTGGAGAATAGCAGATAAATGAGAGAGCGAGCAGAACAGTGAGTGGATTGGGCAGCAGAGGGGAGGGAAGCACAGTGGAATAGAATACTAGGGCACCAGCAGGGAACTGGCCGGGGGGGAGCACTAGGCGAGTAGGGACCCAACCACCAGGAGACTAGGGTTTTCTCCTTTCCCCACTTCTTCCTCTCTCCTCAGTTTCTTTATTCCCCCCCCCCCTCTATTTCCCTTGTTCTCCCCTCCCCTTTATTAACAGGACATATTGAGGTGCATTGACTGAGCTGCAGTTGCCAGATGCATACTGCCTGTGGAGCACCAACTCAGGCAAATGCAGGGAGTGTTCACTCAAGAGCATTAACTAACAATAGGAATAGCAATTCCAGAATACCTCCCGGTGTGGACACTGTATTCCAGAATAAAAATCACTTTATTCTGAATTAATATTAGTGTGCTCACAATTGACAACAATCGTTTATTCCTCAATGGTTATTCTGATCAATTTCCCTGTTTAGAAGGCCCAAGTATCTAAATGTTATATGATTGTATTCCTTTTAACTGAAGGGAGGGGGTGTTGATTACGAGGGGTGTGGCTGCTCAGCTATTTTTGGCTCTTGGCGAGTAGGCTTATTTCTCAGGCTAGCAGGTGTCGGGTACGTTTTTTCAAGTCCTGATTACATTGGTGCATCAGAGTAGTAGAGGGCACAGGGAATTTTTTCCTTTCTCTCACACACCCACTTCAAAGGTATCCAGAACACTGGTGTTTTTGCTCCTCAAGCATTCATGAGAGAGGTGGGCTAGTGTGACCTGAGGCACTGTGCCCTCAAAAGGGGGCATGGCTGGGAAAGCAGGCCCTCTTCTTCCCCTTCAACTTTAAAGGCTAATGCTGGGGGCATTGTATGCTGCGAGAGTATATTATTTGCTGAGCACATTCTCCTTGCACCAGGGCAGGCATTTTACAAGACGGAGTACTCCACAGCCAGCATGTGATTGGCAACTGCTGCTGAGACAGTGCACCTCCACAGCCACCTTCAATGCAGTTGAGGCTGTAAAAGCCACACTGTTAAATTGAATTAATATTACTTCTGTTTAAATTGGGTGTTTTGAATTTTATATATCTCTATGAAATGTTGCACATAGAATTAGTGTATATTAACATTAGATAAATGACAATGACAATTACTTCATGTATGTTGTAACTTGAATTGTTTGCATTGTGTGTGTTGTGCATATATATTTACATTGTATATATTTGTTTTTGTACAGAGGTAACTCTAAAAATCTCTGGTTTAGATAACATCTCCTTGGTGTTTTCTTATTCTACCTCATATTTATGGAATCCTGAAACAATACCAAAACTATGTTAAGTAAATCAAAAGTGTGAAGTTTTAAAGTGTGGTCTAGATGTGTATTTTTGTCTTTTGTTATCCTGATTTTATAATTTATTAAATCAATAAAGATTTTTTTTTTAAATTCAGCTAATTGGATACCACCTTCATAAAATTGAAAAGGTTTGACTTAGAATTGTGCGGTGGATGGAAGTTCTGTTTTGTTAAGGATTTTGAGATTTCAGAATTTGGCTTCATTCCAAATCTAAGTGAAACTTTAAAATTTCAAAATTCTCCGAAAGAAAATTCCTCCGAAATTTGTTTTGGATCAATCACAACATTTTTATTTACAAAAATGAACCATTTTGTTTAGATTTTGACTTTTTATTGTATAATACATTACAATACATAATATAATACTAAATAAAAAATTCTAAACAAAAAATCATTTCAAAATGAGGGTTTTTTCTAACCTGTTTTTTTCTAAACAATTTCATGCAGCATTTTGTTTTCAGTAGAATTGCATTCTCTGATGGAAAATAGCTCCATCTAAGTTTTCCCAACCAGTTCTAGTTTTACTGTACTTTATTCATAAAACTTGCTTTTGACTGGTTGCTTATTTTTCTTTCTCTTATCAAGTAAGCAAGGTTAACTCCTCCTGTAGTTTTATTGACTGACACCAATCTTAGATGGTACTTCACACCATAACTGCACACCATTTGTACAGCATTACTTGAAAGAGGAAAAACAAATATAAGGCCTGATTCTGAGAGCTGCTGAGTACCCTCGACTACCATTGAAGTCAGTGAGAATACTCGTAGGAGCTCGCTCATGTTGTAACTACTTTACTTGGGTGGGGAGGTTGTTATTTAACGTAAGCTTCATTTTGTTAGAACACGAAGGATATTGTATTCATGCACATTTATTTATTATTAGTTTAAATTCTCTTTAATTTTCATTGTCAATTACTTTAAAATACATACTTTCTAGCAAATGTTATAAACATATGCTTATAGTTCTTTTTTTTTTTTTTGTCCTATTTTTTCTGTCTCCTTCAACTTTCTCTTTCACTGGAATTTTCTGACATAAAATGTTCCTTGGAATAATGGAGCGTAGCTGTGTATGCTGTGACACATGCTATTAAGGCCTTAAACACAAGCCTTACCAAGGGTTATATATGAAAACAATTGTATAGCAGCATTAATTTTCTGAAAATCAAGTGAAAAAGTGCAGAATACAATATTGTTCCATTACATATATTTGCTTGTTCACCTTGTGTCCTTTGGTTGGCAATTTCCCAGGTATGCTGTACGATAAAAAACAAGAATCAAACCAAAAGGGGGTTAATTGAGGCTTTAGAAATGTATATTCACTCTAAAATAACCTTGAAGAACAATGGAAAAATCTCCTACATATTGACAATCAAAGCCATGTTTTCACAATAGTCTCTTAAATTGCATGTTCAAAGTATCCAGAACCAAATATTTTGCAGATACAGGTGGAGTAAGGTAATTGAATGCATAAATGGTAATTTGTGTGCATCTGTCTAATTTGCATATGCAGATTGGGGGAACAAACAGCTTCATACTCAGGTTCTCTATGGAAATGTAGCTCTTTATGGATATTTTGTGTACTACATCTGTCTTTGATTTGTTTTTACCACAGTAGCTTATTAGAATGTGCTCACTGCAGCTGTATGAAATGGGTCCTTGGTCAGAAGAAAAGGTGCTCTTGCCCCTTTAAGGGCTTCCTGTGTAACTGGTAGCAGAGGGGGCAGGGGTATACTGGGCTGGAGCAGGAGGTGCTGACCCAGGTCAGGGGAGCCACTGCCCTTCTTGCTGACTGAATGAGGGGGACTTATTTATACCCCATGCAGCCCCCCTGAAGCCCTCTTTCACCTGGTTTAGGTTGGCAGCATCCACCCTCCCACCCATGAAATCTGAAAAGGCCTGGGTTCCTTCATGATGTGCTGTGGGTACTATGCTAGTCGCCCCTTTTTCCTTGGGGGCTGAGAAGGAATTTTTCCCTCACTGCCAGATTGGCTGAGGAGGGATGGGGGGAGGGGTTTGCCTTCCCCACAGTGGATTTGGGACCCAATGAAGTAGGATTGGGGGGGCTAGGCTATAATGTTGCAACTTAGTGCCTAAAACACGTGCCAGATTTCCAGTGCAGATACTCATTATGGAAGGGATATGGTTATTGGATAAAATGGATTGGAAAAGGATTGAAAGGAAAGTATCCTTTAACGGAGCTGAGGAAGTGGGGGTTGGGGCTCCTGTTTCAGATACAGTGGGGAGCTGATCCCCCACCTTTTATAGCCCCCTTAACCCTCATGTGAGGGGAGGACAGCAGCGTCCCAGCAACAGGATGGCTGGGACCAGGTTGGGGATTATGTGGAAATTTTTAAGGAAATGATGATGACCTGCGCTGGGCAATGTATTTTTAGGTATTCCCAGATATTTTAGGTGAATAAAGTTGCAGCCTAATTAAACCACATCCATTGTCTCCTGGCTGGATGACAGCAGCTATTATGCTATGCAATTATATTTGACACACAAGTACACCTTATTAAAAATACATGTGGCAATATATTGTACACACAATATTTTAAGGGGGAATTTTTTATAACAAATAAATTAGAATTTTCCAAATTCTTATGTATTTTAAATATTTTTTTGCACATTCTAGTAAAATTGGGGAGGAAATCTGCTATTTCATTCTAGGAATTTCATTATTTCAAGTGGGAGAGAGAATGCATAAATAGAGTGGTGTAGCAATACTCTTGTTAATTAACATTTCCTTTCCAGTCTAGAATAAATACTAATATGAAGTGGCTACTGGTGATAATTTAAATGAGAATGTACCAGTTATTGGCCATGTAGCCACTCTTTGTATAAACTGTAAAAGGGTAGTTTCTTATTATCCTATTTTGTTCTAGGGCAAATACACATAGGATTTTAACTCCCTTAGAGTACATGCAAAGTGTATTGTTCCATTCAAAGCAAATACAAGGCTAGATCATCATATTTACACTGCCCTAGATGAAGATCAGACTTTGAGAGTCACAATTCTGTTCCTGCTTCCTCCTTGCTTCATGTGGGAAGTAAGTCAGCCCTGTACCTGTCTCAGTTTACTTCCCCCTCCATGATAGTTCAGCTGCTAAGGCTCCACCCACTCTCTGCTCATGCCTATCCACTCCCTGTCCACTTTCCCTCTTGTGTAAGTAGCAGCCCTATGGGAGCTGATCTCCCCCTCATGCACAAACCAGTAATGTAGGTAGCCTGGTCATGGAAATAAGCGGGTGCCTTATACCTCGTAATCCCCATGAATTGGCATCTTGCGATTGAGCTCACAACAGATCATCCTAATTATGAGCTTGATCCTCAGAGGTGCGGAGTCCCCACAACTCCCATAGAAGTAAATGGGACTTGCAGATTCTCTTACCTCAGGGACATGCTCTGTATTGTTAATTACAAAGTACAGTAATATGTGACTATGGAAGGTGTGTCTTTGGGGAAGTGATACTGTATCTTCAACATTTATATTAACAGTAATTCATTTCTTTTTTTGCTGTAGAAGATAGTTTCGGTCACTTTCAGATTGATGCCAACAATGGCGAGTTAAGAACAACTGAAGCTCTTTCATATAATTGGAGACCTAACTACAGAATACTGGTCACTGCAAGTGACCAAGGAATTCCTCCTCTTCATGGACATGCAGTTGTTAACATCCAGGTACCTGTTAGTTTAGCACGGATTGGAAAACCGGTACTGTATTTTCAGTTTATTTTTTTTAATCTTTTAGAAACCCAAAGGATAAAGATGTTGAAAGTATATATTTTGATATAAAGAGCATATCTTCTCATCAGAATTCTCTCTAGTCTAGATATTGTTCTACTGAACCAGGAAATTAGAGGGTGAACACATTTTGGCTAATTTTGAAACCACTGCATTATTACGGGTTCAGAAGTTTGACGTGCAATTTACAACGTTCATGTCCTTTTAGGAAGCGATTGTGAACATAAGAGAAGAAAAATATCCAATAAAAAAGTTAAAAATGGAGCAGAGAGTAGGCAAAGTGAAAAGAAAACACAGAGAGACTGAAAATAGAGAAATCCTGAAGACAAAATACTTAAAATACATGCAATTTCCCTACTATACCATGCCCCTTCTCTGCCTGCCCACACTCCTCATGCTGGCCTGTATGGAGCTGTCAGAGAGACCAGCTCTGTCATGCATGGGGAGTGTTAAATCTACCTTCGTGCCCTCTCTGTAGCTACCCACCCGCTGTTCATCAGAACCACAGTAGATCTACTTTGTCAGGGATCTTCTATAATCCCTTAATTATAGGTTGAATATCACCCAGAATATTGTTCGTATATTACCAGTAGGAAGGTTAATTTTGGGTAGTTTTAAGGAATACGCTAAATATTTCTCAATCATGAGGCTGATGCAGCTCAATTATTGAAGAGTTTCTCCCATTCTGAGATCATTTCAGTGATCTGTGATGAAGGAAATTCTTGGACAATTTAACTAATCTCAACAAAATCAATTGCCTATTCATATTTGGCAAACTAAATTGTGGATGGTGATTTCTGTGGCAACACCACATCCCTGCCACAGGAGGGAAGGCAGCTCCAGAGTAAAACTGGATGAGAAACAGTTTTGCCATCCCATTAGAATTTGAAACTTTGAAAAATGTTCCCATCTCAGCTCTATTGAGGAGCTCTGCTGCGGGGAGAGAGCAGTGGGGATGGAGCCTCTTTGTGGAGCTCATGAGATTCAGGGGAGGGGAGATTACATCTTGTTCCCTACTCTGCTCCAACCTTGAGTGCAATGGTGGTTGGAAGGATAAATCTGGGTAGTGACTTGGAGGATTTTCTAAGGTTGATTTTTAACTTTTGTTAAATTGCAGGGGAAGAAGGGGGATTAATGCTTTTCCCTGTGTTACAAGTATACAATTGTGAAGTCTGTTCTGTCCTTGATGTCTCTTAATGGGAATTATGCATGAACAAGCTGCAAATGACTAGAGCCTCTTCATTAGTAAAGAAAAACTATACTGCAAAAAATCCCAATAGTAGCAATGGAAAAAATATTGCTGTCTTTGTGCTTTTGTTTCAGGTAATCCCATTTTCTAAAGGGAGATCTGTCTTTTCTCAAGATGTCAGGCACTTTGTCATACCTGAGAATTTTAAACCTGCACAAATATTGAGCTCGGTGAAGTTGCCTGGTCATTATCTGCAAACCAACAGAAAATTGCATTTTAGTATCTCTGAAGAAGAGGATGATGATCATTTTGAAATAGATAGTTCAACAGGGGATCTGTTTCTTTCCAAGGAACTTGACTATGAAACAATTTCTCACTTCCTTCTGAGAGTTGTCATGAAGGATTGTAATAAGAATCCTCCACAGAACTACACCGTTTTCCTCAGTATTGATGTAGAAGATCAAAATGACCACTCCCCTTATTTCCAGGATAACTTCATAGTGATTGGCATACAGGAGAATGTACCTGTTGGCACTCTGGTGTACACATTCAATGCAAAAGATGGAGATGGCAGTTTTCTGAACAGCAGAGTACAGTATTCCATAGAAACGAGTGACTCTGGTGAAAATCCATTTCTCATCCACCCTTTATATGGCACCTTGATCACAGCAATTCCATTAGACAGAGAGGTCACTCACTCAGTTGTCCTGACAGTGTCTGCATCAGATCAGGCAATAAACTTGACAGAGCGCAGACTTGGTTCCCTGACAGCAAAAATTGTCATTTTAGACATTAATGACAACAGTCCCAGTTTTGTTTCTTCCTCTCTTTCCTATGTCATGGAGAATGCAGAGGTAGGCTCTCTGGTACATCATGTAATTGCGGAGGATCCAGATGAAGGAAGAAATGGACAAGTTACATATCACATTCTTTCAGGCAATGAAAACAAAGCATTTCTGTTAGATAAAACCACAGGTACTGTATATTCTTTATAGATTCTTATGCTATGCTCATCACCATAATATCTGCCCACCTTTCAGGAGTGCATTGACCAGTGTGACTAACATCTGTCACAGTTTTGTTTTTTCAGCCTCTCTCTAAGGGGAGAAGTGTGTGCATTGGAGTGTTTTGTTTTAGATGTGTTTTATACACACACAGCTTTATATTAGAGAATGCAAGGTAAAAGGAGGGCACCTTGTACTTACAGAGGAAGATGGTGATATTTGTAATGGCCCTTAGTTCCCCCAGGAAAGCTCTGTCTCCTGCACAAGATCTGTAACACTGATATCATGTCCATTTCAAACATGAATCCAATTTTTCTCTTTTTATAAGGGGTGTGCAGTTGTACATCTTTTTCAGGAAATAGTTGCTACCACTTACTTTTGGTTTATACTCCCATTGCCAATCCTCTCTGTGATTGCAGGCCCATGTATCTTAACTGTTTGTCTGTGGAACTCCCATAACTTTGGGACAAATTTCTGGAACAAAAAAAAGATTTCTCTCACACTGCTCTTTTACTACCATGGGCACATAAATATTTTTTAAAAAGATTAAAAAGACCCCTCTCAGGTGTAGAATAAACATCACATTTCCTATATGAGAGAGAGAGAGAGAGAGAGACTATACATACAACAAACTGTCTGGCATTGGCATATGGACTTGGAGTTTATATTCTGTACCATTTACCAAACATCTGTAAAGTCCTCTGGACAAAAAAAGTTCCCTTTGGACCTGATCCTATATGTTTTATAGGACAACATTTCCTATTGTCTGCATGATGAGCAATACAGAATTGGCCCCTTTATAGCAAACTGTTGAACAGCACTACGGATCATTCATCAGAAAGCAATAGAGTAGGTGTCCTCCCTCTTGGTAATGAGAGTGTAACGAAGAGAGACAACACATACTTGCCAGACCTTGCTCTAGGACCTTCTCAGAGCTTGGAACTACTACATAGTAGTTTAAACTACAGCTAGAGGGTGACTTAAGAAAAACTAAAATTGTAGGGAAGGGGAAAAAGAAAGATTCAGAAGAAGAAATATCCCAGGAAAGCACAGATTTCGTGAATCTTGAACAACTAGTGTGTTTAATCAGTTTGCTTAATTATTTTTTCCATAAGGGAGAGGATACTAGTTGGTGAATACTTCAATACGTGAAAAGTGTATCTGTGTCACAAGGCTAATGGTTCTTATAAACAGACTTTCAGAGCTGTAGAACAGTTCAGGGTTGGGAAAAGTGCTGATTAAGAGTTCAAGGTGAATAAGTGTTAAAAAGATACTTTACTAAAACCTGACTTTCAAATCCTACTTTTCAATTAAACAGAGAAAAAAATGAAAGCAAAATATGAATGAACACACAGAAACAAAGTAAAGTATACACAATTCTGAGGAAGCAACAATATGAGTGTGTGTTAATACCATTTAGCAGTTCATTGTACTTTGAGGGTTTTGGAATACAGTGGCCACTGTGGGCTGGTCTTCAATCAATACAGCAGGAATCGATGTAGCAGGGCTAGTGAAGACCTGCTAATTCGATGGCAGATCACTCTCCGGTCAACCCTGGTACTTCAGCTCCCGAAGAAGAGTAAGGAAAATCGACTGGATAGCGTCTCCCATCGATGCAGCGCAGTGAAGACACCGGGGTAAGTCAACCTAAGCTTCGCCAACTCCAGCTACGTTATTCACATAGCTGTAGTAGCGTAACTTAGGTTGACTTACCTCCGTAGTGAAGACAGGCCCTGTGTAGTTACTATTTGAAAGACCCACATTTTGTTCATGAATTTAAAAATCCGACAAAGGGCCAATAAACCAAAAGAAAGCCAAAAAGGGCTATGTAAGTATACTTGTATGCTTAAAAAACAATTACCATAAAAATGGCACCGTTTTATTAAGTTCAGATCCCTCTTTGTATTCATAGTCACATCTGATGACTTTAGTGACAAAATGTTATTCCTGAGTTAGCACTACAGAGACAATGCAGATAAGAGATAGTGAGTTGGATTTTGTTCTTTCTTGTACACCAACACAGTTGTTTTCGAAGGGCTTGTCTACATGAACTTTAGTTCATGGCAAGCTGGGGTGTGACTCTACCCAGCCTGCCGGGGTCTAACTGTGTGGACCTTGCCGATGTGCATCAACAGTTCACTAAAGTGCTTTGGTTTGGTTCTTTTTGAAACAACTAGATCAAAGCACATTAATGAACTGTTAATGCACGTCAGCAGGGTGCATGTGGACAGTGAGCATGTGGCAGGCTAGTGTGAGGAGGAGTCCCCCACCATCTGACTGCAAACTAATTGTTTGTGAAGACAAACCCTTAGTTCTAATCAATTACACCAGTGCAACTCCACTGGAAGCCGATAGGGTACTTCTACACAGGGATAAAAGACCCGCAGTATCGCTGTGATAGGCCTGGGTCAGCTGACTCGGGCTTGTGGGGTTTGGGCTGCATGGCTAAAAATCACTGTGTAGACATTTGGGCTTGGGCTAGAGCCCAAGCTCTGGGACCCTGCAAGGGTGGAGGGTCCCAGAACTCAAGTTTCAGCCCAAGCCTGAATGTCTACACTGTGATTTTTCAGCCGTGAAGCCTGAGCCCCATGAGCCCAAGTGAGCTGACCCAGGCTAGCCACAGGTTTTTTATCCCTGTGTAGACATGAATGAAATGTGCTAATGCAGCGGTTCTCAACCAGCGGTCCAGGGCCCCCTGAGGGGCCGTGAGCAGGTTTCAGGGGGTCTGCCAAGTATGGCCAGCATTAGACTCACTAGGGATCAGGGCAGAAAGCTGTAACCCTGCCACACGGGACTGCAGCCCAGGGCACCAAGCCCCATCACCTGGGTCTGAAGCCAAAGCCTGAGCAACTTAGCTTCATGGGGGCCCGGGCAATTGCCCTGCTTGCTACCCCCTAACGCCAGCCCTGGCTTTTATATACAGAAAAACAATTGTGGCACAGGTGGGTGGTGGAGTTTGTATAGCATGGTGGTGGGATCTCAGAAAGAAAAAGGTTGAGAACCCCTGTGCTAAAGTCTTTAGCACAGAATTAAGAAAGCAGTGGGGTTACATGTATGTCACTGAGGGCGTAATTTGTCTAGTAGAATCTTTATCATGTGGTGATGATACAAGGAAAAAACACAGCCTGACTCACATATGGAGCCCAAGGCTGAGTTTGCAGGGCTGCCTAGAGGGTGCTGTGATATCACAGTGCTTTACAGAAGATAGAAGAAAATCATCTTATTTGTAAAGTGAACACATTTGATATAGAAATCAATGCCACATTTACGGAGTTTTACATTTTCAGAGCGAATTGCACATTAAGAGATCATATAAATATTTGCACTACTTGAGCTTCTCTTGGACTGCAGAGATTAAACGAATAGTGACTGACTATTGTGATAGTGTAATTTACTGTACTAAGGGGGGAGTGTTGTAATGAAACAATGCCCTTTTGACCTTTCTTTTCCTTATAACAGGGTTGCTAACCACAGCCTTTCCTTTGGACCATGAGAGTCAAGAATACTACAGTTTGACTATCATGGCTCTTGATGATGGCAGACCGGCACTCTCTGCAACCCAGATGCTGACTGTAAGCATTCTTGATGTAAATGATGAGAGGCCAGTATTTCAAAAGCCATTGTATGAAGCTGCAGTTTGTGAAAATCAAGATCCTGGAGAGTTTGTCATTAAGGTAGAAGCTGTAGACAGAGATTCAGGTAATTTCAATCATTTTAACCATTACTTTCATACTGGAAATAATGTTAATGACCAGATCTTGGCTCCTAATGTCTGTACATATGTTAGCCACCTAGTATTACTTGTAGCTGGGTCTGATTTAGTTTCAAAATCTGGCTCTTGGTTCAGAGTCTGAACCTACTTCCAAAGTATAGGGGGTGTTTAGAGTTGGGGTTTGAGTCAGGCCAATCTCTGTTTAACATGTCTAGTGTAAAATAGCTGCTCAGATGAGTGTGCAGAAATGGGTGGCAGATTACAGTATTGCCTTTGAATGAAAATTGTGAAAATAGCTAAAGCACGAGGGATACATCTACAGTGCACTAAAAGACCTGTGGCATTGCCACAGCTGACCCACGTCAGTTGATTTGGTCTTGGGCTGTGGGGCTAAAAATTGCTGTGTAGACGTTCGGGCCTGGGCTGGAGCCCAGCCTCTGAAACCCTCGGGGCTGGGGGTGGGAGGTGGTGGAGGCAGTCTCAGAGCCCAGATTCTAGCCCAAGCCTAAACATCTCCACTGCAATTTTTAACCCCATGTGCCCAAGTCAATTGACTTGGGCTCTGAGACTTGGTGCCTGGATTTTTTATTGCAGTGTAGGCATACTCCATATTTCTAAACCTATGAATGAAGGTGGACTCCCCAGTAAGGTTTCACTCTTCTCCATGGAAAATTCAAGCAAGCCAGGGAAAATGAGAAAAATAGAAATAGTCTTTCTTGTTTTGCTTAGCGTTTGCTGAAATCAGAATCTAGTTTTGAATATTCAAGACCAAATACCAAAACTGTATACAGTAGGTTGTTTCCCATTTCCAGATTCCAAAGTATAAATAATCAGCAAAGAAAAAGTGTAGAAGACTACCACAGCTGAGTAAAGTGATGTTGCCAGATGAAAATCTACAAAAAGAAATTACTCAATAATAACACATTAAATAATTAAAACCAAAAGACTATTTAAACTATAATTTATCTTGTCATCCTTTATGTTGTTTAATCTTTGCATTTCACTTAGGCATTCTGATCCACATGTGCGGAGCCCCAGTGAAGTCTAGGGATTCTGTCCAGAGGTCCATCTGCACAGATCACATTGGAGGATTGGGTTCTTAGATTTGATGCTGAAACTTGTCTGGTCAGGTTCGATTTTTGGCTCTCATGCCCTAGCGTAATGCTGCAGTGTTTGGGTTGCAGACACTAAAGGGGAATGTTTAAATTTATTAAAAATTTATATTTAAAAGGCTTCATATTATATCTACTAATACTGGGCTAGAGAGAACATTTATTTAAACAAAAGGCAGAAAAACTAAATGTTGCCTCAAGCTATGTAGCAATGTCCCTTTAAAACATACTTCCCAAATGTCAGATTTTCCCAGGAAGGGGCCTTTTGCTCCAGCACCTTATATAAAAAAGTTTACATTAGGTTAGCTGTGAGCATATTTTCAGGGTGAAATCCTGGTTCCATTGAAGTCGATGGCAAAACTCCCTATTGACTTCAGTAGGCCAGAATTTCATCCTCTGTGCTTGAAGAAAGAATATTATTACAAAGGACTTGATTCTCCTGCTTTTGAAGTGAATGACAAAACTTCAGTTGATATCAGTGAGCGTAGAATCAGGGCTAAATTTTGGGAAACCATCACTTAAAAGAAGTAGATCTAGAATTGTGTGGGAAACTGATGTGGAAGGCAGTCAGTGATTTTTTCCCCAAAACTTGAAATACTAAAATAAATGTAAACTAAGTTAAAGTCATTATTAAAGTCAATATCTGCAACTTCTATTCCTTCTCAGCAGAATATTTTCTAGTGTTTAAAAGTTACTTTACTAGATAAAGATACTTTTATAGTAATGGAACCAGCAAATGTGCATTAATCTCTTCTGGCCAGAGAGGGGCACTGTCATCCTAGATTTTTGTTGTAATAGCACAGAAAAGGAATCTTGACCTAGAAGCCAGCTGCAGATTTGTAACATGATGAAAAATTGAGGACCTGAAGACTGTTTATTTTTTAAAATTAATAACACTAATATTTTTTTCAGAGACATACAAAATGGATGAGGAAGAGGGTTCCTCATATACTCACTTCCTCTTTACCACATGCTTTCTTCCTCCACATATGTTTTGCAGTATAGTATAATGCTTTGCTACATTAAAAAACAATTGTTAAAGAGCTGGTTAACAAAACCATCCTCTATACTCAGCAAGATTTACAATTCTACTACTGTGCTCACAATCATTGTGAAAGGCAGGTCTGAGGGGGACAGACCAGTGGAGATACTGTGTAGGAAGGACTCTTCATGCCCATGTGTGCCACATATGTGCACAAGCTGTACCTAGGAGACCACTGAAGGGAAGAAGTAGGCAGGTAACCCCACCGGTCCATGCATGGTGTGAATCTACATGGCCCAAAGCCAGCATAACAGCTGAGCAGTATCTCTGTCCACCCCTTACCACATGCCCCAAAAAAGTATTATTTTTATTTATTTTTTGTTAATCACCAACAGCATGTTCAACACTGTACTCAATATAGAAGTGAAGGCAATACCTGATGTGAACAGTTTACAATCTAAAAGAAGGATGCAGAGAAGCATGGGAAATTTGCTTGAACTCCACCCCCACCCAATCCCCGTAATTATTTTTTACTCCTTTCTTGTGGGCAATGCAGAAGTGAAAATTGTGGGAGCATTTAGAATGAGGAGGTGGTAGTGGAGGCTTGGGAAAATGAGATAGGAAGGACATTCCAAGCATAAGGGGTGGCATAAAACAGTAGCCAGCAGCAGGCTGTCTGCATAGATGCATTGGGTTGGATCAGTATGTTGTGGCTGAAGGTTCCTTCCTCTAGTTCTGTTATTTTTGAACAGATTTTCTGGTAACCACAGTCCTTCTGTTGGGGCTTTTTCTCACATTATCAGAATTTGGCCCAATATTACGTGTATATTGCAGTACTAGTCAAACCCAAAACCAAAAGGTGGGGAAACATACAACGTGGTTAAATAAGCATACAGCATGTTGAAATAAATGTTATTTGCTTTTTTATATATTTGAGAATAATGCCACAATTATTTTTTGCGTATGGGCTGTCACCTTGCTTTTTGAATTACATCGGTGGATAGAGCTACATTTCACATCCACAAAGTTACTTCTTTGCCCTATATATAGGGCTTACTTTCCTCCCTTCACTGATTCTTTTTTCATCTCATGTGTTCCTTGACTGGCCACATGGAGGAGTCCTGTTTACTGCCAACTGCACCTTCCAGTCTTCTCTTCCTCACTAGTTCTCCCACTTTGTAGATTCTCTCCCTATAGAAAAGGAAAAGCATGCAGCTGTAAATTAGTTTGTGTTTGACTCAGGCTTCCAGTCTGACCACCACTTTGAAGTATCGGTTATGAAAGACTGTGCATTAGTAGCTGAGGCCACTTCCACTCATTTTGACATCCATTGGACATCCTGCTCCACCAACTCCCACCAGTGGACCACAGGAAGAGACCTTTAACCATTAGGCAAGCAGCCATTGCATTTCTACTGGCACCCCAGACTGCCCCCTTTTCTCTCAGAAGGAAGACCTCTTGCATTGTATGAGAGGGCCTGTGCTCCTGTAGACTCTCCACCTGCCCCACAGGAGCTCTAACTCTGTTGTCTCCTTCTTCTGGGCCATTGCACCCAGGGAGCTGTCTTGTCCTAAATTTTGAGCAGTTTCTCCTGAGTATGCTTCCTGTGAGTTCCTCAAGCTGCATCCCAAAAACTGTCTGGAGACACATGCTTCCTGCAGGTCCAATAGGAGTGTATGCTACAAACAACCCACAAATCTAAGCTCTCAGACATGAGAGCAAAGATATCTGCAGAATATTTCAACTAGGTAAGATACTTGGGTTGAGGAACCCCCTTTATAGCAAAAATCTTGGGCTTTGAACCAGCTCTATGTGTATCTAATAAGTTCTGCCTTTAAGCTCCTGCTCACTATTGTCTGCAATTCCAAATGTGAGTATCCTGAAAACAAAATCAGAGTATTAATAGGGATCTCAATACCATAAACCTGGATGAGATTTTTTTTCGGCTTTTGATGTGCAGAAAGAGTTGCTTCAAGTATAGGAACTCAATACTATAGCTGGGAAGCAGTGCCTTGTCCTCAGAGGAGTCCTGTTCAGAAGTCCCTGTTTCCAGAGAGTGTGTAGTAATCTTCTTGCCGTGTCCTCATACTGCTTTCCACCACATCTATGCATACGTGATTGCCTGATCATTGCACTCTGCCAGGTCACTGGAAGAGCATGCACACTCGAGCAGCTGGCATTGCAGGAGAAACTTCATATTTGAGGCTCTCTGTTGTAGTCACAGGTATTGAGGTTAGTGATGTAGCCCCACTTGATCATTGCATCTCTAGACTGGCCAACTACTGTGCGGAGTTGATTAAGACAAAACCTTATAGTCCAGAGTTGTTCTTCACTGAGTAGTAGGTGTTCAACTGGTGGGGGCCAGAGCACACAGGCTACAGGGACATTATCTACCCTTGTTTGCCATATTGAACCGTTGCCTGTTTGGGTGACAATGTTAAGGGGTTAATGGTGGCAAGAAAATTTTGTCATATCTTTAGGCAACTAAGCATCAGTATTAAATCATATAGAAGATGTCTTGGATCTGTGCATTGCTTTGTGCACTCTGCTAGCAACTTTCCCGCGTATATCGGGGAGCAATACTTGCGAGGATATAGAGGCTGTTGACATGCGTGGGCTTAAGTATAGGGTCTAGCTTCTTTGTATTAGGGGGTTGTACCCACGCTGCACAGGCATATTCATCAGAGGAGTAGCAAAGTGCAAGTGCTGTTGATCGCAGTGTGGATGGATCTGCACCACTCTTTGATGTAACCAGCTTGCTGAAAACATTGTTTTGTATGGTAACTTTGGCTTTGGTTTTCTCAATGTGAGTTCTAAAGGAGAGTGTGTGGTCAAGAGTAACAGCGAGGAATATGGGATTTATGGAATGAGTAAGTGTGTAGTAAATATAAGGTGCAGTAAATAGTCCTGCTTCATTCATTGCATATTAGTTGTAAGATGCAGTAGCATTTTGCAGCTTAGGAATGCTGCAGGAGAGCAGCTACAGAGACTTCTCACCTACTGTAGAGCTTCTGAGCTCTGCAACAGAGAGGATACTGTGGAGCCAAGAGTTAGAGTAAGAGGGAGCATGGGGGAGCCTGGCTGTCCATCCTCCTGACTTTTCTCTGGCTAGTGAAGTACAAACTCTTCAGATGGGAGATTCTGAATGGTGGAAAAGTGTTTCCTCATTGTGGGTTTGTTGGGCTCCAAGCCTTTTTTACCAGTAGTTGGAGCAAAGTTCCACTCAAACTTCCAGAAAAATAATTCCACTTGGGCAGAGAAAAATTCTGTTAAAAAGGGAATGTTTCAGAAAGTTATAAGCAACTGGAAAAGGGGGGTTGGAATGGAAACATTTAAGCTTCCTTAGCAAGAGCTGTCAATAGTGCACCTCCAGAGTCTAAATATGTCACTTGTTCTGCCAGGTGTGTGATATTGTAATGCACTGAATGTATGACCACCACTTCCCTCTCCTGGATAGAGTGTCAGTGTTTATCATCCTCTAATAGACTTGCGGTCCAGTGGCTGGAGGCCTGAAGGGAGGATATTATAAGCATTCCCACACTGGCAATTAATCAAGAATGTCCTCTAGCTCAAAGGATAGAAGCTTGTGGTTTTTATTTTAAAGGTTAGAAATTTTATTTCTAATAGTGCATTTATGTGGTTAGCTGACTGTTATGGTAGCTATGTGTCTGTAGCTTTGGCTACAAGTAATGACCGTTGTGAAGAATCTGTCCATGAAGGCCTTAATTCAAGGCCTTTAGTTGCAAAAGGACACAGGCTTTCATCACAAGTTCATGTCATCTCTACCCCTAATTCAGCAGTTATCTTCTTTCTCCATTTACAGTGTTTGTACTTTCAGATGTAGCTAATGATTGCTACATGCAGTCGACTTGTATCAGCTAATGTAGCCATTTTCTAAACAGTTAGAGCTGCAGTGATGCTTTTATATTTAGGTAAGATATACTTTGCATGGGGAAGGGCTGCCGTGGGTTGTTGACCTTTAATTTTGTATGAGGTTACTCCAGGGTTGTCTTTTCCATTACATGGTTTTTCTCTTATCTAGAAAGATGTAAGAGTATATTTAATGTATCCTCTTTCTCCTACACAACTTTTCTTGTATTGTGAATGAACATGTTATCCCTTTGAATTAATAAGAAGCAAGTCCATTTACAGTAGTTAGTCCCTTAATCAAATGACAATAACTTCATTAAGGTGTATGAATCTGTTTCAACAAGGCTAATAAAAAGAAAAACAAGGCCTTGGCTGGCAGGCCTTTTTTTCTCCTCTCACACTGAGTTTACATGAATACAGCTCCCACTCTAATGGAGTTAGGGTGACCAAACAGCAAGTGTGAAAAATCAGGACAGGGGGTGGAGGGTAATAGGAGCCTATATAAGAAAAAGACCCAAAAATCGGGACTGTCCCTATAAAAGCGGGACATTTGGTCACCCTAAATGGAGTTTATCCTGATTTCCTCTGGTGTATGTGAGAACAGAATCAAGTCCAGGGTGTTTGAGCCTAAATAGCTTCAGAATTTGCTAAGAACTCCAACCTTTTCCAGGTGCATTAACTGTACCTAAACTACTAATAGTCTGTTGTTGGTTTAAAAAAAAACAGAAAAATGATCGACTGCAACTTGTGAAAAGCTGGAAATATACTTGCACAATAGTACAAGATGAATGCAAGTTGCCCTTGGTGTATAATGTAGGATTAATCTCATTAAAGTTAATAGTGTGAATGATCTTACTCTATAACCAATTATGGAAATGATGTTATACTTTTCTCAGGAGAGCATTGAAACCACAAGAAAAATGGGAGAAATTATTTTGAATCCATAATGGATAGGAATGTGGAATCAGATTTATCCGTCTACACAGGAGGCAGGCAGCTTTGAAAAGAAATATAATCCCTCCCTTTGCTAATCTCCTTATTCTCCAAAGCAGGGGTGGGCAAACTACAGCCCGCGGGCTGGATGTGGCCCACGAGCCGTTTTAAACCGGCCTGCGAGCCGCACCATGCCGCTCAGCCCCGCTCTGGCAGGGGCGCTGGGTCGGGGGCCACACCACACGGCTTCCTGAAGCCGCGGCATGGCCCCACTCCGGCTCCTATGTGCTCCAATGGGAGCTGGAGATGGGGCAGCGTGCAGAGCCGCCTGGCCATGCCTCTGCGTAGGAGCTGGAGAAGGACAAGCCCCTGCTTCCGGGAGCCGCTTGAGGTAAGCGTCACTGGGAGCCTGCACCTCCTGAGCCTCTCCCCATGCCCCTGCCCCAGCCCTGATCCCCCTGACACTCTCCAAACCCCTCAATCCCAGCCCGGAGCACCTTCCTACACCCCAAACCTCTCATTCCCAGCCCCACCCCCGAGCCCGCACCCCCAGCTGGAACCTGCACCCCTTCCTGCACCCCTGCCCCAGCCCTGATCCCCCTACCGCCCTCCAAACCCCTCAGTCCTAGCCCAGAGCACCCTCCTACACCCCAAACTCCTCATCCCCAACCCCACCCCAGAGCCCGCACCCCCTCCTGCACCCCAACCCCAATTTTGTGAACATTCATGGCCCGCCATACAATTTCTATTCCCCGATGAAAAGTTTGCCCACCCCTGTTCCAGACACACCCAGACATGGCAGTGATCCCATACTATACGCCAAGTGATATGTCTGCATGTATAATCAGGAATTACACAGGACAACGTTATAATGAGCTCATTAAATAGCAATCAAGGTGTTCGAAGGACTAATTAGGACTATAGTATGGAGTTCATACTTGTAAACTCATAGACTCATAGACTTTAACGTCAGAAGGGACAATTATGATCATCTAGTCTGACTTCCTGCACAATCCCTAACCTATGTCTAAGCTATTGAAGTCCTCAAATCATGGTTTAAAGACTTCCCAGAGAACAGAAGGGTGTGCTGTCTGCCGGGTGCTAAGATACGGGATGTGGACCTGAGGCTGAAGAGGATCCTAATGGGAGCAGGAAAGAATCCACTGATTGTCCTTCATATGGGAACAAAGGATATGGCTAGATTCTCACTGGAACATATCAAGGGAGACTATGCCAGGCTGGGGAAGATGCTTAAGGAAATCGAGGCTCAGGTGATCGTCAGTGGGATTCTGCCTGTTCCTAGAGAAGGGCAACAAAGGTGTGACAAGATTATGATGATCAACAGATGACTCAGGCAGTGGTGCTATAAGGAGGATGTTGGGATGTATGACCACTGGGAGGCATTCGTGGACAGAGGACTGTTCTCTCGGGATGGACTTCACCTGAGTAGGGAGGGAAATAGACTTCTAGGATAGAAGCTGTCACAACTGATTAAGAGAGCTTTAAAGTAGGAATTTGGGGGAGTTGGTTGGGAGATGTCCAGGTAATCTCTATGTCGGATTTTAACATTGAGAGGGAAGAAAACGAAGTAAGAAAGGATACAGCTGTGGGTAGGAGAATGGACATAAGGAGGAAGGGTAGTGAAGATACCAGTCTAATAGGTGATACTAGCGGTAGAATGTCTGTGCCTAATCGGGTAAAGAATGTGAGTGAAGCCAAACAGCAAAAATTAAGATGTTTGTACACCAATGTGAGGAGCCTAGGTAACAAAATGGAGGAACTAGAGTTACTGGTGCAGGAGATGAAGCGAGATATTATAGGAATAACAGAAACATGGTGGAATAGTAGTCATGCCTGGAGTACAGGTATTGAAGGGTATGTGTTGTTTAGGAAAGACAGAAATAAAATGAAAGGTGGTGGAGTAACATTGTATATCAATGTACTGTAAAGAAATAAGAAGTAATGGAATGGATAAGAGTCTGTCTGGGCAAAAATCACATTCGGGAAGAAAGCTATTAGAGCCTCCCCTGGGACAGTGCTTGTGGTGTGCTATGGACCACCGGGATCTGATTTGGATATGGATAGAGACCTCTTTAATGTTTTTAATGAAGTAAATACTAATGGGAATTGTGTGATCATGGGAGACTAACTTCCCAGATATAGACTGGTGGACAAGTGCTAGTAATAATAATAGGGCTCAGATTTTTTTCCTGGATGTGATAGCTGATGGATTCCTTCACCAAGTAGTTGCTGAACCAACAAGAGGGGATGCCATTTTAGATTAATTAAAGACGAAGATTTCTAACCATCAGAGGAGTGAAATTCTGGAACAGCCTTCCAAGGGGAGCAGTGGGGGCAAAAGACATATATGGATTCAAGACTAAGCTTGATAAGGTTATGGGGGGGGATGGTATGATGGGATAGCTAATTTTGGCAATTAATTGATCTAGACTATCACTGTTAAATATGCCCAATGGCCTGTGATGGGATGTTAGATGGGGTGGGATCTGAATTACTACAGAGAATTCTTTCCTGGGTGCTGGCTGATGAGTCTTTTCCACATGCTCAGGGTTTAGCTGATCGCCATATTTGGGGTGGAGAAGGAATTTTCCTCCAGGGCAGATTGGCAGAAGCCCTGGGAGTTTTTCGCCTTCCTCTGCAGCGTGGGGCACGGGTCACTTGCTGGAGGATTCTCTGCATTTATATAGGAACTTATATTGGAGGGAAAAGTCTTAAACAGTCACTTTTGGGAATCCCAGAAGGCTTTTCAAAACCAAATATTTCATCTTGGAGATTCCTCCCTGGCAAGATCAACTGAAGTAAAGATACTGATGCCTGTCTCTTGAAGTCATCATGGGTTCCTGAACAGGTTCCTTTAGGCACACTGCTTCTGAGATGCACATGAGAAGTGACTCACTAATAATTTTAAAAACAAACACTTTATTGAGCTGCTAAAATGTGCATATGCCAAGACTCAGTTACTGCATGATCTTGTTGCTCTTGTCCTCCTTTTTCCTTAACTCCAATCCTTCTCTACTACATTACCTATGCTAGTCATGTCAGACCTAAAACTAGATTATAGGTTCATCAGGGCAGGGACCATGTGTTTCCGTTGATTCTGTGAAGTGTTCAGCTCATTTTGTATAAGTTTTCTGTAAACACAATGCTATTCCATTAATTTCATCCATAACACCTTCCACAAACTAAAGATCACAGAAAAAAAAGTATAAAGCAGTGTCCAGAGAGTGGGTTTTTCAACTGGAACTTTTTGTATTTTACTGGATTTTCCTTTCTGTTTTTAAGGAATAAATTCCCTGCTTCAGTATGAAATCTTACCAGGAAATGGGTTTGAGATTTTCCAGATAAACTCCGATACTGGAGAGGTGATTACAACTGCCTCACTCAACAGGGAGACTCAAGAGATTCTCAGCATAAAAGGTAACAGTATGAGATGTTGGATGTAAAATGGGATGTGGAGAGTGTGGGTTCACTTATCATCAGTGTTATCTTTTCTCAATTTAATTTGACTTATTCAGATAGGTGTAGCATGATGTTCAGGAACAGAAAGCAGCTGTATTAGCACATGTACTCTTATTTTCTGTATAGCACATCGACTCTAATATTTTGATATTACTGATGAAGATTCATCATTACACTAACATCACTAATATAAGCTTCCTTTCTATGTGTTACATCTCAGTCCTGGTTCGAGACAGTGGAACCCCTTCTTTATCCAGCACAGCAAGAGTTATCTGCAAAGTACTGGATGAAAATGACAATACTCCTAAATTTCTCCTTCCTGTCCCTGAGATTCAAATTCCTGAGAATCAAGAGCCTGCAATAGTGTACACCACACGAGCTGTAGATATAGATGCTGGCAATAATGGAACTTTACAATATCAAATAATTGGTAAGTATGGTCTTTATTCCGTATATTACTAATACCAAAAAAAGTTGTCAGAAAATAGTTAAACAGGAGTTTCAGGTTTTAAAATAATTCTGATCTCTTATGCATGTCCCACATTTGGGAAATGCTAGATTCTTCTTCAAGTAGATGCAGCCGTGTATTCCACTTAGATGTGTGTGTGCTTAGTGCCTTGTGGTCATCTCCAGTCAGGTGGATAGGGACCTTCGCCTGAAGCAGCACCTGTCCAAACAAGCCATGTGGCTGCTTTGCCATCGGATCAGAGGTAACCCTCGGGTTCTGAGAGTGCTGGCATTTCGTGCTCTGGAGCCAGCACTTCTCTGAATGGAGGAGCAGATCCCCGTGGAGAGCGCCGAGGAAAAGGTTACATAAGACTAACCAAGACCACTCCGGTTCCCCTGGGGACTCTTCTGCTCCCCCCAGGAAGAGCGTGGACCGGCATGGGTAAGTGTCAGCATGTGGAATGTCTCTAACCACTCCCTGGAGTACCGTGTTGGGAGGTCAGAGACACTGTACCAGCAACTGCGGTTCTGACCTTGGGGCATCTGTTGAGTCCAATATCGACAAGGCATCAACTGTTTGCATGTTGGCAGTATATCAGGCAGATATGGACCACCTCTGCCTTACCATCCCAACCTCTCCTTTCATTCAGGACTTTGCCATAGCTACATCATTTACAGCCCTGTTGGCTGGATGGGCAGTTGAACTCTTGGGCTAATTGGTACCGCACACCGATGGTCCCCTTCCACAGTCTGTGGAAGCACGGCCAGTACCGGGCTTAAGCAAGGGACCTCCTTGGTATTGGAAAACTTCTTGGCACAGTTGCATTTGGCATGGCAGATGTGACTGTGGTGGCTTTCAAAGCCCTCCACTTCTGCACCATCAGCTGCTTCACTATTGCTGCTGACTTCAGGGTCGATAACACTGCCAGTAGCAGCATACTTGGTGCTAGCAGTATGGCTTCCATCATCGGTACTGGATCCTGCCTTGTTTAGGGCAATGAATGAGTCAAACCAGTTAATCACTTCCTCAGGTATGTCTCCACCTTTATCCCCAGAAACTTGAGGCTCCTCGGCATTGAGGTTGGGATCTTCCTCCTCTTGCTTTCTATCGCTTGACTCATATCAGGGACCCTTTATGGAGCACTATGGGCACAAGGATTGGCACTTGTCTCACAGTCGGGACAGGGGCCCTTGGCCCAGTGGTACTGGCCATCATACCCTATCCTTATGCCTAGCATCCTCCGTGGAATCCGTGGGATGCTCCTTGGTTGGGGTGGTCACACTTCTCAGCTCACTCTAAGGAGAGATCACCAGGCAGATTGGTGGTGGCAACTGTGGACCCACAGCAGGATCAGGCACCAGTGAGCCTTCCCCGTGCAGCCTTCATGGAGCTACTCCTTCCAGCTCCCCCAATCCAGGAATGGGAGTCAGCATGGGCACAGTTAACCGACTCTTCTTCCTCCCCAGATGATTCAGCGGTGTCTGGCTCTTCCTCTCCTCCAACACCTGAAGATTTCAAGGACTCTCCAGACCTTTTGAAACATGTGGCTGCTTCCCTGGGCATTCAGGCAGAGTTATTGGATATCTTGCAGCCTTCTGCTCCTGGGAGAAGTAGCCCTTTCTATCAACCATAGGATCCTAAAGCCTTCTTTGAAGCACACCTGCTTCAGTACCGCCCACTGCAAAGCACATAGAGAAATGCTATTTTGTCCCAGTGTAGGGATTTGAGGGCTTTTACTCCCACCTGGCCCCACATTCCCTAGTCATAACTGCAGTGCATAGTAGAGTCTGGCCGGGCAGATTTAAGTCCTCTCCTAAGGACAAGGACTTGAAAAGGATGGACAGGAAGATTTAGATTTCCTCCTCCCTGTAAATGCGGATGACAAACCAGCAAGCATCATTGTCCAAGTACAGGTTTGTAAATTGTACAGCTATGTCTAAGTCTGTGAACCAGCTGCCTGAAATTTACAGAGAGAAAGTTTGGGTGTTTATCACCGAAAGCTGGTGAGTGGCCAAGACGTCATTGCAGTCCAGGCTGGACTTAGCAGATGCTTTGGCCAGACTTGTGGCCTCTGTAGTGACCATAAGAAGGGCATCCTGGCTGTAGAGTTTGGGCATCACTCCCACCACGCAGAGGATTTGCTCTTTGATGGCAGGGTGTTATTTTCTGACAATATGGACGGAACCCTCCCCTCCTTCAAAGATTCTAGGGCCACCCTATGGTTTGTACACACCACTATTGCAGAGACTCTGCTTTGGTGGCCAAAAGCAGCAACAATGCCATCTGCAACACACCTTTTGGGCAGCCTTTTTCTCCCCTGAGACAGTGGGATTACCCCAGAAAAGGGGCATAGATCCCAGAGGAGGAGACAGTCAGGTCCAGTGTTCGGCCAGTCAAAACGCTCTCCTCTGACAGCCACCCCCCTCACCCAAGTGCCCATTTTGACTCCTTGATCCAGAACAATGGTCTGGTCATCACTTCCTTTACCCCCATTTCCATTCAGGGAAAGGGTAGCTCTGTTACGATGTTTGGGGCTTGATTACAACTGTCCTAAGCACCGTCAGTTTGGGCTTTGCCAATTCGATTCTCTCCATTCCTCCTCCTCACCGTCCCTTCCTGTCCCTTTTTGAGGTCCCACTCATGAGATACTGCTCATCAAACTGATCCGCTCTTTATTGGCCTTGGGAGCAGTGGAGGAATTTCCTCCAGAACACTGGGGTCAAGACATCTATTTCTGGTACCCAAATCCAAGAGACATTTAAGGCCTATTCTTGAACTCCTCAACCTTAACAAATATATCAAATACAAGAAGTTCCATATGGTCATCTATCAGATGTCCTCCCCACGTTGACTCAGAATGACTAGTTTGCTGCTCTTGACCTTCAGGACTCTTACTTATATATGGCAGTTCTACTGAGCCACAGAAGATTTCTCCAGTTCATCATGGCAAATTGCCATTTTCAGTACACAGTTCCTTTTAGTCTGTCTTCTGATCTCCCTCCCTTCCCCCCGCCCCAAGTTGTTACCAAATGTATTGTCGGCATACCTCAGGAAGAAGGGAATCCATGTCTTCCCATATCTGGATGACGAGCTACTAAGCGGCAAGTCCAGAGAACAAGTCCTTGCTCACGTACGCATTACACCGTGCTTACTCGACCATCTGAGTATCACCAAAAAGTCAACATTGGTCCCAACTCAGAAAATTGAGTTTATTGGGGTCCTAATAGACTACATGAGTCTAAGAGCATTTTGTTGACCAACTGTTTCCAGACAATTCTCCGCTTTTGTCTCAGTCTGCAGTCTCAACCTTCCACAACAGTTCACATGTGCCTGAGGTTCTTAGGCCACATGTCTGTATGCACACAGGTGATTCAATTTTCAAGGTTGCACCTTTGTCCTCTTCAGATGTGGCTCAGGACTGTTTACTATCCAACCCTTCACCCCCTGGACAGGTTGGTCCGCCTCCCTCCTTTGATCCTGGACTCCTTGCACAGGTGGACAGTTCACGGGAATGCATGTCAAGGCATTTCCTTCGCCTGGCCCTTACCAACCAGCACTATTGTCACCAACACCTCCTTGATAAGTTGGGGAGCACATCTGGGTAGAGTACAGCGCCGATATAAGATTTGTATCCACATCCGATCTGCAAAAATGGTCCATGGATGCACATATCTGTGGATCTAAAATGTATATCCACAGATTGGCAGAGCTCTATATCTGGGGTCACTGAAGGTTCAGGCTCTGGGGTCAGAGCAGGAAGCTTCTCTGCATATCAATGTCCTGGAGCTTTGGGCCATCTACAATGCCTATCTTGCTTTCCTAGGCTGCATCAAGGATTCAGTAGTTCACATGCTTACAGACAGTATCACCACAATGTATTATGTGAACAGTCAAGGGGGAGCAGACACAAGGGTGCTCCCTCTGCCAAGAGGTGATCAGGCTGTGGCAGTTGTGCACTGAAGACTGTATCATTCCAATAGCCGATCACTTGCCCGGGATCCAGACTCATCTCACAGACCATCTCAGCAGGAATTTTTCTCTTAATCACAAGTGGTGTCTGAAGCCAAGTGTCCTGCGAGTCATCTTTGTAACGTGGGACATCCTGACAATTGACCTGTTCGCTATAAGGGAAGACTTGAAATGTCATCTGTCCTGCTCTTGAGAGGTTCTCCATCCAGGCTCTCTGATCAATTCCTTTCACCTTAACTGGCAATCAGCTCTCCTGTACATTTTTCCTCTGATCCCAATCATTCATCCTTAAGCTGAAAGTGGATTAGGCCAACGCCATCCTCGTTGTCCCGACATGGCTAAGGCAGTACTGGTTTTCCGACCTTCTTGCACTGTCAGTTCAGTCTCCCATATCCTTTCTCTGCTCACACAGAATCGTGGTCGCACTTTGTATCCCGTGCTCAGCTCCTTCCATCTTACAGCGTGACTGCTTCCTGGTTGAATGAGGAGGAAGAGCGATGTTTGGACTCCGTTCAATAGGTCCTGATCAATAGTAGATAACCCTCTACCAGGATGTCCTCTTCTGGAAAATGGAAGTGTCTTTCAATGTGATCATTGGCCCATGGAGTACAGCCAATGCTAGCAACTATCTAAAAGATGAACTGCAAGTTCAGTCATCAGGCCTTGTGCTTAGCTCGTTGAGGGTGCATCTAGTGGTGATCTCAGCTGTTTATCCACCGTTTGTGGAAGATCAGTGTTTTCCCGTGCCTTGGTGGTGAGATTCTTGAATGAATCCTTTGTCTCCATCCACCGGTGGGACCATGGTCTTAGTGGACCTCCGTTCAAGCCTTTGGGATCGTGTCCCTCTCCTCTCTTGTCCCTCTCCTCAAAAACCTGCATTCCTTGTGGTGATAACATCTGCAAGGAGAGTGAGTTTCAGGCTTTGATGGCAGAGCCTCCTTACACACAGTTCTCCAAAGACAAAGTGATGTTGTGGCCACACCCAAAATTTGAGTCTAAAGTGGTCTCTCAATTTCATTTAAACCAGGTGATATATTTGCCTAAGGTTTTTCCTAAGCCGCATTCATCTCTGGAGGAGCAGTGTCTTCACACATTGGACATCAGACAATGTCCAGTCTTTCATTTGTACAGGACTATATCTCATCTGTTTGTGTCATATGCAGACTGTATGAAGGGGCAAGCAGTCTTCTCACAGACGCTTTCTAAGTGGATAACTTCCTGCATCAAAACCGTATATGACACAGCTTCAACTACGTCCTTTCTCTGGGTGCGAGTTCATTTTATGAGAGTGCAAGCTACTTCAATAGCATTCTTCAGTAACGTCTCAATATTGTATAATTGCAGGGCTGCCACATGGTCGTTGATATGTACATTTATGAACTGTTATGCCATTATCATGGCATCCAAAGCAGATGCAGACTTTGGGAAGGCAGTCCTGCAGTCCTTGTTTAAGTAGACTCAGAAGCCCACCTCCTGTGGTTCTGCTTGTGAGTCACCTAAGTGGTATACGTGACTACATATACTCAAAGAAGAAGAAAGAGGATGGTAACTGTGGTTCTTTGAGATGTGAAGCTAAGGTGTATTCCACGACTCATCCTCCATTCCCTCTGCATTGCAGACTAGTCTCTTGGCATTAGGTGTGAAAGAACTGAGTGAGGTCTGGGAGGCACCTCCTTATATAGCCATGGGAGAGGCTATGGCCACAAGGCATGAGCACCACCCCTTTATGGGAACTGCTAGGCCAGTGTTTCTCAAACTGGGGTCGCCGCTTGTGTAGGGAAAGCCCCGGCAGGCCGGGCCGGTTTGTTTACCTGCCACGTCCGTAGGTCCGGCCAATTGCGGCTCCCACTGGCCGCGGATCGCTGCTGCAGGCCAATGGGGGCTGCTGGAAGTGGCGGCCAGTAAGTCCCTCAGCCCGCGCCACTTCCAGCAGCTCCCATTGGCCTGGAGCAGCGAACCACGGCCAGTGGGAGCCGCGATCAGCTGGACCTGCGGATGGGGCAGGTAAACAAACCGGCCCGGCCCGCCACAGGCTTTCCCTACACAAGCGGCAACCCCAGTTTGAGAAACACTGTGCTAGGCAAAATTCTCTGGCTCCGGTGCTCTGGGCGCACACATACCTCAGTGGGATGCATGTCTGCATCACATCGCAAAGAACCACAGTGACTGTAAGTCACAGTTAATCTAAAACGAAACAAATGCCTTTTCAATCTTTTTATGATTCTCTCTTCAGCCTCCCATATAAGGGCACCCAACCCAATCCTCCTTTCTCTTTAAGAATAGGTATGGATAGATACCAAGTCCACCTTCCTGGTGATGAAAATTTCTTTAACCCACCAATGATAAAAACCTCCAACAGTCTTCCAAATTGCCAAACCATCCGCAAGTGCACCATGCCAAGAAACTCCAACACAGCCCCTGCCCAACTCTTAAAACCTTCCTGCACTACCCTCACCCCAAAAATGGCAAGACACTGTTTACTTTGATTTGGGGCCCTCCACGTTATTACAAAAATAAATTGATGGCAGCACTGATAACTGCTGATTATCCCTGCTTTACTCCCACTATGTAGAAAGGGCTATAGAGTCATCTTAGATTTTTATGCTTTTAATTTGAAAATTATCTTGATCTGTTGAAATATACTTATTCTGGTAACTTTAAAAAAACAACAACATTATAACTCTTTCTAAAATCCATTGTTCCAGATATTTAATAGTAGCTTTAAAAATGAAAAAAGTGGAAAAGACCTCATTACAGTTCACTTCTAAGAGACAGGTTTGTAGATGAAAGCAAGGGGCAAATAACCACATTTGTTGTCAGCAATGCTTTATGGGTTTCTGGAATTTGCAGCCAAGGTTGGGAAGAGTTCACTTTGTGCAGCAGTATAGTTGCACTAGATTTTATAAGGTGTGTTGATTTGGGAAAAAAGACATGCATCTGGCAAAATAGCTGTTCTGTAAAAGGATATGACATTCTGGATTTACTGTCACTGCCACCCACTGATTTAAATGAAGTGCAGATTTTAATTTTTATAAAAGGAGGAAAATATGCCAAAGGCACATGAATGCACCAGCTGTACTAGCAATAGGATCATGTTATTACAATTAACATAATGGTACTAGCAAAGGGTTTTTTCAAATTGGAATTGTTTGTGATAGTTTTATTTTTATTGTATTTTAAAGGTGGAAATATTGGAGAATACTTCACTCTAAATGATACTTCAGGAGAACTCTTGGCCACCCGTAGTTTAGACAGGGAGGATGCCAGCAACTTTACCCTCATTATTGGATGTCATGACCTGGGCAGCCCACCAAGAAGCTCCACAGCACAGCTACAAATTACAGTCTTGGATGAAAATGACAACAGCCCTATATTTGCAAAGAAGAACTATCAGACCTCTGTGAGAGAAGACTTTGAGGAAGGATCAGTAGTTCTTGAGCTCTTTGCTTCAGATGAAGATGGTGGCCTGAATGGTGAGGTCATGTATTCGCTCATTGATGACACCTTTGGAGCATTTACTGTTAACAGTACAACTGGCGCTATAGTTACTACAAAAGCACTAGACCGGGAGACTAAATCTCAGTATGCATTTAGAGCTGTGGCAAGTGACTGTAGCATCCAAGGCCCAAGAAGTACTACAGTTAACATTATGGTGCACATCGATGATGCCAATGACAATAGTCCAGTTTTTCTACAGAACCCTTTCAAAGTTTATGTGCCTCCTGAAACTTCTGTGAATCAGACAGTAGCCACTGTGAGAGCTGCGGACGTGGATCTAGGGCCAAATGGTGCAGTGGTTTTTAATTTTGCAGTACCTGGAACTATGTTTTGTATTGACATTAATACAGGAGAGATTTATCTTCAAGAGCCATTGCCTTCTGACGGTTTCAGTTCCCGCCTGCTGGTATTGGCTTCAGATCAAGGTGTCCCAGCTAGGACAGCCACAGCTCTATTGGCCATCTCCACAAGGGAACAAGAGGAGGTGATGTCATTCAGCCATAGTTTGTATGCAGTAACTGTGCCTGAAAACAGTGAAGCAGGTGGGTATCAGACTCTAACTTGTGGCTGTCAGTGACCAAAGTCCTAACCTGTTGGGCACTATTGAGGATGAAGTGTGTAGGGAGCCTTTTTCAATAACATGCAGCATCAGGGTAAAATTGGAATTGGACTATATGCAAACAGTACGTTAAGGAAAAAAACCTTCTCCCTGCCCAGTGCACCATGGCCCAAAGGGGAGCATGATGTGCTGTCTCAGAGGCGTAGTGGGGTTTCTGGCCCCTGCACACATACAATAGAGTGCCACTCCTGTTAGGCAGGATGCTCCTTTTTCAAAGAGAAGAAAGGGATGCTGCACTGCATGTTCCTCCCTCACCCTGGACAACCCTTGAGCATCTCTGCTCTGTATCTGCAAAGTGGCTGTAATGATGGATGCACAATTTTTATCCTCAGCAGTTTTCCTTGCCAACGTGCATCTCCTTGGAATAAAGGCAGAATGTATCTGTCTGTCTGTGTGCTTGTGCAGATGTGTGTGTGTGAGTCCAAACAAGACTGATTACATAATATGTCACTAGTAGTTCACTTAAATAAATGCAGTGAAAGCTCAGATAAGATGAGAAATCCACAAATGCGTGTTGCAATCTATGATTTTTGGCTTTAGTGAAATCCCTGGTGTATTGTAACTAAATTCAGAGATTTTCCAACACTTTCCTCACAGTTTCAGACTTGCTAAAAGAATGTGTAGAAGTAGGCGGGGAATGCACAGAGGCTGTAATACATTCTTTGACTCAACAAGACATTGTGAAATTGGTAGACTTGTACAAGGGGCAAGCAGTAGATAGAACAGGGCCGCCCAGAGGATTCAGGGGGCCTGGGGCAAAGCAATTTCGGGGGCCCCATCCATAAAAAAAAAGTTGCAATACCATAGAATACTATATTCTCGTGGGGGCCCCTGTGGGGCCCGGGGCCGGGGCAAATTGCCCCACTTGCCCCCCCCCACCCCTCCTCCGGGCAGCCCTGAGATAGAAGCCCACATTGTTAAATGCCCCCTATAGATAAAGGCCAGATTCACTGCAGTCTGTGCCATCATTGTTTCTTTTAGGCTGAAGTGGAATAAAGTCGTTGGGGGAAAAGTTTGGGTTAGTGCAGTGAAGTCACAATTTTGACCTGCTGGGAGCTGCTGTAAACTGGTCAGAGTAGCCCATAAGACGTTTCACTGGGAGTGTACCTGCAGAGCACTGGACAAGAATTAATACTATCCCTGTCCCCTGTCTCACCATTGCTGCAGGAAGATGCGATTCTCATTTCCTGGAGTCTAGGGTTTTTTGGTTTTGTTTGTTTGTTTTTATCTGGCCCCACCTCTTCTTCCATGCTTTAATGTAACAGTTGTGAATTCAGCTGTGACATTTTAACTGACAGTCCCTAGAATTATACATTTAGGAGTAGTGGGGGCAAGGTGTTCTCAGTAGAGGGTCCTGGACTCTTGATTTTGCTGCTTCTTTGGCCCAGTAATAATAAATAAATAATAATAATAATAGCTCTTACCTAGCACTTTTCTTCAGTGGATATCAAGGCCTGATGACCTTCAGGGTATGTTGCAGGAGCCTAGTTAGTCAGGTTTTTCCTTCTTGTGGAAGAGTGCCTGTGGGGAATCTCAGTTTTTTGTGTTATTGTTGGTACTGCATTGTTTGTTTAACTTGTATACATTTAAAGAAAGAAAATCAAAATATCCTTTCAGCAATGGATAAGCTTTTGTGATTCTGCATGTGCCTAATTACAGATATAGTAATGGGACAGGTTAGGCAACCCAGCCTGAAATTATGGAAATCCCCCAAGGAATTGTGGTAAGAGAATACCATAGTCAGATGGCCACCCACTAAATATATTGCAAACATAAATAGCAGTAAATTGAAATTATTTTGATTAAAGGAAGTTTAAGGAAGCTTCAGGATAAATCAGAAGATTTCAGCCTGAAAGCTTACTGTGTATAGTAAGAAAACTATAGGGTATAGAAGAGCAAGTTCTTTTATGCATTCTTTTATGAGATGTTCCTATCAAGTAGTAGTTCTGTTTGTCTTCTAATTATTTTATGTGATTTCAATAAATACAAAAACATACTAATTTAATTTTATTTGTCAGAAAAAGTTATGACTATAATTAAACCCTCTAAAGAATTCGGTTTGCTAGCTACAGTTCTGATTCTGGAACCCTTACTCCATATGAATAATATTTACTCTCCCACCCAGTCCCATGGAAGTATATACATCATAAAATTCAATATTAATGTAATCAGGATTAACAAATAACATTTTGCCTAATACATTTTAGTTCCATTTTCAAGCTCGCAGTGGCAAAACTTCACTGTAGTCAGATAAGAATCAAAGCATTGTCAACAATGAAGACCAAAGCCTGATATCTTTGCTCAGTTTTTACTCAGTAGTTACGCAGACAAACTCCTACTTAGGTAAGAACCTCAGGATTTCTTCAACTAAAACTTTTGGCTCCAAGTTTGGTGATCTTCATATTATTCCCCAAGTTTAGTTTTGCATCGTATTAAATATTGTATACACTGCATCGCAACAGGCACTTTTAGAAATCAACTAATAAATAAACAATCAAGTCAATGCTCTCTGTAAAGTGCAAAAAACCTTTTCATTATTCACTATGTCTGCCTCCAGTTGAATTATAGTTTGTATAGAGCCCTCTGGGTGTCAGATTCACCAATAAAACAGTCACTGCTGCTAGTTCTGCAGGATTCTTTTATTTATTTTAAATACATATAAGGTATCTGGGCTGGAAATTTATTTACCTCTCTTTTATTCTCTGTGCTCCATGAGCCTTTTCTTTATTATCCACCCAAGAAGTCTATCCTCCAACACAAAGGCAAGAGTCAGACAAGGGTCAAAGGAAAAAGGGGCATCCCTGGTTCGAATGTCTGGATTACAAAAGAGAGGAGAAAAGAAAGAAAATAATATGGGGACATATTCTTCTTTCATGGATAAACACAGGTCTCCCAAAGTGACTTGAACTGTAACAGTGGATCAGTTCTGAGTTGTGCATGTGTGTCTCAAGCCAGAATATGACCCAGGGTTTTTATGTCTGTTTTGCCTCCCGTTCTTTAGAAAAAGCACACATATTATACAAACTGTCACATTTTAGTGCATTTCAGGTACTTGGTTGTTTAATGCAGGTTGAGGTATTTTAACATAATGTTAGGATGCTTCTGATTTAACAGACAAAGCAAGGAAATTCTAAGTTAAGGCACTTGCTGCAACCTTGCTTTGCCCTGTTATGCTTGACTGGTTTGGAAATTTCAGACAGTGTTGGATATTGTGTCCTTTATTTGAGGCAGTACCTATGCACAATGGACAGAGTAAAGTAAGTTTAGGATTATAGCTCTTTGAGATAGAGACTGCTTTTTGCTGTACATCTAGTTTTACCTCATTAGGAACCTCATCAGTTTAAGATACCAAAAGGCACTATCCAAAGTGAAAATGAACTGTATGGAAACTGCAACATTTCATTATTTAAATACAAGCCATATTACTACCCACAGTGTGGCCAAAAAGCATCAGAAACCACAGAAATGCCATTTCTTTGCCCTCTGTCAAAAAAGGTATCAACAGTCTTAACAGCATTTAAAAACAGGCTTTTGGGCTGGAAATTGGTAGACCCAGAGCAGGATTTTATTGACCCATTTATTATACCCTGAAAAACAAGGTATCAAATGGTAATACTAATGCAGCCGTTTTTTCTTGGGATTTTTTTTTTCTTGCTCCTTTCAAAAATCAGGCAGAGGATGTTGTGAGCACAGGACATAGGGACTTGACACTGGATATTTTCTTTTCCTTCAGTTAAGGATGCCATAAACAATGGTAAATGCTGGCTGCTGTATTGAATAAAAATTGTACAGTTGTGAAAATGGGACCAGCTGTCCCTGTGATCCAAAAAGGGGTCTATGTTTAATTTCTAGAAACAGTGCACTTCTCATTCTCACCTTTAGCCTTACACACATACAAATCATATTTGTATTTTCTTTTGTGATTGGTCCTACAAGTATCCTAAGTAGTGCAGAAAAGTTCATAAGCCACAGTGTGCATATTTCCCACACAAGTGTTTTTGGTTTATGTTGCCATGCTTAAGAACAAATGACTAACCAGTTAACATAACATTTCCTGAGTTTAAAAAAAAGTAATAAGTTATAAGCGTGTGATTTTTGTAATTAAAGGTAAATTATACTACTGTGATGACACAGTCCCACTCAAAATCTAGGACATTTTATATTAACAGCATGCCTCCTGTAATGTAGTAAAATAATGTACGCTTATAATGCCATTTGGAAGAGGTCAAGTTACACAGTAACCTGATTCCATGACAGTTGGTTAAAATCAATTGTCGTGAGCTAAATGGCTTCATAACTGGCTTGAGAAGAACAACCATTTGGAAATCTTAATGTTTTTTGAATTTTGTCTCAGTTTATGTTAAGCGTGATGCTTCTGATCAGGATAATATATTCCGTTTCACATTTATTTTCTCCTATTGCAAACAGCATTTTTATTTCATGCCTTTTCAGTGCTGTGTCAGATCAGTACTGTTTTTGTTGAATTTAAGATTCTTCATGAACAATAGATTGCCCCTACTTGCTTCGATGCTAACACCATACTGCATATCTTTGTGTACCCTGTTATGGCAATACAAGCTATTGTGAGTTGTATTCGGATTGTGTCTACTTAAGATTGATTGATGTATTCATTTAGAATTAAGGTGTCCACCATAACAAAACTCTGGGTTACTGTACATAAGTAAACGAAAAATAATCCCTTCCCATTGCGCAGAGATATCAGTCATGTTTAACACCCACATAAAAGCCCCTCTTCACCCACCCCTGCCCCAAAGAGTTTGTGAAAGGATGAGGGTAAAATGACCAAAGATGGAGAAACTTGAGTAGAAAGAACCTACGCCAAGCCTTGAATACAGCCAGAGATAGATTCCTGTAGACAGCCTCAGGGAGGGAGTTCCATAAATAGTGTCTCTGAAACAAGAAGGTCTAGCCGTCAAGCCAGTGAAGGTGTGCAGAGAGCAAGGATCAGGGATTGTTGACCATTAGGGTATGCTGCAAACTCCATCATTTTGCCCAGGCAGCAGAAGATTTTGGGGCGCAACAAGGGTGTTAGTTGATGGGACAATGGAGGTTGGTGGGGAAGTTCCTGTCTATTAAGTTGTGATGTGGGTGGAGTTTTGTTGAGCAGTTGTTGCTGGTTTTGTTTTTGTTGTGTGCTATTTTAAATAATGTTAGAAACACCCAGAGTGGCGGATGGGCACCTTTGCATGCATTGTTATTAATCACAGTAAATCTATAAGTAATAAAGTAAGATAAGATCTTGCAAAGTTGACTCTATTAAAAACTATTATTGCTTCTTTAGGCACCTCACTTTTGACTGTAGAAGCTTATGATCATAATTTACTGGGAAAAGGCATAAAATACAGGATATTCAGTGACGATGAAGATATTTTCTCAATACACCCCATCACAGGTAAATTAATTTATTTAATTTGTTTGAAAGGCACATTTAAGACTTTTGATATTTGAATAAACATTAAATTATATACAAAGTGTTTCCACATTGGGATTGCTTTTATACCAAAACATTCTCATTAGTTGATGTTAGTTTAAATTAAAACCCAGTAGAAGTGGGTGATAGGCAGTTAAGTGTAACAAACACCTGTTGCCACAAGAACCATTTTTATATGTCATAGATATACACATGCCTTTTGTCTACAGTTAATTTAGAATACAGGGCCTCCTCTTATCCTGGGGTAAATCATTAGTAATGTCATTGATAGCAGTGGAGTTACACACTTGTAAAACTCTTGCTAGAGGAAAATCATGCCCAAGAGTATTCCTCTTTAAAACTCTTCTGTTCTTCAAGTAGATGCAGCCATGTATCTCACTGAGGGTATGTCTACACTACGAAATTAGGTCAAATTTATAGAAGCCGGTTTTATAGAAATCGGTTGTATACAGCCGATTGTGTGTGTCCCCACATAAAATGCTCTAAGTGCATTAAGTCGGCGGACCGCGTCCACAGTACTGAGGCTAACGTCGACTTCCAGAGCGTTGCACTATGGGTAGCTATCCCACAGTTCCAGCAGTCTCCGCCGCCCATTGGAATTCTGGGTTGAGATCCCAATGCCTGAATGATGCAAAACAGTGTCGCGGGGGGTTCTGGGTACATGTCGTCAGGCCCCTCCCCCTCCGTCAGAGCAACGGCAGACAATCGATTCGCGCCTTTTTACCTGGGTTACCTGTGCAGACAACATACCACGCCAAGCATGGAGCCCGCTCAGCTCAGCTCAGCTCACCGTCACCATATGTCATCTGGGTGCCAGCAGACGTGGTACTGCATTGCTACACAGCAGCAGCTAATTGCCTTTTGGCAGTAGACGGTGCAGTATGACTGGTAGCCTTCATCGGCGATCTGGGTGCTGCAGACGTGGGGCTGGCAGACGTGGCTGCTGCATTGCTACACAGCAGCAGCCCCTTGCCTTTTGGTAGAAGATGGTGTATTACGACTGGTATCCGTCGTCGTCGTACTGCAGTGGCTGAAACTCCGTATGTCCCCCAGTCGCTGCCTTCCCAGTGACGATGATGGCTATCAGTCTTAGTACGCTATTTTCTGCCAAGCGCCCAGTATTTTCTGCCAAGCACCCAGAAGATGCCGAGGGCTATCAGTCATGCTGCACCGTCGTCTGCCAGCTTAAGATGTAAAAAATAGATTTGTTCTGTATTCATTTGCTTCCCCCTCCCTCCGTGAAATCAACGGCCAGCTAAACCCAGGGTTTTGAGTTCAGTCTTTGGGGGGGCCATTCTGTGTGACAGTTGTTTGTGTTTCTCCCTGATGCACAGCCACCTTTGTTGATTTTAATTCCCTGTACCTGTACGCCATGTCGTTACTCGCCCCTCCCTCCCTCCCTCCGTCCGTCAGATACTAGTTTCGCGCCTTTTTCAGACCAGACGCCATAGCACTGGGATCATGGAGCCCGCTCAGATCAACGCGGCAATTATGAGCACTATGAACACCACGCGCATTGCCCTGGAGTATATGCAGAGCCAGGACATGCCAAAGCAAAACCAGGACCAGCCGAGGAGGCGATTGCAGCGCGGCGACGAGAGTAATGAGGAAATTGACATGGACATAGACCTCTCACAAGGCACAGGCCCCAGCAATGTGCAAATCATGGTGTTACTGGGGCAGGTTCATGCCGTGGAACGCCGATTCTGGGCCCGGGAAACAAGCACAGACTGGTGGGACCGCATTGTGTTGCAGGTGTGGGACGATTCCCAGTGGCTGCGAAACTTTCGCATGCGTAAGGACACTTTCATGGAACTTTGTGACTTGCTTTCCCCTGCCCTGAAGCACCAGAATACCAGGATGAGAGCAGCCCTCACAGTTGAGAAGGGAGTGGCGATAGCCCTGTGGAAGCTTGCAACGCCAGACAGCTACCGGTCAGTCGGGAATCAATTTGGAGTGGGCAAATCTACTGTGGGGGCTGCTGTGATCCAAGTTGCCAGGGCAATCAAAGACCTGCTGATATCAAGGGTAGTGACTCTGGGAAACGTGCAGGCTATAGTGGATGGCTTTGCTGCAATGGGATTCCCAAAGTGTGGTGGGGCGATAGACGGAACCCATATCCCTATCTTGTCACCGGAGCACCAAGCCACCGAGTACATAAACCACAAGGGCTACTTTTCAATGCTGCTGCAAGCCCTGGTGGATCACAAGGGACGTTTCACCAACATCAACGTGGGATGGCCGGGAAAGGTACATGATGCTCGCGTCTTCAGGCACTCTGGTCTGTTTCGAAAGCTGGAGGAAGGGACTTTCTTCCTGGACCAGAAACTAACCGTTGGGGATGTTGAAATGCCTATCGTGATCCTTGGGGACCCAGCCTACCCCTTAATGCCATGGCTCATGAAGCCGTACACAGGCAGCCTGGACAGTAGTCAGGACCTGTTCAACTACAGGCTGAGCAAGTGCCGAATGTTGGTGGAATGTGCATTTGGATGTTTAAAAGCGTGCTGGCGCAGCTTACTGACTCGCTCAGACCTCAGCGAAAAGAATATCCCCATTGTTATTGCTGCTTGCTGTGCACTCCACAATATCTGTGAGAGTAAGGGGGAGACATTTATGGCGGGGTGGGAGGTTGAGGCAAATCACCTGGCCGCTGATTACGCGCAGCCAGACACCAGGGCGGTTAGAAGAGCACAGCAGGGCGCGGTGCGCATCAGAGAAGCTTTGAAAATGAGTTTTGTGACTGGCCAGGCTACGGTGTGAAACTTCTGTTTGTTTCTCCTTGATGAACCCTCCGCCCCCCTCCACCCGGTTCACTCTACTTCCCTGTAAACCAACCACCCCACCCTCCCCTCCCCCCTTCGAGCACCACTTGCAGAGGCAATAAAGTCATTGTTACTTCACATTCATGCATTCTTTATTAATTCATCACACAACTAGGGGGATAATTGCCAAGGTAGCCCGGGATGGGTGGGGGAGAAGGGAAGGAAAAGGACACACTGCAGTTTAAAACTTTAACTCTTATTGAAGGCCAGCCTTCTGATACTCGGGCAATCATCTGGGGTGGAGTGACTGGGTGGCCGGAGGCCCCCCCACCGTGTTCTTGGGCGTCTGGGTGAGGAGACTATGGAACTTGGGGAGGAGGGCTGTTGGTTACACAGGGGCTGTAGCGGCGGTCTCTGCTCCTGCTGCCTTTCCTGCAGCTCAACCATATGCTGGAGCATATCAGTTTGATGCTCCAGCAGCCGGAGCATCGACTCTTGCCTTCTGTCTGCAAGCTGACGCCACCTATCATCTTCAGCCCGCCACTTGCTCTGTTCATCCCGCGATTCAGCCCGCCACCTCTCCTCTCGTTCATATTGTGCTTTTCTGTAGTCTGACATTGACTGCCTCCACGCATTCTGTCAGCGTGGGAGGACATCTGGAGCTCCGAGAACATATCATCCCGAGTCCGCCGTTTTCTCCTTCTAATCTTCGCTAGCCTCTGTGAAGGAGAAACATTTGCAGCTGGTGGAGGAGAAGGGAGAGGTGGTTAAAAAAGACACATTTTAGAGAACAATGGGTACACTCTTTCACGTTAAATTTTGCTGTTCACATTACACAGCACATGTGCTTTCGTTACAAGGTCGCATTTATCCTCTTATATTGAGGGCCTGCCGGTTTGGTGTGAGAGATTACTCACGCAGTGCCAGGCAACAGATTTCGGCTTGCAGGCAGCCATGGTATGCCACAGTCTTTTGGCTTTTTTAACCTTCTTAACATGTGGGAATGGTTTCAAACAGTAGCGCCCTCATTTCCCATACCAAGCACCCGTTGGGTTGGCCATTTAAAATGGGTTTGCAATGTAAAAGGAGGGGCTGCGGTTTCCGGGTTAACATGCAGCACAAACCCAACTAACCCCCCTACCCCCCACACCCAATTCTCGGGGATGATCACTTCATCCCTCCCCCCCACTGCGTGGCTAACAGCGGGGAACATTTCTGTTCATCAGAACAGGAACGGGCACCTCTGAATATCCCCTTAATAAAATCGCCCCATTTCAATCAGGTGACCGTGAATGATATCACTCTCCTGAGGATAACAAAGAGCGATAAGGAATGGATGTTGTCTGCATGCCAGCAAACACCGGGACCATACGCTGCCATGCTTTGTTATGCAATGATTCCAGACTACGTGCTACTGGCCTGGCGTGGTAAAGTGTCCTACCATGGCGGACGGGATAAGGCAGCCCTCCCCAGAAACCTTTTGCAAAGGCTTTGGGAGTACATGAAGGAGAGCTTTCTGGAGATGGCCCTGGAGGATTTCCGCTCCATCCCCATACACGTTAACAGACTTTTCCAGTAGCTGTACTGGCCGCGATTGCCAGGGCAAATTAATCATTAATCATTAAACACGCTTGCTTTTAAACCATGTGTAATATTTACAAAGGTACACTCACCAGAGGTCCCTTGTGCACTCTCAGGGTCTGGGAGCACGCCTTGGGTGAGTTCAGGGGTTACTGGTTCCAGGTCCAGGGTGATAAACCTATCCTGGCTGTTGAGGAAACCGGTTTCTCCGCTTCCTTGCTGCTGTGAGCTATCTACATTATCTTCATCCTCATCTTCCTCGTACCCCGAACCCGCTTCCCTGTGTGTTTCTCCATTGAAGGAGTCAAAGCACACGGTTGGGGTAGTGGTGGCTGCTCCCCCCTAGCATGGCATGCAGCTCCGCGTAGAAGCGGCATGTTTGCGGCTCTGCCCCGGACCTTCCGTTTGCCTCTCTGGCTTTGTGGTAGGCTTGCCTTAGCTCCTTAATTTTCACGCGGCACTGCTGTGCGTCCCTGTTATGGCCTCTGTCCTTCATGGCCTTGGAGACCTTTTCTAATATTTTGCCATTTCGTTTACTGCTATGGAGTTCAGCTAGCACTGATTCATCTCCCCATATGGCGAGCAGATCCCGTACCTCCCGTTCGGTCCATGATGGAGCTCTTTTGCGATCCTAGGACTCCATCACGGTTACCTGTGCTGATGAGCTCTGCGTGGTCACCTGTGCTCTCCACGCTGGGCAAACAGGAAATGAAATTCAAACGTTCGCGGGGCTTTTCCTGTCTACCTGGTCAGTGCATCTGAGTTGAGAGTGCTGTCCAGAGCGGTCACAATGAAGCACTGTGGGATAGCTCCCGGAGGCCAATAACGTCGAATTCCGTTCACACTACCCCAAATCCGATCCGCAAAGGCCGATTTTAGCGCTAATCCCCTCGTCAGAGGTGGAGTAAAGAAACCGGTTTAAAGGGCCCTTTAGGTCGAAAGAAAGGGCTTCGTCGTGTGGACGTGTCCAGGCTTAATTCGATTTAACCCTGCTAAAGTCAACCTAAACTCGTAGTGTAGACCAGGCCTTAGGGGTGTGTGTGCCCACCGTACCAGAGCCAGAGAATTTTGCTAGCAGTACCTGTAGAGGGGTGGTCCTCGTGCCTCATGGCCATAGCCTCTCCCCTGGCTGTATGAGTTGATGCCACACCAGCCCCCCTCGGTTCCTTCTTACCTCCCATGGCTGGAGTCAGGGCTCTTAATCTTGCAATTTCTCACTATTCCTTAATGTCTTTTTCTAGTTGTTTATGTTTAGTAGTACCCTAAGGGTTAGTTAGATTTACTGTTAGTTGCATTTAATTAAGTATTCCCCTGTGATGCTTTCACCGTTGTCCATCATGTGGGCGAGCGATCCCAACAACGATCCCCAGATGCAATGCTTGCTTTGCTTGGGTAAGGCCCATGTCAAAGAGTGGTGTGAGGTTTGTAGATTGTTCACAAAACAGACTCAGGTGGCTAGGACCTTGTCCTGAAGCAGCACATTGTCAACCAAGCCATTTGGCCTGCTTCAACACCGAGGCCCTCATCAGATTGGCGATCACTCTCAGGTTCTGAGAGTGTTGCTGTTTCATGCTCTGGAGCTGCCTCTTTGAAGAGGTGGAGGAGCTGTTCCCCATCAAGTGCACTGGGGAAAAGGTTTCATAAGACCAAGTGAGACCTCTCCAGGTCTTGTGGGAACTCCTCTGCCTTCTTCAGGAGATGCTAGTGCTGATGCATGGGCTGGCACAGGTGGCTCTAACTGTTCCGTGGTAGTTCACTGGGATGTTAGAGACCCTATACTGTCATCTCCAGTTCTGGCCCCAGGGCATCCGTTGAGTCCAGTACCAATGAGGGTGATGCCAACACTGGCTGTTTGCATGCCGGCAGCATATCAGGCAGCTATGGATCACCTCTGCCTGTCTAGCTCAATCTCTCCGTTGGTCCAGGACTTTGTCAGGATTACATCATTTATAGCCCTGTGGCTGGTTGGGCTGCTGAACCTTTGTGTCCATCAGCACTGTACCCTGATGCTCCCCTTCCATAGTCTGTGGAAGCAGGACCAGTGCCAGGCTTGGTGCAAGGGACCTCCTTAGCACCAGGAAGCTCCCTGACCCTGTTGCATTCAGCACTGCCGATGTTACTGTGGTGGCTCTCACTGCCCTCCACTTTGGCACCGTCAGCTACCTATCATGCTGTCTCTTCCAACTGCACCTGTCCAGGAGCAGGAGCCAGCCTTGGTGCAGTTAACTGAATATTCTTAATCCCAGGACGATTTGGCACTGCCTGGCTCCTCTTCTCCTTCAGTACCTAAGGTTCTTCTTTGAGTGAATGTAAGAAGGAACTGAGGGGGCATGGGGTCGGCTTGGCCCTATATACTGGCGCTATGTGCGCGCAGCACCAGAGTGCACCGGCGTCAATAACTCATGGGTATTCTCCTGCAGGAACTCAGCCTGAATGCCCAGGGAAGCAACCACATGCTGCAAAAGATCCTAACAGGCCTTGAAATAAAACGATAACTAACATTTCCGTAACTGTTGTTCTTCGAGATATGTTGTGCACATCCATTCCATTGTGGGTGTGTGTGCACCCCAAGCACAGTCGCTGGAAATATTTCCCTCCATGGTATCCCAGAGATTTAATAAGACCTTTGCTGTGTATTAAATGAATACCAATTGACTATTAAAAACTTACTTTCTTATGACTAACTATGTACAAGACGTATCTACAGCTTAGTTAAACCTTAAGCATGTTTTTAATCATTAGTTATTTTATTAACATACAACTGTCTTATTTAATGTATATTAAACAAACATTTGGGAACTTTTTATAAGGCATTATTAAAATATGCTTTTATAATAAGAAATATAGAACCAGTAGCAGAACCCAGGTAAATTAGAGGATTATAGCCACCAAAATAAATTCAATAGTTTTCCACCTAGATTGCCTTCTGAAATGGTTTTATTTTGGAGTAACCATCCTGGAATGAAATGAGTGTTCAGCGCCTTTGAAAATCAAACCACTCACTTAGCCTAACTATTTAGAAGACTAACATTAATCACCCTTGTTTGAAAATCTTGGCAATAACTTTTTAGATATACACAGGGGATTTATGTGAATAGAATCAGTAAAAATTCCACTGTTTTCAATATGGGTTCTTTTTGAGTGTTATGTTTATAAAAAAAGGCAATTCACATAACAGAAGACTTCATCAAGACAGACATTGTATGCACCTTCTGAGCTAGAGGATATATCCTCCCAATATATACACACAGCTCCATCTCATACTGTCAGATGTTACACACACATACCAAGAGGACAACAGTAGTGAAAAGTTCATTGTACAATTCTCTAGGTGATTGCAGATACCTTCCTAACTAGTGCAGTGAAATACATCCACTGATCTGAAGCTACACAGAGATGACAGTGTAAACTTCAGACATATGTCAAAAGCTTACAGCAAATTATATCACCACCAGCAAATACTTCCATATACTTGATATCCCTTGTCACATTGTTGGGTGTAAATAATCACATTTATCTTGGATTAACTGTGGTTGTACTGCATGGCACTTCCGCAGTAGGAATGCAACCTGTGCCAATGTGACATTATTTCACAGGCTGTTTATTACACCCTACATCAATCATTTTGCATCATGTGGCAGTTGATGAACCAAAAGTAAAACAAAGTTTTAGTTCCACAGAGTCAGTCTATGTGCAAAGTTCCAGTTATCAATGCCCAAACACAAGTTTTTTGTTAAGAATTCCAGTAAAGAGGTAATTGGCACATTTTTACACAATTGCAATTTTATATTGCATATTTTTTTCCAATGTACAGAAAAATGATGCAGTGTTAACTGTACTGTTATTGCTGAAAACAAAGCAAGTTCTCAGGCTTTTGAAGCCTTTATGTCCCAGACCCACCTTAGACTCAGACTACTTGAATCTTGCACAGACTTTGCTTCCTTGTTTAAAAATTAAGAACCAGATTACTAATAGGCACTTAATTCCAGCCTGGCAAATCAGGAGGTTCTTCTACTTCTACTGGAAGTTCTACTGCCACAGTATTTTGACTACTCAAAAGTTTGTGTTGATACTCTTGGTAAGAATTTGGCATTATGAAAATTGTTTACAAAATTCTGATTTTGAAATTTTACTGAAATTAATGTGCAAATAATTGAAGAATTTTTTTAAATGTTTATATTTAATCTAGAATTTTGATAATTTAGTATTAATTACAGTGCAGAAGCTGTAAGCACAGAGTCTCCAAATGCAGATTATACCTGTCTTCAGGTTTAACCTGGAGGCGCTGTCTGTAGAGACTAGTGTATATATATCCCAACATGCAGTGCTTCCTCTTGATTTCAGCAGCTGTTCTTGTTGACTAGTGGTGGAATGATAGTGCACCTAGTGGCACTCAGATGGGCTTCCTTGGATAGCACAGTTTGGGTTGCTGTGTCATTTAGATTGACCCAGTCTGATGCAGATGAAGTCCATGCCTTTTAGGAAATTTCTCATGTGGCCATTGATTGGACAAAGTTTGGACACCCTGGATTTGTACCGTAAGCAGCATGAGGGAATGAAATCTACAGTGACAATGTTAGGTGATCGGAGGAAAGGAATGATTACAGTTCTGTTATAATTTCATGAACTGTTTAATAAAGCAGCCCACATCTGTGAGAAATCTCTCTCAGATCTACATTTGCAGTTTCCTCCTTCAGTTATACATATATTTTCCTTTGTATTCCTTTATTGGATATATTTTTCTTTATTGCACAGTATGTCTCCTCACTTTTACCAGTTTATTTGTCCTAAATATGTATATAACCTGTCCTCCTTTAAATTCTTTTTGGAAAATAAAACAGGTGAACTCACAGTGAAAGAGCCAAAGTTTCTTGACCATGAAGTCAAGAGTAAAGTGCATCTTGCAGTTTTGGCTGAAAATGGCTTGAATTCAGCACACTGTGGAGTGACAGTTTGGGTACAAGATGTGAACGATAATGCACCTAAATTTGAGCAAAGCTCTTACAAAACATCGGTGTGGGAAGGCCAAATCTACAATACATATGTCATGCAGGTAACGGGGAATACATAGTTACAAACCTATTTCTTCAGGTACAATTAAGAATAGCCAAACTAAGGCCACAGTCTCGCAGTGTATTCATTGGGCTTCCACTCTGTTCAAGATGCATACGCCTTCTTTAATGTTGCTGCAGCCTTGCATGGAAAGCTAAAATTTATAACAATTTTGGCTGCATTAGAGCTCAAGGTTCAGTTCAGTTTTTATCAAATTAAGCCAATATCCTTTAGCTTCTGACTCACTGTAGAAATAGAAACTAAATTCAACTTTCTTGTTGTCTTCCTCTGCTTCTAACAAAGAGCAATTCTTGCTCATGAAAGGTAGTCAGAGAATGATTATTCAAGGCTAGTTCATAGTTTCAGCATAGACAGATTCTTGCTCCCAGCAATGTCTCTAGGGTTTGTCACTTTGGAGCTGAATGGATTCATTTTATTCAGGAGTAAAATCCTCTTGTCAGATATAAGCATCTAATTTTAAATCTGCTGCTGAAAGAGAAACTCATCTCATTGTATGTGTGAAAATGCTCCTTCCTCTGAACATGTCCATTCTCCAAAAGTGATTCCAGCTGTTCATGCGCTATATCTGTGTTGGAGCAAAAGAGGGACATTATTTGGAGTAGAAAGGAGAACAGTTTTCTCCGTGCACCCCTTCCAATTTCTCCCCTTGCAAGTTAGGTCAGAATGAAGGTCATGTTAGGAACTGAAGATGTTCCTCCTCTAAGAATAAATAAATGGAATGCAACAACTGCCCCTAATGTCAAGCCACTAGGGAGATGGATGATCATACATTTGTTTAGAGAAACATATGTCTGCTAATGGAAAAAAAATGACAAAGCAATCAATGTGTCTGGAATAATCTGGATCCTGTACAGTATGTCTCATGCTCAACAGTAGGAAAAAGAACCAGTGAGGACTCTTCAAGGAGACTGGGGAAATGTTCTTTATCTTGAGAATCCTGCACTGGTATCTTTTCCTGGTGCTGAACATTGGGTATCAGCTAGTTTTATTTTCTATTTCTGCTCCTTTTCCACTATTCTTTATTTCTTTAGATTTAAACAATAATTTATAATAGCCTACAGAAAGGTGCCTTAAGCATTAATAATTATTTCATTTATTTGTAGTATAGCACTTAGGGTCCCCTGACCAGGGCTCAGTACCCCATTCTGCTAGTGACTGTACACATACATAACAGAGACTGACAATCTCCTAATAGTAACCACGCAGCAGCATAGAAATAATCAAATACACAAGAACAGATCAACTCAACCACCTCTTGCTTTATATTTTGAAATTCCAATTCTGCAGCAGAATTTTTTAATCCAAGAAAATTGAGTTGTTTTTATTTAGTAAAAATATTTCCATTCCTAGTGGGCTTGGTAACTTCCCATGGGCTAACCCACAAAATTTGCGGCCTAAATTGTCCCTTTTAATCTGTGTGGCCAAAATGCAGCTAACTGGCAGAAATACATATATGTGATGTAACACTTTGCTTTTTGAAATTGCAGTTTGTTATCTGAGATTAAGCATGAATTTTCTCCCAAACAGATTTTTGCAACTGACCTTGACAGTGGGCTAAATGGAGAAATTGAGTATTCAATTTTATCTGGTAATGAAAACGAAACATTCCTGATTGATTCAACACGTGGGATTTTAGCAACTAATGCAATCCTGAATCACGAAGACATTTCATCCTACAGGTTTTGTACAGTGTCTGCATAAAATATATATTGTTGCTAATTGTGTTTGCCTCAAGTTGATATTGCTCATGCTGTCTATCTTAGGGTTTTATACTGCTGCCCACCACTGTAGTATTGGAACACCCACCATGTAATCTCAAAAGCAGTAGCAATTGTGAATGTCATCACGGAGTCTCTGGTACTCCTCTGTTTTTGGAGTAAAAACATAACCTTGTTAAATCAGCTACAGCACACACTGACACAAAAGCACAGTAGATCTTTCAAGATACCCTGTTCATGGTGACATATGGCCATGTGTGCAGGGGCAGGAATTGAATTTTAAGATAGCTAATTCAGAATTACTCAAAAAGAACAGGAGTACTTGTGGCACCTTAGAGACTAACAAATTTATTAGAGCATAAGCTTTCATGGGCTACAA
>NW_020664417.1:23792854-23946626 GCF_002925995.2 Terrapene triunguis | reverse complement strand
AGGAAGAGGTTTTTAAGAGCCACTGTTGGTAGTTTCTTTTACAGAATGGCAGATACGTTTTCAATGGTGAGTGATATAATATTGTAGAATTTCAAGGGGATGTGATGATGCAGCATTCCAGCAGTCCCCCCAGCTGCCTCCTTCTTCTCTGGAATCCCAGCTTTCATTCTGAAAAAAATAGAGTAAGTTTCTAGCTGATATGGTTGGAAAGAAAACCTTGAAAATATGAACCACATGGTTCACCAGCATGAACCCAACTGTTCATCAAAGGGTGTAAGAAAGAAAAGGTAGGATCATATTAAGAAGGTCTACACAGTCTGCTCTGAAAGACTGTTCATTTTGGTGTCATGAATGGATGGACGCAGGAAAGAATACCGCCACTTACTTTTTCTCCCTAGTCAAGAAGCAGCCAAGCCCAAGGAGCCCACCTAGGCATTTGTGCTACACTGAGGGGAAGCCAATCCCAAGGAGCCATGCAGAAGTCAAGGGTATATTTGGACCCTAGTCAGGGTGAGCCAAGCTCAGAGATCATACATGACATGATCCTGCTTTGAACAACTCCACCAATTACTGAGAATAGTGTCTTATTTCGGTACCTCAAGTGGGAGAAGTTTGGAAGATTACCATGAACTTTCTTTTTCCAGTTCAACCCATGCATGAAAGTACATTAAAGTCCATTGTGAAGTCTTTTCAGACAAATTCCCACTTCATTTAATAGGAAGTTTGCTTTCACATGGACAATAGGAGTGATCCCTTACAGCAGTAAGAACATCTCCTTGATTTCCACTTAATTAGCAAGAATTGTACAGCCAGTTTCCCTGCATAAACCCAGTTACATCAGTATAAACATAAAGAGAACACTGCTAATCCCAGAAATAGCAATGTGTTCAGTGCTACAGTTAAGGTTGAATTTGTTCTTAATTCTGCTTTGACTATTGTTACCCGGATTCTATCCATGTGGAAGGTACTAGAATTTTCAGCTATAAGCTTTTTTGTACTTAGTTTTGTTGTGTTTCTCCTGCAACTCCCAGATTCATAATCAAGTGAAGTTGACTCTTACATTACAAATCATGTCATAATTAGAATTCCAAGATAAACAAAGCATGCAAGTAAAGATATGTCAATTGTTTAGCATAGCAAACCAGTTTTATATACTACAGTTCTCTAAGAAATTAAATTACTGTATATTGTACCATTGGAATTGTGATTTTTTTTTCATATGGCTGTAGCACCAGCTAATGCATATACAAATTCTCTTTTCCTACTGGGCCTCAGATTTTTAATTATCCAATCAGAATTTAGAAAACTACATCAAATATGTCACCAGAATATGACTTCTTAAAAATATCAGTATAATTATGGCAAAAGTCTCCTATAGGAATTATTTTGTGAGAACATAATGCCCAGAATATTTCATTTAATTTATTTTTCATTTTCTCCTGAGCCAAGAGCATCTGTCATTGTTTTTAATGTATCTACAATAGTAGAGTGTATTTTGTTTGCTGAAATTTTGAAATTTTGCTTGTAAGATGAAGGAAGAGTTTAACTCTTCAAACTCAACAAGGCAGACAGAGAAAGTGCTGCTTGCCATTTAAATGTTTATACTATATAAAACATTTGACATTGCTAAGCCCTGCAGTGTATATACACCTCTACCCCAATATAACGCTGTCCTCGGGAGCCAAAAAATCTTACCGCGTTATAGGTGAAACCTTGTTATATCGAACTTGCTTTGATCCACCGAAGTGCGCAGCCCGGCCCCCCTGGAGCGCTGCTTTACCACCGTTATATCCAAATTAGTATTATATCGGGTCGCGTTATATCGGGGTAGAGGTGTACCTTTGTGTAGCCTGACTGACCTTCTGACCAGATCTTTTCTTTTTTTTTAAAGGAGTTATAGAATAATCCATGGAGCTGAATTAGATTCAACCATAAATTCCCTTTCTGGGGAATTTTTTTTATCCATCTTTGCTTATAATAAGCAATTTGCTCTTTATTGTATAGAAGTTAATTCTGAGAAACAATGTCAAGAGCAAATTTCTTTTTATGATTTTTTTCTTTGGGTGGATCACTGCTTTCTTCATTACATTGTCTATGAAAACGAAAGTAATGTTAGAATAATCCACAGCAGTTCCCTGTCCAGGTGTTTAATGAAGACCTAAAGGTAGATGCTTGTTTTATATGCTGATAATGAAATCTTGGCTTCATTCAAGTCAATAGGAATGTTTTCATTGTCTTAAATGGGGCCAGAATTTCACCCTGAGTTTTTAGTGTGACTGTCTAGTCAGTCCTACAGCAGTTGTTGCATTGTTTCATTGGGTTCAGTATGTCTTTGTCACGTAGGACCCCTTGGACTTTGTTCTTTCAACCTGTCAAAAAATAAAATTCCAGTCACTCATTTGTATATTGGAAATTAAAATGTGACTTAGGCAATGGCAAGAAGAAAGGTAAGCTATATTAGCTAATCTCATCATTTTTCATTTTTGTTTTGTACGTTTGAAATCACTGTTGAATAATTCTATGATTTCTGGCTGCATGTGACAACTGTGACTTCCTTTCAATACTAGGTTAGTTGTGCAAGCTGCCGATAGAGGAATCCCCAGCCTTTCTGCTACAAGCATAGTAACGATACAGGTAGTCGACGTTAATGACAATACCCCAACTATCCAACCACTAGGCAAAGTGGAGGTCTCTGAAAGTAAGTGTGACGGTGCAGAAAAGTGTTATTGAGTCAAGGGAATGTCAGACCAAGATATTGCCTTTCATTTTGTTTTTAACAAAATGTTATAGTCGAAGAAATCTCAAAAAAATCATGGCAATATTAACAGAAATATTGAAGCAAATATGATCTGCTTTTGTTTTCAAAGGCATGATTCTTAATCTTTGGACATTGTATTTAAGAACAGTTTGGAGCCAAAATACAGGCAGTGTTAAAAAAAAATACAGCTGTGGTATACTCTCTATGGACTCCAGGCTCAAATTCCACAGATGTCTTAAATTTATCTTTTTTTTTTTAATAGAAAAAAAAAATACTGTTAAAGCCAATACTGTGAAAAAAATCGTTGGAGTTTTATTATTTTGAAGGAAACATTTTCTTTCCATAATATCAGACCTTTCTTTAGAAAGATTCAGCAGCATGGCCTAGTAGATGAGCATGGAGATTTGGAACCTGAACCTCTTGAGTTCTAATGCCAGCTCAGCATCTGACTTATTGTGTGACCTTGGACCACTTAGGCCAAACTTTTCTAACTTCTATGTGTCATGTTGTGCACTTAAATCCATATTTAAGCACCTAAATAAATAAATAGCCTGATTTTCAGAAATGCTGCGCATCCATAGCTCCTGTTGACAGAGTGTATCATGGTTGTATTTTTTCATGTGGGTAAAAGTCAGGCCACTGCTATTTAAATATCTGAGTTTAGCACCAAATTTGAGAATGTTGGCCTTAAACTATCTAGTCCTCATTTCCCAAACTCATGGAAGGGCCCCTTGAGCCCTCAGGATCTTGTGTCTTGTACCAACTCTTGCTGAAGATCTCGTGTCCACTGACCATTACTACATCCAGGAGGGCCTAGGAGTTGCATGCCCTGATTCCACAAAGACAAAAGGATACTTATGCCTTACCCAGATATTCTGACAAAAGTTGCATCAGGGCTTATCTACACTTGAAATGCTACAGTGGTGCAGCTGAGCCACTATAGCGCTTCAGTGTAGACACTCACTATAACAAAAGGAGGGGTTCTCCCATCAGTGTAGTTAATGCACCTCCTCGAGAGGTGGTAACTAGGTCAACAGAAGAATTCTTCCATCCATCTAGTACTGTCTACTCCCAGGGTTAGGTCCGCTTAACTATGTCACTCAGGGATGTGGATTTTTCACACCCCTGAGTGACATAGCTGGGTCAATTTAAATTTTGAATGTAGACCTGGCCTCAGGCTTTCCTCTCAATAAGTCAGTATCCCCTATTTGAGCAATTCATGGGAAACTGTGTAGAAAATTATAGACTTTCCTGTTGCCCTTGAAGGAGTAGTCTTTGTGGGATACAATAGAGCTGAAGGTCTAAAATAAAATATAAGTTAAAGGTCAGGTTTCTGAGGGACGAAGCAGGGTTACTGTACCTCCTGATATATGCTTTATATAGCATGCCCAGATCTTGCTCTTATTCTAAGATATACAGCCAAGATATGCCAAAAATACTGTAAAAATATTATGCATGTAAAATCTAAAATTTACAAAATATGCAAGCTCTACCATATATACTTCAACTAACTAGATTTATTTTGAACATCACTGTTTCAGATGCCCCGCCTGGTTTCATAGTGACTCAGGTTTCTGCAAATGATGTGGATTTAAGTCCAGCTCTTCTCTACAGCTTTACAGAAGATGGTAACCCGGGAATGAAATTTGCTATTAATCAACACACTGGAGTGATCACACTGGTGAAACCATTAGATTTTGAAGAAACTGCTCAGTATCCATTGTGGATTAGTGTGTCAGATTCTGTGCATCAAACAGAAGCAGAGCTCATCATTCATGTTTTGGATGTCAATGACAACCCACCAGTATTTACTCAGTATTCATATCAGGTAAGAAGGTGGCACATAGAGACACCATATGTATACATGCTCTTGAAAGATGTATATGACCACATCGGAGAGGGAGGATCTCTGTTTATCCACCAAACCACTACATCGTCAGCAGGGGCAGCACTTCCAGTACACCTCAGTCTGACTTAAAGGGACTAGTTACGTTTCCAAGCTTATTCATTCTCTAGACTCATTGTTGAGACTGCCCAGAAGAGTGCCAGTTAGTGCTAATTTTTTTATAGTGTAAATATCTATCCATAATAAATTTGATTGAGACCACCACACTCTGTTCATATAGGCCACCAAGCAGCCAGCAATTGGTAATAACTGTTGGTTAATATTGTCTTGTGCTGGATTTGAACAGGGATCTAGAGAGAGAAATCTCTCTGTCCCAGTCACTTAAGCCATCCGTATGCCCCTTTTATCATCTTTGTTTGCAGAATGGTTTAGGCAAGTACTAAGCACTATGCAAGATTTTTAACCGAAGGAAATAAGCATAGATTCATAGATTCATAGATTCTAGGACTGGAAGGGACCTCGAGAGGTCATCGAGTCCAGTCCCCTGCCCGCATGGCAGGACCAAATACTGTCTAGACCATCCCTGATAGACATTTATCTAACCTACTCTTAAATATCTCCAGAGATGGAGATTCCACAACCTCCCTAGGCAATTTATTCCAGTGTTTAACCACCCTGACAGTTAGGAACTTTTTCCTAATGTCCAACCTAGACCTCCCTTGCTGCAGTTTAAGCCCATTGCTTCTTGTTCTATCCTCAGAGGCTAAGGTGAACAAGTTTTCTCCCTCCTCCTTATGACACCCTTTTAGATACCTGAAAACTGCTATCATGTCCCCTCTCAGTCTTCTCTTTTCCAAACTAAACAAACCCAATTCTTTCAGCCTTCCTTCATAGGTCATGTTCTCAAGACCTTTAATCATTCTTGTTGCTCTTCTCTGGACCCTTTCCAATTTCTCCACATCTTTCTTGAAATGCGGTGCCCAGAACTGGACACAATACTCCAGCTGAGGCCTAACCAGAGCAGAGTAGAGCGGAAGAATGACTTCTCGTGTCTTGCTCATAACACACCTGTTAATACATCCCAGAATCACGTTTGCTTTTTTTGCAACAGCATCACACTGTTGACTCATATTTAGCTTGTGGTCCACTATAACCCCTAGATCCCTTTCTGCCGTACTCCTTCCTAGACAGTCTCTTCCCATTTTGTATGTGTGAAACTGATTTTTTCTTCCTAAGTGGAGCACATTGCATTTGTCTTTGTTAAACTTCATCCTGTTTAACTCAGACCATTTCTCCAATTTGTCCAGATCATTTTGAATTATGACCCTGTCCTCCAAAGCAGTTGCAATCCCTCCCAGTTTGGTATCATCCGCAAACTTAATAATCGTACTTTCTATACCAATATCTAAGTCGTTAATGAAGATATTGAACAGAGCCGGTCCCAAAACAGACCCCTGCGGAACCCCACTCGTTATGCCTTTCCAGCAGGATTGGGAACCATTAATAACAACTCTCTGAGTACGGTTATCCAGCCAGTTATGCACCCACCTTGTAGTAGCCCCATCTAAATTGTATTTGCCTAGTTTATCGATAAGAATATCATGCGAGACCGTATCAAATGCCTTACTAAAGTCTAGGTATACCACATCCACAGCTTCACCCTTATCCACAAGGCTCGTTATCCTATCAAAGAAAGCTATCAGATTGGTTTGACATGATTTGTTCTTTACAAATCCATGCTGGCTGTTCCCTATCACCTTACCACCTTCCAAGTGTTTGCAGATGATTTCCTTAATTACTTGCTCCATTATCTTCCCTGGCACAGAAGTTAAACTAACTGGTCTGTAGTTTCCTGGGTCGTTTTTATTTCCCTTTTTATAGATGGGCACTATATTCGCCCTTTTCCAGTCTTCTGGAATCTCTCCCGTCTCCCATGATTTTCCAAAGATAATAGCTAGAGGCTCAGATACCTCCTCTATTAGCTCCTTGAGTATTCTAGGATGCATTTCATCAGGCCCTGGTGACTTGCAGGCATCTAACTTTTCTAAGTGATTTTTAACTTGTTCTTTTTTTATTTTATCTGCTAAACCTACCCCCTTCCCATTAGCATTCACTAGGTTAGGCATTCCTTCAGACTTCTCGGTGAAGACCGAAACAAAGAAGTCATTAAGCATCTCTGCCATTTCCAAGTTTCCTGTTACTGTTTCTCCCTCTTCACTAAGCAGTGGGCCTACCCTGTCTTTGGTCTTCCTCTTGGTTCTAATGTATTGATAAAAAGTCTTCTTGTTCTCCTTTATTCCCTTAGCTAGTTTGAGCTCATTTTGTGCCTTTGCCTTTCTAATCTTGCCCCTGCATTCCTGTGTTGTTTGCCTATATTCATCCTTTGTAATCTGTCCTAGTTTCCATTTTTTATATGACTCCTATTTATTTATAAGCATTGTTCAATCAACTACATGGTTATAAACCAACTGAGTTTCTGGGCCAAAGATTGTGATTTTTGATGTGTTGCTTGGACTGTAAGATTACACAGCTCCCTTGCACTCAAAGTATAAAAGCATATCTCATTACCTGTTCATTGCACTGAAATTTTTACCCCTTGTATTCTCAGGTTTTCATGTTTATTCTGTATATGGATTTACCTGTATATAATCCATGTATTAAAGTGATTTTAACTAGATGTCTAACATCTGAAGTTATGAGAGAGATAGCTGCTGTATCATATAAACATTAGAAGTTTGATTGAAAAGGTTTAGATCATAAAAATAGTGCATCTGGGCTTCAAATAATGGAAATACATGAAAGAGGAAAATGCTTCCTTGTTTTCCAAGATTCTGTGAAGAAAGTAAGCAGTTTGCAAAAACTAAATTATAACAATGATCTATTGATTATTAAGTGCTGTGGCACTTGGATTTTTAGACCATATAACAATCTTTTAAGGGACTAGGACAATATATAGTCAATTGAATAATTCAAAATAGGCCTCAGAACTCTATTCCATGTACTAAAAACAAGATATCCATGGAAGCACAGGAGGAAAAGTAAATTGAGCAGCAATATTGTGAGAAGCCTTGTTTCCATTAGTGTTTTGTTGCAGTGAGAGACATTTTATACTCTCCAACTCACTGAACTACTTTGGAAGAAATAATGGTCAGAATGAAATCTCAAATGGATAGTTTTATTAAAAAAATATAGTTCCCTCTGAATCTTGGACTGGTTGCCAGCATTGTTTTAGTATCTCAGCCCTGCTAAGTTTTTTAAGCTTAAGGAAATCGGCAGAAAGCTCGGAACTGAATTTGTTTTCTGTAATCAAATCAACGAAAATGTAACTTGCTATGTCCAAGACCGTTTATGTTACTCTTATCAAACATTTCATTTTGGTTACACTTCAGGTGACCGTGCCTGAGCTCGCTCCTGTAGGTACTTCTGTCCTGACCGTCTCTGCTATAGACAGAGATTCAGAGCATAATGGAATTATTTCCTACAAAATCTTGTCTTCTTATGAGGGATTTTCAATTGATCACAAAAATGGTGAGTTTGTTACACAATTTATTATGAAGTATATAATATAGACTGAAAATTCATATTCCATTTCTAAATGTTATTATTGGTGATCACAGAGTTCTGGATGCCTTTGGTGCCTGCAGCCCTCTGTTTATCCATAAGTGAAGGGCAGCTGAAGGAGTCACAGTACACGCTCCTTTAGTGTACCTCTGCCATGGCAGAGGGGAAATAAGGTGATTAACTGACTGCTTATGAGAGCTGAGAAACTGATGGCACCTGGGAGTATAGCACTCGATTTATCACATAGCTACTGTGAACCTCAGCCAGAATATATGTGAAGCAAAGGTGATGGAAGTAGTGCTGCTGAAAGCTAAAGAACTGATAGCACTAAAGACTGAAATCCTTTGTTTAGCCCCAGGCTAGGTATAAAGCTACTAGTCACAGCATCCTGTAGACTCTATTCCTCTACCATGATTTAAAATGAAAGCTACCGTAACTCTTGCATTAAGTTTCAGCTGATTTGGTGTTCATGCTTAATCAGTATCTTCTACATGCTAGTTGTACTTCTTATATTTACAATGAGGCTTGTGTGCAGTGTTTATGCTCAAGTCTAATGTTTCTGAAGACTGGAACAGCTAGTACTATGCATGACTTGTGTTATGTAGTAATTATAAATGGAATTTATAACTTAAGATTTTTAACATGAGAAAGGCCTCTCTGAAGAATATCATTCTCTTTAGAACCTAGAATCTAAATCTGCTAATGTCTGTTGTGTGTATTTGTTTATACAGAAAAATTGTTGCCACTATATGTTTTAAATGGATTTTGGAGATAGCCATTAGCGCTGACTGTATACTGCAAAAACAGCATGGGGCCACTTATTCAATTTGAGTGCATTCAAATCACTTATTTTACTTGCTGCCCTTCAAGTGGCTCTGCGTATTCCCAATCGGTACTGCAGTGCATTGCCATAGAATCTTCTTCTAGCAGTATCAGCTAGAGTGCTCTCGTGTGCTCCCGCCCCTCTCCTCAGTGTCACCAGTGATCTGAGGGCAAAGCTATATAAGGCTAGAGCACCCACACCGCCTCAGTTCCTTCCGACTGCGTGCCTGGAGGGAAGTGAAGCTCTCCTGTTTCCTCTGGGTCAGAGGCCTCTTTCTTCTAAAGATATTTAGTGTTAGCTTGTTTTAGTAGTTAGTTAGTCAGAATTTTCTTCCCAGTTCCAGAGTATGGCTGAATCGAAGATGCAGTAGAAGCTGGGTATTAAGAGTTTTGCTTCCCGTCCGGCTGTCTTTCCTAGCATCTGACGACCGTATGTGGTGCCTCAAGTGCCTGGGAGAAAGCCACTTGCCTTTTGGGTGTTCAATCTACCAAACCTTTGTCCAAGAAGATCCAACTCCTCCAGATCTGTTGACACTACCGACAAAGATAGGAAGACTCTTTTGCAGCTCCTTCTGCTCAAGAAAGCCTTCAAGGCTAGACCCTTTGGATCCATCCAAACCTAAGATTCAAGGTCTAAGATGCCAGTCCCAGTCCGTGTGGGCCCCAGCCATTCCAAATGGCTGAAGGGTTCCAAGAAACCTCAACCCCTGTCAGTGCCAGACTTAGTCCTGCAACTCCTTCAGTCAAGCCTCTGAGGTTACCTAGCTCCAAACCAAGGGTCACGTGGTTGGATCAGACTGCCCCAGTTCTGGAAGAGAGGTTGAGAGACAGTACAGCCACCCTCACTAGTATTGTACCTTGTGCTTCACAGCTATCCAATCCCCAGAGAACCCCTGTGGCTGCAAGGCCAGGGCAGTTCTGACTTGCACTTCCAGATCTAGAAAAATGATACAATTGATGTGTCAGAACCCGGGCCGTCAGCACCTTTGGTTCCAGCTGTTTCGGCACTGAAGAAAAAGAGACGTAGGAGCAAGACAGCCATTGTTAGCAGTGCCAGTTCCCATGCATCGGAACTATCAGATCCATCCAGTTCTGCAAAGGGTGCTTTGATTCCGATGCAGAGACCTGTTTCACCTCTAGCTTCAGTAGCCAGGGAGATGGACTTAGATGTATCATCCGATCCCATGTTGTCAAAACCTTCAAATCAGCTGTCAGTTCCTGCTCTGGTTCCTGTGTTGGTTTTGACTACATCCTTGGTTTTGGGACGCTCTATCACCATGCCAGCCACAGTCCACCTTTCTGCTCCAGTTCATGTGTTGCATCCAAGTGTGAAGTGCAAGGCTTCTAAACGGAGGTATGTTTTCCCAGTTCCAAGTTCTTCTTCTTCATCTCCTGTTAGGAAAAGAGGCCAGAAGTGGTGGCTGTTTTTCCTCTTGAACACTGTAGGCTTTCTCCTCATAGGACCCCGACAGGGTCTCTACAGAGAGTTGGATCTACATTCCTCACTCCGGATCCATTATCCCCAGTGCACTCTATCTCAGAGAAGGATAGAGAAAGAATGCAGAGACCAATAGCTTGCTTTGTACCACTCTTTAATCTGCCTCCTGTAGACATGTTGCCGAACCCCAGTTACCGGGGAGACTGGCAGTCATGGGGCCCTTGGCCTTATTGTGGGCCACCTCAGGATTTTTTCAATTATCCTCCACACGGATGGAGAGTTAATGTTTCATCTACTAAGCAACTGGCAGTGCAGAGCTCCTCGGATCCAACTCCTCCAGATCCATCAACACTACAGATAGTGATGCCTGAAATACTGTCGGAGGAGGAAGAAAGAGAGGTAGAGTCCCCCTTTTTGACCAGGAGAATTTAGAAACAGACTATGAACCTGATTGGGAGGTGGCTTCAGCCTCCTCGTCTTCTGACACCAGTGCACAATTCCACAATTTGGTGGATCATATGGTATTCACTCTGACTCTACCTGCTGTGCCAGTGGAAGAGACTTCACACCCAGCGTTTGCTGTCCTTGGTGCTACTTCTAGGAGTAGAATATCCCTACCTATTTTGTATGATTTGCCATAGCTGGCTAAATCCATGTGGTCTGCTCTTGCTTCTTGTCAACCTGTCTCCAAAAAAGCTGACAAGTTGTATCAAATATCCTCTGAGAGATTTTATTACTTTCATATCTGTCTGATAGACCTAACTCATTGGTGGTGGCTGCTGCCAGGAATAGGGCAAGATCTGGACAACCCTGTCCACCCAAGCTGATAAGGAGGGGAAAAAGATTGACTCCTGGGGAGAACGGTATTCTCTTCATTGTTCATTGGTATTAGGCTGGTGAATTATCAGGAGCTCGTGGCTTGCTACCAATTCCATTTCGGGGAGAAGATGACATTGTTTTTACAGGATTTACCTGATGACAGAAGAAGGGTTGGCAAATGCCATTTTAATGGAGGGTCAAAATGTAGTCAAGCACTTTCCCGGGGGGGGGGGGGGCCGGGGCCCCGGGGGGGGGGGGGGGAGCCCCGGCCGGGGCGGGCCCCCCCCCCCCCCCGTGGCCGGGGGGAGGGCGCGGGGGGGAGGGTGGCGAGCCCGGCTGTGGCCCCGCTCTCCCCGGCAGCCGGAGCGCCACGCCGCCCCCCTCCAGGTGCCGCTCCAAGCACCAGCTTGGGTGCTTGGTGCCTAGAGCCGGCCCTGCTAATGTGATGCCAATTTTGATAAAAAAGACCCAGAGATGATCCTGGAAATTACAGGCCAGTAAACCTAACTTCAGAACCAGGCATGTTGATTGAAACTATAGTAAAGAACAGAATTATAAGAAACATAAACAAACGCGATTTGTTGGGGAAGAGTCAATATGGCTTTTGTAAAGGGAAGTCATGGCTCACCAATCTATTAGAATTCTTTGACATAATTTCAATACAGTCCTTGAGTGATATCAGTAGGCCTTTTGTTTGGATTAATTCAGCCTATCTGTCTCCCTCTTGTACCTTTACCAATCAGCATTTATTGTTAAAAGTTCATTGTAACATTTGTTTAAACTTTCACTGACCTTTCACGATTGAGCTCACAATTAGGGTACATTTGTATGCCCAGTTACACAGCAGTGCTTGACTTTGCAACCTTAACAATATTCTTTTATCTTTATATAAAATCTATATCTTTATATGTATAAAAGCTTCACATACCCACACACACCCTACCTTTATATCAGATTGATTTTCAAACCTGGCTATCTATAGTTAAGCTCCTAAATCCAAATAGGTACCTAACTTGTATTTTTTGATTGATTTTTGTTTTTGTTTTTTCAGGGTCAGTATTCACTGCCAAACCAGTGCCACACCTGGGCAAGAGTTCAGTTATTCAGCTTCTTATAGAAGCCAAAGACAATGGAGACCCTGCTTTGACTGCTGTTACTTCCGTGGAGATACAGATACAGGATGTAAATAACTATGCACCTCAGTTCACAATGGCACTATACAATGTGAGTGTGAGTGAAGATGCCTCAGTCGGAGGGACTATCCTCACATTTTCAGCCATTGACTATGATTGGATACACGAAAATACATACATTGAATACTCTATTATCAGCAGCAACACTAATAACCTATTCCATGTGGAAACAAGTGTCATTGAATCAACACCACCTTACAAGCTGGTTGGCAACCTTGTTTTGAGTAGTTCGCTGGATAGGGAAACTGCTTCCTCTCACCATGTGATCATTCTTGCATCTGACCATGGAACACCTCCCCTGAATTCCAGTGCTACTGTATTGGTAACTGTACTAGATGTCAATGATAATCCACCAGTATTTAGCAATCTGGAGTATCGCATTCATGTCAGAGAAAATATCCCAATAGGAAGTCATATCACTATGGTTTCAGCAAATGACTGTGATGCAGGAGCCAATGCAGAGGTCACTTACACTATAATCTCTGGAAATGACAAGGGGCATTTTCGATTAGATGGGAAAACTGGCTCTGTGGATTTGATCAGAACTCTGGATTATGAGGAAACGATTAAATTCACTTTGACTATTCAAGCCTCTGATGGAGGGGTCAATGTAAGAAATGTGGCTTTTTCTGTTGTTTTTGTCAGTGTCCTGGATGACAATGATTATGCTCCACTGTTTTTGTTTCCCAGCCTGAACTGTGTTATCCATGAAAATCTTCCTGCCTTTTCTTTTGTGTGCACAATTTATGCACTGGATTTTGATACAGGTCCCTATGGACACCTTACTTACTCAATCCAGTCATCATGTTTGTCTGATCGTGGATCTCCTCAAGATCATGACATGTTTTTCATAGATCCTTTGACAGGAGATATACAAACAAAGCAAATGCTTGATTATGAAAGTCAGAATAAGTACTGTTTTATAGCCCAGGCAAAAGACAAAGGTGACTCAATAGCCACATTAACAGTTCAGGTAGATGTTGAAGGGACAGATGAATTTGATCCTGTTTTTACTGAAGATCAATATTTTTTTGATCTCCCTGAGAAAAATGAAGCAGGTCAGCTGGTTGGCAAAGTGGCAGCATCCGATAATGATGCTGGATTGGATGGAGTTATTCACTACTCCCTGCTAAAACCTTCTCCATTCTTTTCTGTAAATCAGAGCAATGGAAATATCTACTTGATTAGAACTCTTCACAGAAAGAAGAGCAGTACCAAAAGGAAAGATGACACCCTTGAATTGTTAGTAAGAGCTCACAGCCCCAAACTGGACTCTAAATCCACTACATGCACTGTTCTGGTAAATATTTCCAACTCTCCTGAGAATTATTCCATAGCATCTGCAAACATCTTGTCTATTAGTCTTACTGTCTCTTTTGTAGTGTTCCTGCTGCTTGCCATCAGCCTTATTGCACTTATTCTGAGATACAAACGAAAAGACATGATAAATTCCTGTATGAAAAGAGAAACATCATTTTCATCAGCTGATTTGAGCTTGACCAATGAAGATAATATTCCTAAGGACTGCCAGAAACTCCAGAGCACTGAGAGTAGTACACTTCCCATGGGCTCCATAGCAGAGTGGTTGAGTTTGGTAGGCATCAGAGAAAAGGAAGATATTGGTAACCCCAGCAGGCACTCAGATTCTAGTGGTCATGGCTCAGCAGAAGGGGACACTGCAGAAGATGAGGAAATCAAAAGGATCAATGAGCATCCATGCAGAAAGGGGTTGGGTTCAGCTTTAAGTGAGCGAGGCTCATGCGTGCCAGACTCAGGAATTCCAAGAGACTCTGACCAGTTATCCTGTCAGTCTGGAGAAACTGGTGTGTTGGCTGCCACTCAAAATGCAGAGAGCTTCCACACCTTCAAAGATGGAGAAGGAGGAGAAGGCTGTGACCCAAACTATGCCCATAACAAAATGCTATCCCAAACTCTTCAAAAAATTGGGATAAAAGAGAGAGACATAATAACAGACATCACAAGAGAATACATCTTCATCTCTGATGGCCAGGATTCCCGATATGGATCATTTGCAACCCTTGTAGCCTCTGATGAGGATCTTAGAGGAAGTTACAACTGGGATTACTTGCTTACTTGGGAACCCAGATTTCAGCCTCTTGCCTCCGTGTTTAATGATATTGCGAAACTGAAAGATGAAAGCTTACAAATTCATAGCTTTCCTAAGGAGAAGAAATCTTTTATTTTCCCTCCTCCCTTGATAACATCAGTAGCTCAACCTGGCATAAGGACAGTGCCACCACATATGCCAACTATAATACCTGGACAGGCATTTAAAAAATATCCTCGTTCTCCTCTTATCCATAATCTTAGATACCCTTCACCGGCCATGACTCCCAGTTTTTCTCCTTCTCTGTCTCTACTTACCATGCAGACTCCTACAGCTTCTCCGGTGATGTCAGATGCAGGACTGACGGGAACATACCACATTGGCCAAATTCATGCAACAGAGGAAGAAGTTCAGGTGTAGGTGATTAACCACTGGTAAAATGTTAAAGGAAAATTTGGCTTAAAACGTACTTGTTCGTTGTTTAATGAGTAAAACCACATGTCAGAGCTATATCATCAGTATTCATTTTATTTTTTTATGGTTTAGAAAAGATAAGATAATTTAGTCATAAACTTTCACACTATCGTGTTCTTTGCAAAATACGCTCTAAACCTGTGTGGCTTGCCCTTTAATTACCTTTTTCTATCTACCAATAACCCTGGTATCTAATGTAAATCACATACCCAGGTGTCTGATAGCTGACTTACCCAAATGACAGGCTATATTGTTTATCATTAAGGATTTCAATAACTCTTTGTTGTGATTAATGGTTTATCACTGAGGATTTCAATTTAAAATGCTGACTATTGGTGAGGGTTACCTTTAATACCTCTCTGCCTTCCTTAAGCTATTTTTGTGGCAGCTGGAAAGTTGGCTACCTGTGGATTTCTCTTGTGTAGGGGAATCCACTTGGCATGTGGCTGAGGTAGCATCTCCAGTCTCAGGATCAGGGCAGTATAAAAGTTGTATAAAGCCATCTGTGACTCCCCCACTCATCACTGGGACTATGCTGAATACATCTCAGCTGGAGCAGAAAATCTGGCCCTGTATGTAATATATATCATACATATAACAGCTTGTGTGTATATGTACACACATACATGCATATGGTGTTTCTGTGTGTGTATGTATTGTATCAAATCAATAAAACACACATACATATGCTTCTACCATAATTTTAACTCAGAATTGGCACTTGGGGAACAGGACAGGGTGAAATATGAGAACTATGCCTTACAAAGGGTAAAGGTGGCTACCCTTTTGGAATCAGTGGGTATATTATATGTGTAATGGCTTCTGAGCAGCTTTGCCCATTATCACATGTTTGGATCCTTTCTGGATATAAACTGACATTGTTCCTAAGAGTATGCAGGCAACAACCGTTTCCAAGAAAAGAAATAGAAAGAAAAGAATCAGAAATGGAGTCAGCCAGAAGCCTGTGCCAGGAAGGGGAAAGCAAAGGAAAGTAGTCATTCTCAATTAATATATGAACAGGGAATTATAAGCTTATGGGCATAGGGCCATGTCTGAGAATGCTTTTGGGGTCGTTAGATTGGCCACCTCAGGGTTACATAAGCTTCCTTGGACCTTTTTCCAAAGAAGGCAGAGTGTATTTTTTCCATTTTGTCTTGTTACAGGATGCATGTCTGTTTTTTGAAATTTCAAAGTTAATTTATGAACTTTCACACTAAATAGTTTTGGGTTCTTCTGGATACTGTAGTTATTTTTTAGCACCCAAATGGGCAGTATTAATTTATGAACTGTGTATTGGTGGGAAATGTATGTACATAAAAATAACCAAAATATAATATCATGCTAATAACATGTATAATTGTGTAGCTAAAATATAATATTTTTTAAAAATAATTTTATATACTTTTTTACTACTAACGGTTAAAAATTATCCACATACCATACCTCCCATCTGTTAATGTTCTAATGTCTGCTAACCTGTTAGGTTTTGATTTGTACTACGTGTTAATAGAATGAAATATGCCCATTGTGGTGTGCAGTTCTGTACAGCTACAGTTTCAGGAGGTGTTAATGGCACACAATGCTAAATTATCTGTCTGTTCAACTCCAAATTAATGTTTTCAGTATCAGTACTCGTGATCAAGTGAGAGTTTGGTGCTCCGAAGAGGAGCAGTGAACCTTTTTATTAACATTATGATAGGAGGGATCATCTTTATTCATAGATGATCAGTGGAAGAATAAATATTTTGCACAGCATTATTGTGTTTGATTTTTCATGAAGTGAAAACTAGGGGCATTGTTGTTGGACACAATACTTCAGCATGCAGATGACCATTTTTTCCCACTAATATCACTTGTTACAGCTCCAATGTCGTCTCTTTACAAATGTCCAAAACATATAGTGTCCACCCAGAAAAGATAATAGTAGAGCTCTATAATAGATACTAGCAATTCAGTAATTAACAACAATCAGTGTGCACTAACTGATACACTAGTTAGCTATGTTAGCTGAAAGATCAAGTGGAATGCACATCGAAAATTAAGTCATCAATAAAATCCAGGACAAGTTTGAAGACCTAACGTACATCTGTTTCCTGTAACCATTCCAGATCGGGCTATGAAGATTCTCTGTTAGGTATAGTGTAGAGGGAGTGCCCACTGATAGTATCAGCAGAAACAGGTAGACAAGTTACACGTGTGGAAGGTAGAAAATAAGTCCTGAATCGAGAAGAAGTCCCAATAGAATTGAGACAGATCAGATATATATAAAGTAGAAGGGCTAGATTCACAAAAGGACTTCAGAAATTAACTGCCCACTCTGGGCACCTGAATCTCAGAATCAGGCTGCACTGGGATTCACAAAACCCCCACTCAGCAGTCTCAGAACCCTGCAGGTGCCCAAATTTTTGCAGTAAAAGTTCCCTACCTGTCTATGTGTTTGCATCTGAGCATGCAGACTCTTAACTCATGTGCCCAGCCACCTTAGCCCCAGAGCAATGGGCCTGACCATACCACCTTGTTTTGGAAGTCCACGCCCAGTTTTCCCACAGTCCACCTGAAAAGTGAGCAAAACATTTGCTCTTTCTTGTGCCTTTCCTTGCATCTTCAAGAACAGCTTTTTTTTTTAATCCCTCTTTGAAAGGATTGGATATGACTTGCATCCTATTTGTCAAATGCATGCTGTATTCCAGATGAGCTAATTAGCCCATGATATTTTATTTTGCATTAAAATTCTCCAGTAAAATTTCTTCTTTATCTAAAAATTTACTAATTCTGTATCAGAGACTAACACTAACCCTGTGTATTGCTGTCTCATGTGTGGCTGACCTTAAAAATGTGAATATGCAAGGCAGGTGTCTGCAATAAATCATGTGTCAGCTGTTTTAACCTTACTCTTTTTTCTTAAGTAAACAATATAATTTGTATAAATTATCATGAGTTTAATATTAACTTGCCTGAAACAGTCTATGTTACTTTGCAGATCTGCATACCAGTTTTAGCACTTTGGAGGAGGCACAGAACTTGTTAGTAGAAAATCATATTAAGCTCAAACTGCATAAACTATAAAATAAAAGACAGTTGTCTCTTGTGGAATTTTGGGTGCCTGCCATTCTGTATTTGCTTGTTGGCAGCCTTGAAAACACTGGTGTAAATCAGTACCAAATGGATATCAAAATTTCATATATGAGTAGTAATCATTGAATTGGCATTCGAGCAAATTCCTATGCAAAAAACCCCCTTCATATCTTTAGGGAATCCATCATTTAGGAGTTACAAAAATATACTAAAAAGCACCATAAAACACTGGCTACCTACATGCTTATATATTTAGTCCGTATTATATCTTCAGTTGAAGACAGCCGTTGTTTCTAAGATATTTTTATCTAATTTCAGATAAAAATGTATCCTTGTTGCTAAAAATATACCCTGCGTTTAGTGTGCCGCTAATTCCTAGCTGATGTTTGTAATTTACATTTTATTTCCACCTATTCTTTTTTTTCTTTGATATGTGTACTGTCCTGGAGTGTAACAACATTTGTAAGTCTTTACACTCACTGTTAATACATATACACACATGTGAAAACTATGTTTTAAAGAGATTATAAGCCAAATACTGCAGTCTTTACTCAATCAAAAGTCTCATTAAATCATGAGACACAGGATCAGACTATTGACAGGTGTGCAAATATAGCTTTATATTACTTATTGCCTACCGCTATACTAGCAGGGAGAAAAACACTATCATATAGGAAAAGATAGGTCCAAAGTTCCCTAGAAAGTTTTAAATACACTGGCTTCACATATTCAAGATTGTTTATGAGACCACTCTGATTAGACAGTCAGCTTTCTTTACAGTATCCCCAAATATAACGGGTACAGTTCTTTGCAAAGACAACCCCTTCATATGCAGGACTGGAATGATGTCTGTATAATGGGGGAGTTGGCATTGTTTTGGTAAATGAGGAAGAATGTTGTGGCCGTCTAAGATACTCTGGGGAGCAGAAGGGAATTAATGGCACAATTGGTGAATTACTCTACATTTATCCACATTAAACTTCATTTGCCATTTTGTTGCCCAATCACTTAGTTTTGTGAGATCTTTTTGAAGTTCTTCACAGTCTGCTTTGGTCTTAACTATCTTGAGCAGTTTAATATCATCTGCAAACTTTGCCACTTCACTATTTACCCCTTTCTCCAGATCATTTATGAATAAGTTGAATAGGATTGGTCCTTGGACTTGACCCTTGGGAAACACCACTAGTTACCCCTCTCCGTTCTGAAAATTTACCATTTATTCCTACCCTTTGTTCCCTGTCTTTTGACCAGTTTTCAGTTCATGAAAGAATCTTCCCTCTTATCACATGACAACTTAATTTACGTAAGAGCCTTTGATGAGGATCTTTGTCAAAGGCTTTCTGGAAATCTAAGTACACTATGTCCACTGGATCCCCCTTGTCCACATGTGTGTTGACCCCTTCAAAGAACTCTAAGAGATTAGTAAGACATGATTTCCCTTTACAGAAACCATGTTGACTTTTGCCCAACAATTTATGTTCTTCTATGTGTCTGACAATTTTATTCTTTACTAATTTGCCCAGTACTGACTTTAGACTTACAGGTCTGTAATTGCCAGGATCACTCTAGAGCCCTTTTTAATATTGGCGTTACATTAGCTATCTTCCAGTCATTGGGTACAGAAGCTGTGTAGCGGGGTGGTCACCCTCTACTGCCTGGAAGGGCTTAAAACAGCCCTGCAGAGGGCTGGGGCAGGGGGAAAAGCTGGGCTGATTGGGGAAGCAGCCGCAGCTGTGGCCATGCCCCAATCAGGGCTCAGCTGGCCATTATAAGAGGGCCAGGAGCACAGACACTCTCTCTCTAGCCTTTGGAGAGGGAGGGACCAGGCTGCCTGGGGAGCTGAGGAAGGTACTGAAGGGTGGAGCAGTGCTGGGGAAGGGCCAGGGAGCTGGGGAGCTCCAGCCTAGCCCCAGGCTGAAGGAAGTGCCCACTAGAGGGTACTAGGGCTGCAGAGGGTAGAGGCAGCAGGTCAAACCCAACCTTGCCTGTGATGAGTGGCTTATACTGCAGTCTGCCCCAGGGAGCGGGGGCTAGTTGGTGACTGGCAGTAGCCTACGACTGAGGTGGGGATAGTGGGTGGGGGTTCCCTGGTGAGGGGAGACCCAGAGACTAAGGGGTGTACTGCCAGGGGGCAGTACCCTGGTGTGCAAGGGGCACCAGGTCCGGGTGGGACATGGGGGCCAGGAAAAGCGGGACACCGGCCTGCAGAGGGTGCTCTGACAGCTGGAGAGCTAATTCCCAGAAGGTACCAGCAGAAGGCACCGCAGGGGTGAGTCCCGTGTGGTTACAAGATGATTTAAAGGACAGGTTACAAACCATAGTTAATAGTTCCGCAATTTCACATTTGAGTACTTTCAGAACTCTTTGGTGAATGCCATCTGGTCCCGGTGAATTGTTACTGTTAAGTTTATCAATTAATTCCAAAACCTCCTCTAATGACACTTCAATCTGTGACAATTCCTCAGATTTGTCACCTACAAAGGACAGCTCAGGTTTGGGAAACTCCCTAACATCCTCAGCCGTGAAGACTGAAGCAAAGAATTCATTTAGTTTCTCTGCAATGACTTTATCGTCTTTAAGTGCTCCTTTTGTATCCCGATTGTCCAGGGGCCCCACTGGTTGTTTAGCAGGCTTCCTGCTTCTGATGTACTTAAAAAACATTTTGTCATTACCTTTTGAGTTTTTGGCTAGCTGTTCTAGCTGTTTTTCTTATACATTTTTACACTTAATTTGGCAGTGTTTATGCTCCTTTCTATTTATCTCATTAGGATTTGACTTCCACTTTTTAAAAGATGCCTTTTTATCTCCCACTGCTTCTTTTACATGGTTGTTAAGCCACGGTGGCTCTTTTTTAGTTCTTTTACTGTGTTTTTTAATTTGGGGTATACATTTAAGTTGGACCTCTATTATGGTGTCTTTGAAAAGTGTCAGTGCAGTTTGCAGGGATTTCACTCTAGCCACTGTACCTTTTAATTTCTGTTTAACTAACCTCCTCATTTTTGCATAGTTCCCTTTTCTGAAATTAAATGCTATGGTGTTGGGCTGTTGAGGTGTTCTTCCCACCACAGGAATGTTAATGTTGTTATATTATGGTCACTATTTCCAAGCGGTCCTGTTATAATTACCTCTTGGACCAGATCCTGCGCTCCACTCAGGACTAAATCGAGACTTGCCTCTCCCCTTTCAGGTTCCTGTACCAGCTGCTCCAAGAAGCAGTCATTTAAAGTATGGAGAAATTTTTGTCTCTGCATTTCATCCTGAGGTGACATGTACCTAGTCAATATGGGGATAATTGAAATCCCCCACTATTATTGAGTTCTTTATTTTGATAGCCTCTCTAATCTCCCTTAGCATTTCATCGTCACTATCACTGTCCTGGTCAGGTGGTCGATAATAGATCCCTACTGTTATATTCTTATTAGAGCATGGAATTACCATCCATAGAGATTCTATGGAACGTGTGGATTCATTTAAGATGTTTACTTCATTTGATTCTACATTTTCTTTCACATATAGTGCCACTTCCCTCCCCCCTCCCCCACGACCTGTTCTGTCCTTCTGATATACTTTGTATCCCGGAATGATTGTGTCCCATTGATTGTCCCCACTCCACCAGGTTTCTGTGATGCCAATTATATCAATATCCTCCTTTAACACGAGGCACCCTAGTTCACCCATCTTATTATTTAGACTTCTAGCATTTGTGTACAAGCACTTTAAAAACTTATCACTGTTTGTTTGTCTGCCCTTTTCTGATGTGTCAGATTCTTTTTTATGTGAATGTTTCTCGTCTGATCTGGCCCATACTTTATCATCTTCCATCCTCTCCCCCTGATGGAAACCTAGAGAATCTCTATCAATAGACTCTCCTCTAAGAGAAGTCTCTGTCCAATCCATGTGCTCCTCTGCAGAAATTGGCTTTCCCCCATCTCTTAGTTTAAAAACTGCTCTGCACCCTTTTTAATGTTAAGTGTCAGCAGTCTGGATCCACTTTGGCTTAGGTGGAGCCCATCCTTCCTGTATAGGCTCCCCCATCCCAAAAGTTTCCCCAGTTCCTAATAAATCTAAACCCCTCCTCCCTACACCATTATCTCATCCACGCATTGAGACTCTGAAGCTCTGCCTGCCTACCTGGCCCTGTGTGTGGAACTGGAATCATTTCTGAGAATGCCACCATAGAGGTCCAGGATTTCAGTCTCTTTCCTAGTAGCCTAAATTTGGCCTCCAGGACGTCTCTCCTACCCTTCCCTATGTCATTTGTACCTACATGTACCACGACCACTGGCTCCTCCCCAGCACTACACATAAGTCTGTCTAGATGCCTCGAGAGATCCGCAACCTTCGCACCAGGAGGCAAGTCTCCATATGGTTCTCCCGGTCATCACAAACCCAGCTATCTATGTTTCTAATGATCGAATCTCCCATTACTAACACCTGCCTTTTCCTAATGACTGGAGTTCCCTCCCCTGGAGAGGTAACCTCAGTGCAAGAGGATACCCCGACATCATCTGGAAGGAGGGTCCCAACTATGGGAAGGTTTCCCTCTGCTCCCGTTGACTGCTCTCCTTCCCTGAGCCTTTCATCCTCCTTAACAGTGCAGGGGCTGTCTGAACGGAGGAGGGACAAATCTACAGTGTCCCAGAAAGCCTCATCAGCATACCGCTCTGCCTCCCTTAGCTCCTCCAGTTCCACCACCCTGGCCTCCAAAGCCCGTACGCGGTCTCTGAGGGCCAGGAGCTCCTTGCACCAAATGCACATATACACCACCCGCCCACAGGGCAGGTAATCATACATGCTACACTGAGCGCAATAAACAGGATAGCCCCCACTCTGTTGCTGGGCTTCTGCTTGCATTCTCTCCTACAGCTACCTAGGTTAATGAAAGGGTTTTTGTTTAAATCAAGAAGTTTTGATTATTGTTTAGTTTAAAGGTTTTAAAGAATGGCAATTGTACCTCGCCCCCTTCCAAACTCTTGAAACTCCCTGCTAGAAGCCCCTGTTCGCAAAGCTCCCTGATCACTGCCTCATTGCTTTATAAAGCCCTGGCCTCCCTAATAGCCCCGCCCCCTGACTAAGGCTCAGCCAATGAAGAGAGGCTTCTAGATTTCAAACCTTGTTTAGAAGCTCACAGCTTCCAACTGCCGGCCACAGCACATGGTCCTTCAAACAGAGACAGACAGACAAACACAAGCTCAGCACACAGAAAGTAACCCCCAAACACACACTACAGACAGCCACTTACCTCAAGGGTCCTGTGTGACCTGATTCTCCATTTATGAGCAGGAGAAGCCCAGGAATGGAATAACAAAAGTGTTGTAAAGCCAGGTTATGATGCACTTGTGGCGTTTCTTGAGATAGTTGCTGGTGCCAAATTTGGTTAGATATTCACTTTCTCCTGCACACAGGCTAATATTTTCAAAGCTGGCTAGGGATTTGGATACACAAAATGAATTGGAATCTGGCATCCAAATCCCTTAGGTTGCCTTGAAAATCCCACCCTAAATTCACACTAAATAAAAAAAATAGAGATGTCCAGGAATGGTGCATTGTAGAGAGGAAAATCTTAGTCTCATGTTTTGTTCCTCTAATAAAACCTTTTAACTAGTTTAGTCTCACACTTTACATTGCTATTGGATACATTCTTCATAACTATGAACATTTCAAATGCTTTCCCCTCCCTGTGATTTAAAATGTAGGATATATACTGGAAATGCAACTGTAAAATATACAGCTAGGTACCCAAGGCGGGAGGAGTGAAATTGTTCTATTTCTTGTTACCTTCATTGAAAACACAGAGCTGATCGTCTCAAGAGTGCTTTACTGCCATGTCAGTGCTTGGGTGAATCTGAAAACTCTTGGTGACTGAGGCAGCACTAAACCAGAAGCTTTCATGCCTGAAAATGAAGATGCCATGATAAAGAGCTGCAGTGATTTACCAGATCATTCAAAACTTCAATTAAAAAATGTCACTGTGATTACAGCAGCTCTGATTCATTGAATATTAAGATGAAAATCAAGGGTGGCACCACCACCAAATGTTTTAAAACAGGCAGCCACCTAAGTGTCAGTGTCTCCATAATAGCTAAAAACTGAACCTTACATTTAGTATCGCTTTGAAGCTCAGAATATTCAGTTAAAATTGCATGTGGTTGTGAAGATGTTGGCATTTGAACAGATGTCAGTGATCTTAGGAAATGGAAGTTGAGTTGTAGATTGTGAGGTCTGGGCAGCTAATAGTGATAGTTATATAAAGAACTACATTTGAGAACTAATGGGACTGGATTCTGCCCTCACAGTGTACATCTGAGGACTGCTCGGATGTTAATGAAGTTATTTGGATTTACATTGCTGTACGTGAGAGCAGAGTCTGGTCCCACCGCATTTTATTAAACTTTCAAGTGTTGAGACTAAAAGAGTCTAAAATAGCTTCACTGATACCATTTCCAAGAGAGTTTAATAACAAGTCAAGGCAGAATGGGGTTTACACTGTTTGCATTTTACTACTCAGAAACTCGTTTCATGTTCTGCACAATGGGGAACTAACCGGTGTTTTCTCCTAACTCTTCCATATGAGAAACTCCAGAGTTCATTTAATTTTGAAAAGTCTAAAAACTCTTGGGCTCTCATCCCACCCCAGGGACTTCCATTACTTAACAGGGCTTGGCTTGGTATGGGACTGCACCTGGAAGAACTGAGCAACATGTTTCTTGCTGGAACTGTAGTAAGTATCATTGGCAGCAGAGAACTGGTTCCCTGAAGTGCCGGGGATATAAACCAGCAGGGGAGGAGCTGAGAAAGAAGAGAGAGCAAGAGCCTGGAATAGAGTGTGGAACAAGAGTAGAGTTTTCCCTTATAATTCATAATGATTGACACAAGCCTTGCCTTAGGTACTTATCTTGGACTACAGTTTAGGGAAGTCTCCTGGGCCTTAAAGGGGCAGCATACTTATTACTGTTTTATTCTAAATTTCAATAAACTAAAGTCTGTTGCTTCATCCGCCACACAGCTTACTGGCCTGCCACAGAGAAAATCATGACTTTACAATCATAATTTCTCAATCCATCTCCATCCATGTTTTCTGGAGATCACATGATGAGTGGGGCTAGTCTTCAGAATGATCATAATGGGCACTGAAAAACAAACAAAACCACCACCACTAGGAAAAGTGCTTAAAGAATGGTTTCAACCATACTCAAGATTCATCCAGCCCTTGCAGTCCCCTCACTAGTGTTTATTTCACATTGTAATGTGGCCTGATTGTGACTGATTTGGCACCTCATGCCGAAGATTGACCACATAGCTCACGGGATGGAGAATACAGAGGTTTAAGCAATCTGCTAAATATTCACTGGCAGCAGAATTCCAAAACACTAGGGTCTCTATCTGTAACTACACTGCTGATCAATGATCAACAATAGGTTTGGATTCTTGGTTTTACTCCAGTTTTTTTCCATATCTAGCTAAAGTGTTTGTGTGCATAGTTGTCACCCCTCATGTGTTTCTCGTAACTTAATGTTAATAACTGAAAATTGGTGATTCTGATCCCTAACTTTTTAAGGTGTGAAATGGAAGAAGTGAATGTTTCACATTAAAAGGATACAGTACATTCCATCAGAATAATTCGATATAAATAGAGGTTTAGCAATACAAAGCCTCCTCATTCCAATGGTGTTTACCAGTTTCTGGATGTGTTTTAATGATGTATTTTGTGACTCCAAATAAATTGAATTAAGCAGCTCTATTAATACTACACAAACAAAAAGCACTAAGCAAATGTGGATACTATTAAGTTATTGTAGACACAAAATGACAGGCCAAGAAGGACATTCATCTTAACTACACATCCTGTATTAGATTAGTGAGAGATATTTCCATCCACCTGCTTGAGATATTTAGCATTTAAAGGATCTAGTTTTAGTCCTAAGGTTGGAAAATACTGTTAGAAACATAAAATTACTCAGCAATTTTTAGGCCTCTTTCTCATTTAGACTAGGGATTCTTATTACTACACCCTCTTTAAGACCTCTTTACACTGTAAGAGTGCTATACATGCGTCTGACGAAGTGGGTATTCACCCACGAAAGCTTATGCTCCAATACAATACGTCTGTTAGTCTATAAGGTGCCACAGGACTCTTTGTCGCTTTTTACAGATCCAGACTAACATGGCTACCCCTCTGATACTGTCACTGAGATCATGATGAAGTGTTAAAATTTTTAATTGGCAAATTGGACACAGTGTCAATTCCCTTATTCAAATATCCTTATAACATGATCAGTGAGTCCATAAACCTCTTGCTCATAACTAGGAAAGAACTGTTCCTAGGTATGAGTAATACCCTGATACCTTTTCAAAGGACATCCATTCTCTTTTTGGGGTATGAGCAAACATCTCTTTTGGAAGAGTCCTTTGGACTGATTCCCTCTCCCAAGGACTTTTAGCAAATTCTTTTCTTTCAGTAAGGTTTGTTAACCTGTCCGTATAATCAGTGTCCCAGGACAACTTAGCCTTCTTTGATTTAAATTTTGTCTGTCTGTCTGCACAGTCTTCTTTTATAAACAATAGTCGTATAATTTATTTTATAGGGAATTTTTTAAAGGATGATTCATCAGTGAATTCTCTCATGGTCTGTCATTTTAAATTTAATACCACAGGACAATATCACAGATTAATCCAAAATTTTGTTTAGTTTACAGATTTGAAGCAAACACCCTATCATCCACCTATAAAACTCTACACATGTAAACTTCCCATATAAAACTCTCTAAATGTACAGTGTTTTATAGCCCATATGTTTAAGCTTCTGTGCAGTGTCCTAGAAAGATTGTCCATATTTTCGGCCTGACTCCAATCTAAGAACCACTGAGCACCTTCCAGGATCAGGACCTTGTTTTGTTTCTTATTGTTTTATTCCTGCCTCCTCCATTCTGCCCATGAGGCTAGCCTTGTCCACTCGCTTGTTAGCTTCCCACACAAACCTCTTTAGTATCTTGTTCCATGTTGTCCTTTACATGTGCAGTAATCCATAAGGCCACTATTTTCTCCTTCACATCTCATCTCAAGGTCCACCTCAGCTGTAACACCTATATGAAATCAGCCAATTTCAGATGGCCAGATGGAGGTACAGATGAGACTAGTTGGCACTTTATCTGAAATAATGGTTAAAAAATACTTTTGTAGAGGATGTCTACCTTCCTACCTTAACTATAGAAGCTATTAACAGTCCTTAATATAAATATAAAAATTGTATATATCTGTGTCCTGGGTCCACCTATTGAATTCCAGGAGGTGGGCGGGCACAAGCCCACCCCTGTCTGAAGGGCCTTCCCCCAGCCTAAGGGGAGGAGCAACTAAAATGGGGCCCAAATGATTCTGGGGGACAACTAATAAAACAGGGACAGGAGTGAGGTTACAGGGCCATAAGCAGGGAACCGGAGGGGGACACTGAGCAGAGAACCCCAGACAGTGCCCACTGCTCCTCAAAGGTGTCTAGGGAGCCAGCGGACGTAGCCAAGAGGAACTCTGCCTGGATGCATAATAGAAGGGAGGAGCGGAAATAGGCCCCACAGTTGCAGAGCACCTCCCCGTTCATCCTCCTCCTGTTTTTATAGATGGCCACTTTAGTCAGTGCCAAGAGGAGGTTGATGAGGAGGTCTCACAACTTTATGGGGCCGCGGACAGGGCGTGCATAGATCAGGAGGGGCAGGGGAAAGTGCAGCCAGAACCTTAGGAGAAGGTTCTGGAGGAGCCAGAAAAGGGGCTGCAACTGGTGCACTCCAGGTAGATGTGCGCCAGGGTCTCCCTCACTGCAGAAGGGGCAGGTATCAGGGAGAGGGGTGAACCCTGCTAAGTACACGATTGTGTTTATGGCTCCATGAAGGAGCCGCCAGCTGTTATCTCCGCTGGGCCGTGGAACCAAGGTGAAATACAGACTATTTCACCGGGGTTCCTTACCCTCAACAGGTGGAAGGAGGTCCTGCCACTTGGTGTCAGGGCAGGACACAAGGGTGAGGAAATGAAAAATATGGAGCACAAGTGTGTACAGATGTGCATTTGGTGTGGTTTGGAAATGAACCAGCTGCAAATCACACAGCCAGCTCAGGTTACAGGGTGGACCCAGGACACAGCTATATACAATTTTTATATTTATGTTCATTTATAGGAGTGTTAATAGCTTCTATAGGTAATGTAGGAAGATAGACATACCTCTGCAAAAGTATTTTTTAATCATTATTTCAGATTAAGTGCCAACTGGTCTCAGCTGTACCGCCAATATAATTTTAGAATGCAAAGAAATCAGTTGTTAAACACTTTCTTATTTCTGTCATGAGACTGACCCTATAAATGTTGCCTTCTGCATATTAGTGTTGAATGAAACGTATCAAGACACTAAGGGGACAGCAGTGAAAATAACTGTCCAATGTGAAGGATTTTGAGGCCTGTATTGAGTAAAACTATATTATTGGTATGAATTGGTTTTGGGGGGATTCTCTGTGCAGATAATCCATATAATTTTAAATGAAAGAGAAGAAAATGTAAACAAAAATATGTTTAAACAGATCCATCAATAATGGTAGCATTTGATAGCTTTACCTTGTAAAACTCACAGTGTAGTCCACTTTGGCCTGTAATTCTGTGCTGTTAGTTTCAAGGACTCTGTTTAGAATAGTATATTTAGGTACATGGTCTTTACCTAAGAATTCTTTCCCTCCTTGCATAAAAAGGTTAACTGAATAGTTTCTAAAATTTTCTGACTCCGTTCAATAGAACGAAAACTCTGTGGAAATTGGGCATAATCCAGAGCCCACTGAATTCAATGGGAGTTTTTTCATCAAGTTCAATAGGCTTTGGACCCTGTCCTTAATGAGGCATATATTATTTAATGAAAGCTTGAATAATCTCAATGGCATACCTTATAGAATATCTCATGGTATGTTAACTTCTAAAATTGATGTTTCTTCTTCCTCATATTTCAACTGCTGGGCCATTAGCTTGCTAGGTTTATTATCCCATTCTTACAGCTGCACTTTATGCAAACTAGCTTAGGCTTCTATATAATGAGAAGATTACATTTGTCTGTTAATTACAGTCACTTGATCTCTTCTTCTTGGTCTTTAGTCCTTGCTTGTTTTGTTTCCAATTCCTTCATTTCCTTTTTCTGTCTCTTCTAATTTGTCATTCATCTTCCTCTTTAGCTGATGTAACAGAGGTAACCTCTTACTAGAATATTTAAATGAGTCCCATACCCTCAAAGCAGAGGAGACTGAACTATGATTGATTTTTGTTTTCTAACTGTATTTACTGAAAAGGTCATGAATCCTGAATTAGTTACACATTTCTTGACATTGTTGTGCCAGTCTCTTAAGTAAGAATAAAGAGTGTATAATCAAATATATATATTTATCTAATATATCTATTATATTTTGGTGGGACCAATAGTGGCTGCTTGAATTAAGGTAAAGATTCAGCTTAGATTGTAACTCAGAACCATCCAACTTTTCCATTTGCCAATAATTTTCTCAAATACATTTTTTAAAAATTAAGATTTTGGAATGACACGTTCCATGTTGTGTCCACTCCAAGAGGCAAATTTATTTTGGATAGTTTCAGCATAACCCCTTCAGCCATTTCTGAATTCCACATTTGCACTTGTCTCGAGGTATGTCCTGAGCAGAAATGTTGTTATGCATATATCAAGAATGTGATGTTATTAATATTTGGCTTGCTTGTGGATCTCAGGACGATGTAAACAACAAACCAAATTTCAAAGAATTTAGTTCATTTGTTTGGAAGATGAACATTGAAAGGGCTTGTTTGGTTTTCACAGTTCAAGTTTGTTCGGAAAGAACAATATGAAAGATTGCAAACAGTAACCACAAATTAAGGAAACTAGTAGATATGGAGTAATGGAGGAATATTAAAATCTATATTTGGAAGAAGCCTGTGTAAACTTAAAACTTTGGCCCATATTATGCCATCAATCTTTAAGCATTGCTCCCAGTTACTCCTACCTCTCCATAATAATTAAATGGGCAGTAAGAGAAAAAAAAATCACCAGGCTTCATTATGAGCCTGGCTGCCTGGCTGTGCAGAGAAGCAACGGAGCCTCGGATTCCCCTTACTCCCCTGGCCTGATTACCACTATCAGCAGAGATAGCACAGGATGACAGCAGCTGTTGTCACACAGGTAGGTAGAAAGTAGACAGGAATGGGAATGAGAAGACCTAGATCCTCCCACACACCTCAGCACATTGGCTAGCACCAGTGCAGAGGTCTGGTGCAGTTTACTTCTCCCCTAGAGCAAAGGGGAAGCAAGAATCAGATTTGACATTCAGAAGATGTCTGTAAAAAGCAACAAAGAGTCCTGTGGCACCTTATAGACTAACAAATATATTGGAGCATAAGCTTTCATGGGTGAATACCCACTTTGTCAGACACATGTCTGGTTTCTGTCCTCTCATGAGTAGTTCTGCCCCTTACTCAGACTGGATTATAGTAAGTTTTTATACACAACAATTTCGCCCCTTAGAGGCCAATATCTCATGGTCAGCCAAGGATGGAAATAAAAAGTCTTGTCCCACAGAAAACTGGGAGAGAGGTTCCTGGCTTTTTAATGGGAATGAAGCTCCTGTTTGTAAACTGGAAGGGTCATGAGATGTTAAACCTATCAGTTGTCTCAATATTTCCCATCTTGTGACTCAGGCCAGGGTAACATGGGGTGGGGGAGAAAATCTATGTTTGGGAAGAAGGGGAAAAGAAAGAAATATTTCTCTGACAAGGCTTTCCCTGTCTCCCCCCAACACAGTTGTTTGAAACAACTCAGAAGTTTGGAATTTTAGAAATAATCCCAGTAGGGAAAGATTAGTGAGCAGCGTGCAGGTAAAAATCAAAGAGACATGAAAAAGACCATTTATTATATGAGTAAATTCATCAGCTCAACAAAGAAAAGTGCTAGAACTCTTCTAGGCACCTCCAAACTGACTGCATTGAAGACACCAGAGTTCTATAGAGGAATCTAGCCCCACCCTCAAATTAGCGCCAGTGGGCAGGGTTTCTATAAATGAGCTGTCCTGCATTTTGGCTACTTCTTCAATCAAACACACACCGATACTGATGCAGAGAAGCAGCCAAAATGAAAAAGGTATTTTTAAATGAAAAAAAGGATAGCAAATGCTGGGATAAGAGCATGTACTTTCTTCCCAGCCTACTTGCTCTAGAGGAAAATAAACAAAAATGTCCTGAAATTCTGTGGGACAGTAGCTATCTTAGCACTCCTTAGCAAAATGGCAACCTAGTTTCAAGCATTTAGCACCCAAACCACTGCAATGTTTATGCAGGTAAACTGTCATTTAAGTCCAGATTTCCTAGAAGCTGAATGTCTTCAAAGGATGATATATGGTATAGTCTAGGCCTGAATTAATAGTCATAGGGCTTGTATTTATGTACTAGTATTATTTTCCATGTTGGGGCAGGATTCCCCTATCCTTTTATTTCCCTTAAATGGTTTGGGGAAAACCATACAAGATATGGCTGATAGTGATATCCTGTCTTTGGGAGCCCTTACAAGGGTTTTCTTCTGGGAGGGGGTAGCAAGACCCCAATCTGATTTTTTTTTTTTTAACATTCTAGTAGTGTTCAGAACTACCAGTCAGGATCGGAGCCTTGTTGCGCTGGTTGCTGTACACACACACATACACCATACCAAACGCTCTCTGCCCCAGACAGCTTTTAGTCCAAGGCCCTGTTCCTGCAATGGGCTATAGGTAGGCCCCGTGGACTCCCTGAGCTACAACCTGGTCCTTGATCTCCATTCAAGGTTTGTGGGGAAACTACAGTCCAGTCCTCTGTGAATAGTTCAGTTGATTTCAATTCTCCCTTAGCATTTCAGTGGCAGTTCTCATGAAGGTGGTACTTAACATGTGAGAGAATCTGACCCATACAGTTAAAGTCATGTAGTTTTATACTTCCCTCTACAAGAAATTCATGCTTTCTGGGGTCTTCACATAACTTGCTCATCAACTTTAAAGGAGATGCTTTAGCAGATCCAGTTAAGAATCAAGGTAGGAATACTGCCAAGGGAGCAGAAATAGTTTGAAATGTAAACATAGGCTAGATTTAAATCCCAAATGGTTTCATATTTAAATTTTAAGAGTTTAGCTAGATGAAGCTTAGAGAATTTTCAAGTATTCCCTGTTAGCTTTAACCAAAGGAAAAATAAAACCCTAACATTTTATTCCCTTTTCAATCTTTCATAATAGTCACACTGAATCCCTTTCTCATGTTTGGTCTGCCAACTCCTTGGTTTTCAACATTTCAACACTATGGAGGAATCTTCTCTGCTCAGCCTGCCCTAAAATGTGGAGGGTCAGACTCTGCTCTCAGTTGCACCAGTGTAAATCTGAAGGGATTTCATCAGTGTGTGGACAAAGCAGAATCTGGCCCAAAGCATAAAATATTGTATGATGTTAAAACCTTGTGAAGCAAACAGGGTGACAAAAAAGAGGAAGGCTGAAGATAGCACCAGAGAAAACAGTAGTTATGCCAATTCCTATCTTGAAAATCTGGGTTTCAGATGGCTTGGCACAACTGATTGAGGATTTCACTGAGGAAAACAATCACTTAAATGTTTTAGCAAAGTTCCTTCATTTCTAGTTTTGGGTCACAATTTGTTCTCTCCCCTGTTCCCAGGCAGGTGCCGTTACAGACCACACTTTACATAGGGCAAACTGTAAAGTTACAATCCAGCACATTGTGGGACTGAACTCAACCCATCAAAATAAGAGCTCTGAAGATAAATTTCTTATAGAGTATACTGCTTCTTATAATCTTACCTAATTGCTGTAAAAGAATTCAACATATGATTGAAACCTTTTTATGGGAAGGGAAAAGACCAAAAGCTAAACTAGAAGAGTTAGAAGCTCATAAAACAAAAGGTGGCTTAAGGCTTCTAAACACAGAAGAACTATTTTATATTGCAAATGGGTTTCAAAACTGGCTCTTTTTCTTGAATCTATTGAGTCTCAGTTCCTATTTGGATTCAGTTAGAAGCATTCCTGAAGAAATACACCTATCCAATCCAGTTCTGCCTAAGTGAACCAAAGCTAATTTACTTAACCCAATGTTAAAGAACCCATTGCCTCTTGGCCTCCACTCCATGGCAAGAAAGATCAACTTTTCTCTATCTTTTTTATGGCAGCCTTTCAAGTATTTGAAGACAGCAATCACATCCCCCTTTAATCTCCTCTTTTCCAAACTACACATACCCAGTTCCTTCAGCCTTTGCTCATACGGCTTGCATTCCATCCCTTTGATCAGCTTTGTCACTCACCTCTGGATCCTTTCCAGTTTCACTATGTCCTTTCTATATATTGGTGACCAAAACTGGTCACAGTACTCCAGCTGAGGCCTAACCAGCGCTGAGTAGAGCTGTACTATCACCTCCTGTGATTTGCATGCTATGCCTCTGTTAATGCAACCTAAAGACACATTTTGTTGTCTATAGCCCAGTTCTCCAATTTATCAAGATCCCTTGAATTTTAGCTCTATTCTCCAAAGTGCTTGCAACGCCCCCTAGTTTTGTGTCATATGCAAATCTCATCATTATGCTCTTTATTCCTACAACCAGGTCATTAATAAAGATGTTAAATAATACCAGACCCAGAACAGATCCATGTGGAACCCCTCTTGGGACCTCCTTCCAATTTGACATCATTCCATTAATAGCTACTCTGTGTTTGCAGTGGTTTAACCAATTATGTATCCACTTAATGGTAGTTCTGCCAAGCCTGCATTTCTCCAGCTCACTTATCAGAATGTCACGTGGGACTGTATCAAAAGCCTTGCTAAAGTCCAAGTCTATTATGTCCACCACATTCCCCCTATCCACCATCTTAGTAAATCCATGCTGGCTTCTAGTGATTACCCCTTCATCTTCCAGGTATTTGCAAATGGAATGTTTTCTACATTGCTCTAGTAACTTTCCAGTATTGATGTCAGGCTGACTGGTTTATAGTTCCCTAGCTACTCCCTTTTCCCCTTTTTTAAAGATGGGCACTATGTTAGCCCTTCTCCAGTTTTCCCGGGACCTCTCCTGTCATCCGTGAGTTTGAAAGTATTATTGCTAGTGGCTCCGAGATGTCTTCATTAATTTTTTCAGCACCCTAGGGTGAATAGCATCAGGTTCTGCTGACTTGAATTCATTCAAATTAGTCAGAAGATCTCTGACGTGTTCTTTACTTATCCTGATCTGCAACCCTTTGACTATGGTAACTTTGCTACTCATCTGGTCACATGTTATTTTTTGTGAGAAGACTGAAGCAAAGTAGGCATTGAGCAGCTCTGCCTTCCTATCATCTTCCATTACCAACTTACATTCTCCAGTGAGCAGCGGGCCCACAGCATTCCCGATCTTTCTTTTTTCTGTCTGACATATTTGTAGAACCCCTTCTTGTTGTCTCTAACATTTCTTGCCAGCTGTAACTCATTCTTTCCCTTGACTTTCCTGATTTTGTCCCTACACGCTCATGCTATTCCCATGTATACTCCTTTGGTGACAAGCCCCTCCTTCCATTTCCTGTATGTATCCCTTTTGTTTTTTAGATAGCTGAAAAGCTCCTTGTGCAGCCACATTGGCCTCTTGTGGCTCTTATCTTTCCTCTGCATTGGAATAGCTTGTAATATTACAGCTTAAGGGACCTGCCAGCCCCCCTTTTCTTCCTAATTCGTCTTTCTTGCCTACTGTTTGAGTTGGTTGAGATCTGCTTTTCTGAAGTCCAGTGTCCGTGTTTTGCTCTTCCCATGTCCGCCTTTCCTTAGGATCTTGAATTTTATCAGCTCATGATCACTTCCTCTGAAGTTCCCAACCACCTTCATGTTTGCAACTAATTCATCCCTGAAAATAGAAAATACAATAGAAAACAGTTTTTAAGTGCTTCCCATCAGACTTAAATGTTATAATTTGAAAAGTTAGCTGATACCTTTCCTGACTCTTTAGGTTTTACCTTTGCAACCTTCATCCCTGATCCTACACAGAGATGCATGCAGAAATACCTCAGCACCTCCTTGTATCCCTATTAGTTAATGGAGCTTTGTGCAAATGCAGGGGATGCATTGTATATATCTCTTGCAAAATCCAAGCCTTAATGTTCCATCCACACTTTTTTTTACCTTGAATTAAAAGTGAAAAGAAAAAGTATTATCCTTCTGCTTGTAAGTCTTGGAAACGGCTAGATTCTGCAGCAGAATCTGTGCACACTTGCATCTGTAGACAAAATTTCACACTGTGCATGCTCAGCACGCAATTTTCAAAACATCATAACTTTGTTAAATTAAAATCAGTTCTGTTCAAAGCATGCAAAGGCACTAATCTTCATTGATTATGATGTCCAGGCCAAGTTTCAAACTTCATCTGTTTTTACTGTAGCTGTGCTGGAAAAAGTTTGGTTAGAATCACTCTCTCATAACTTAAAAATGGTTGCAGGGATTTTGCTCCGTCTTTCAAAAAACAAATTTACCTTTAGGCATGGAAAACTTCACCCCAAAAGATGAATGTGTCAAAAAATTGGGGTCATGTGAAAATCGGCTTTTAATGGGATCTATTTTGTATATTTGACTATGGTGGTGCTTCTCAGGTGACCACTCTAAGAATCACTTCTCCAGTGATGTGCAGCCTCTTCTAGGGTGAAACATTCACAGAAACTCTACTCAGTATTTCAGATAGGAAGTGAAAATGAATCAAATACCAAATGAACTGATGGGAGATTTTAGGAAAGTAGAGTGTAATGATACAGAATGGAACTTAGTCAGAACATTGGTTAACAGCCCTGTTGTTGCAAGAGGGTCATGGGAACTTAAATGAAGGCATAATCCTGCTTTCATTGACGTGATTGCAAGCAGACTGAGTTGTGGGAGAAAGAGTGAGCCCTATGGGCTAGATCCACAAAAGGATGTAGGTGCCTAACTGCCACTATAGGTAGGTCCAAAATTTAGATCTTCAAAACACCTGCTCAGATGCCACCTAACTGTCTCCCTGATTTGGGCAGAGATTTGAACACAGTTCACCTGGGAGATAGGGGACCTGAGTTCAAGTCCCTGCTCCAAATCAGGCAGAGTGGGGATTAAAACCTGACTCATCTACATCCTGGATGAGTGCTCTAACCATAGGGCTAGAGGGTATTCTGGGGTCGGTCTCTCTCAATCACTCCTGTTGAAGCTGTTGCACGTGTACAAAATAGTTAAATATTCATTGGGCCGGTGAGACAGGGTGACTCAATAGGCTAGCACACTCACCTGGCTGACACTGGTTCCAGTATCTGCTTCAATGGCTGGTTAAGATACTTAAATAATGTAAAGAAAATTAAGTAAATAATGAAGAGGACAGATCTCTGATACAGGGTTAAGTGTGTGCAGTCAAACATATGTTTCAATACAGCCAAATGTAAGGCCATATATCTAGGAACAAAGACTGTAGGGCATACTTGGAGGATGGGGGATTCTACCCTGGATAGCAGTGACTCTGAAAAAGACTTAGGGTTCATGGTGCATCATCAGCTGAACGTGAGCTCCCAGTGCAACGCTGTGGCCGGAAGGGCTACTGCAATCATTGGATGTATAAACAGAGTACTATTGAGTAGGAGCAGGGAGTGTATTTTACCTCTCTATTTGGCACTGGTGCAACCACTGCTGGAATATTGTGTCCAGCTCTGGTGTCCGCAATTCAAGAAGGATGTTGATAAGTTGAAGAGGGTTCAGAGAAGAGTCATGAGAAGGATTAAAAAATATGTCATATAGTGGTAGATTCAAGCAGCTCAATCTATTTAGCTCAACAAAGGGAAGATTAAAGATAACTTAATCAATCTATAATACTTACATGGGGAACAAATATTTGATAATAGACTCTTCAATCTAGTGGGCAAAGATATAACATGATCCAATGCCTGGAAATTGAAGCTAGACAAATTTGGATGAGAAATAAGGAATACATTTTTAAAGAGTGAGGGTAATTAACCATTGGAATAATTTACCAAGGGTTGTGGTGGATTCTCAATCACTAGGCATCTTTAAATCAAGATTGGATGTTTCTCTAAAAGAGATGCTTTAGCTCAAACAGGAATTATTTTGGGAAAGTCCTCTGGCCTGTGTTATGCAGAAAGTCAGACTAGATGATCACAACTGGTCCCTTCTGGCCTTACAGTCTATGAACTATTTTCATTAGCTTTCAGAGTTAAACTCACTGAGATAATGGGGCAATTCACATCATTCTTAGAGCAACTGTTTGTATCTCTGCAGACTCAGGAAGAGACATTGCAACATTACACTTTTTTAAAGGCTATCTCTGCAAGAATGAAGAATAGCAACATGATAGCAAAGGGGCTAGATCTATATTTTAAGAAACTCCCAGTATCAGGTACTTTGTGAAGTGCTGTTTGGTATCAGTTAGAGGCTCATTGAGTGATAGCTGGAAAAAATGAATAGAAATGAGTATGTTTCAATATGGTGATCTCATCAAGACCATTTTAGCTACTGACGTACAAAGAGAGTCCATTAACAGATAATATTTCACATATGTTTGTTATACTATATGTGAGAGTTTATCTTATGCATATATGTGTATTCCTTTAGTGTGAATTAGTGTGTGTTTGTCTCACTTGATCTCTCTTTCATTCCCCCCAACGTACAACTTCTCTTCAATCCAAACCTTACCATTTGTCTTTTCACTGTCTGCGTAAGTATTCAGAAATCATGGAAAGAACAGCAGGGTTGTTGTTTAAGATCTAGTTTTCTTTATTTGATGTAAGGTTGCCAATTTGCCACCTGGTCCTTTTAAAAAAAAAATTTAACTGGCTTAGAAACTTTTTTTTTAAATGAAATCTCATTCAAACTAAACAGGCGTCTTTTTATTTGATTTCTCCCTGGATATTTGTAAAGATTCCAAAAATACTCCGAACTTGCCCAGGTTATGGCCAAAGTTAATGTAGCCAGATTTTCCATTGACTACACCAGTACATGGTTGTGTGCACCAATGAAACACAACAAGTATCTGGCGCCCATCAGTTGAAACACTGATGCTTCACAGCAAGTGGGTTCAAAACTAGTAGTGAGCCTAACAAATAGGAATTACATTACATGATTACGTTACATGATTTAATTAAATATAACTATATGGCTTGTATTTTTGCCCTATGTTTATTAATATCAAATGGCACAAAAATCATGTAAGAATTGTTTTCACAGAGCTACATAACTTGTTACGTAGGGGATTGGTTCCACAAACACACACACTGAGTAGCTTTGCTCATGTAAGGGGTCCTGTTGATCACAGTAGGACTACCCCCAGGAGCAAAGTCATTGAGATGTAAGTGTTTGCAACATCAAGCCCTGATCATGTTTCTCTCACTATTTTAGTCATATGGTTACTTTTCCTGCAACTTTTCCCTGCTGTTTATCTCTGTTTATATCTGTAGCAAACAACTGGAATGTGCATTAATAAAAGAGGAGTTAGGGATTCATGCTAACAATAGCACCTAGATGGGAATGCGCTGCTAAACTGCAGCAAGTGGGACCAATAATATCTTTGACTATGTCAAGGGAGCATTATAAACAAGACAAGCAAAATTATTAGTCTATCATACATGACCATGATGAAGCCCCACCAGAGAACAGCATCCACTCTTGAACAGCTTATCTCCATAGGGGTGTGTAGCGGGGTGGTTACCCCACTCCTGCCTGAGGGGTTTAAAACAGCCCTGGCAGAGGGCTGGGGCAAAGGGAAAAGCTACTGGGCTGATTGGGGAAGTAGCCACAGCTAGGCCATGCCCCAATCAGGCCCCAGCTGGCCCTATATAAAAAGGCTGGGAGCCAAGAGCCCAGCAGTCTCTCTCTCTGCATTCAGAGAGAGAAGGGCCTGGCTGCAGGGAGATAGACAGGGTACCTGAGTAGAGCAGGGCTGGGGAAAGGCTGAGGAGCTGGGGAACTCTAGCCTGGCTAGCCCCAGGCTGTGGCCTGGTAGGAGGCCAAGGGGTACTGGGGGTTGCAGAGGGCAGCCCAGGGCTAGGCCAAGACAGCAGGTCCAAACCCTCCTTGCCAGTGATGAGTGGCCTATACTGCAGTCTGCCCCAGGGAGCAGGGGCTAGTTGGTGACTGGCAGTGGCCTAGTGCTGAGGCAAGGTGGGGATAGTAGGTGGGGGTTCCCCTGGGAGGGGAGACCTAGTGTGTGGGTACTGCCAGGGGGCAGCACCCAGAGCAAGGGGCAGTGGGGTCCTGGGAGGGACACGGGAGCCTGAGGAAGAGGACAGGTGGATCACTGGCCTGCAGAGGGTGCTCCAGAGGCTGGTGAGCTAATTCCCTGGATGACCGGCAGGAGGCGCTGCAGGGGTGAGTCTGCTCCTCTACAGGGTGTAATTGGGATAAAGGTCCAGAGAAGAGCCATTAAGCTGATCTTGAGTCTGGAGGGCCTTTGCTATGATGATAAACTGAAGAGTTTAAGACCAAAGTTTTCAAAATTGTGATTACAGTTAGACACCTTATCTGTATTTAAGTAGCTAAAGCAAAGAGGTCTGATTTTTTTTTTTTTTAAGGTTTTGAGCACCTACACTGACTTCAGTGGGATCTGCAAAGTCTCTGCAGTTTTGTTTTGTGTTAGTTTCAGCTATTCTGGAGTCTATTTGATAGGCTACAAATACAGAGTACAGCTGCCCACCTTCTCCATGGTTTAGGCCATCATGAGTCATTGGGCCTGTGCTCAGGTCCCTCCCCTGGCTCCAAGTCAGCTTCCAATACAAGTTTAAGGCTTTGGTTCTAATCTTCTAAGTGATTAATGGATCAAGCCCCAGTTACATTAAAGACTGATTTTCAGACTGGAACAGTGCAGATCACAAAACTCAGTCCAAGGAATCTGACTATGGAACAAACTTCCAGAGGAGATTAGGTGAATAGAGAGTCTGACTGTCTTAAGAATGATACATTGGCACACCTGCCCCTGCCCAAAAAACCCCTCCAACCAACCCTCCTTTTCTCCCTACTCCCCAAATAATCTACCCAAGCAGAGTTTTTACCCCAGAAAGGGAGACATGCCATGGACTTCCCAGTGGACTTCACTATTGCTCATGGGAGAGGCTCAAATAGAATGGTGATGGGCAACTGAATAAAACCCATAGATAGAATAGGTAGTCTGCATACAGTTTGTTAGTTTACATTTTCTTCGTGCATTTTATCTTTTTAAAAGAAACCCATTATTCCACAATCAGAATGTTGCAAATATATTTCCCTTATTACCCACAGATGGAAAGGAGATGTAAGTCTAAGGTTTTGCCAGTCAGTCTTAAGGAGCTTAGATTAATAAACAGAATTTGTGAGTCTCTACCCACCCAGTTCTCCAGAGGTGGCTGTAATTGCAGTACAGAGCCATCTCCGGGAACTGAGATGCACCTCAATCACGTCTTCATAAAAATTCACATAACTGGTACTGTCAATTAAACAAATCGAGATGCAGTAACCAATGACCAATTCAGAGTGTCTGGCAGTTTTCACAGAAAGGCCACCAGAAATATACAGCTTGCTTGTAAAACACTTAAACCAAAATGACAGCTGGTCTCCATCCACTAATGGATAGTCATAGTCAAGAACATAAACATTCACCACCATCCCCTGAGTACAAGGGTTGTGCTTGTGTCTGGGCGTGGCACAGGCTCCCTATGCCTCCTTGCAAACCTGTTCCTACAGACAACCCAATATTTATCTTCAATGGTACTGTAACTACAACACATAGCACAAAGGCTTTCTGCCCTCCAGTGCACACACATGACTCCCTACTGGCCTATGAAGAGGGTAATCACTCCACCAGGAGAATCCTTAAGCAGGATCACAGTGACCACAGCTGCCAAGTTGTGTGCAGCAATAAGAGTGCTATTTTGGGAAATTTTGTGTTAACTAATTTGCATATTTTGAAATAATTTGCAATCAATTTTAACTTTAAAGAATTATGTGGATTTAGTTTTGGTGAAATATATTCACTATAATTAAATCCACATTGTGTATATGTATGTAATCCACCTACCTGTTTGGCAGACCTGGTGCATGAAGTCTTTGGGTTGAGCAGAAAGGCTTGGTCTAACCATAAAATAAAAGTGAGATGGTGAACACAGATAAATATCGGGGTACTAGAGGAGGAGAAGATGGAGTGGTTGAGAGTTACCACAAGAAGATCATGTGTGGATTTTTGTTGTTTGTTTCACAATTCACCCATCTCCTCCCTTGCTCCCCTCTTGCTCTGGTGTTGGGGAGGAGTTACAGCAGCTCTGGCAAGGATGCCATTTATTTCCTCAGTTGCACCTGGCTGCCCCCTCCATGTTGACTTGCTCGCAGACAGGAATATCCAGAGAGCAGTGTCTGTGCTAGACCCACCCCCAATCATCTGAGCAAAAGGATGGAGTGGGGCCTTACTTCCCCCTTAATTCCTTGCTCAGCCAAGCAAGGCAAGGGCAAAGCTTAGCTCTTAAACTATAATTTTTTGAGGACAGAAACCACAGGTGCGATTCTGCACTGTGGCTCCAGGTTGAGAAGCAAAGGTGGCTTTATGTCTCTGGCCTAGTCAGTGACCAAAATGGCTCCCAGTATAACTCAGAATAGCTCCTAGGGCTACCTAAGTTATGGCAACCTTCCTGGTGCTGCCTGTATGCAGCTCCACAATGTGGAGTTGCCCTGGGATTTCCATAGCGTGCTATGGTTTCACCCCCAACATGCTCCATGTTGCCACCAGTATCTCCACTACACCAGGTCTTGCAAGGGGGATTGGTGTGGGGCTTCATAGGGAAGCCTATGGTTGTATAACATAGTGTCTGCACCAAGGGATGGGCTTATATAGCTTCTGTATGTTGCTGCAGTGCCATATAGGGGCTGTAGGTACAGGAAGAATCCCCCCTCCATGTGTCTTTTATTTGTCTGCTCGGCACTGTGCACATTTCTGGTGCTACCTAAATAGCAATTTTTATTAATAATTGTTAGATGAAGAAATGGTACAGGAATTGTATTCATTTATATTTTCATTTGTAAAGCGTATTGGAATATCAGGGATGGAAAATATCCCCTCTGTTTATCTAGAGAGTAGAGTATTATCAGGGATCAGACAGCACAATTCCTTTCCCTCTTGTGTTAGTGATCTGAAACCAATCGAGGTATGTAAACCTGATTATTTGTCAAGTTGTCTGAAGCAGCTCATGAGCATGAGTGCCAACCTCAAGGCAGACTGAGGGCACAAACCCCGAACTGGTTGTGTGTTCTGCAATTAGATTTCACCAGCTAAGTATCAAGTGTGAACTCCTCAAGCACTATAACAGCCTTAACATGGAGTCACAGTCTTCTTGGGCACTCAGGTCTGTTACCACCCAGGCAAGTCTGCCTTTGTGATACATGGTCCCTGACACCACAAATCACAATATTCAGGTTAGTCCCAAAGGATCACTCACATACTCCCGGTCAATTGCACCTCAGATCTCAAACCAAAGACAATGCTTGTAGCCGATCCTATAATAAACTAACTAAAGATTTATTAACTAGGAAAAATAAATAAGCTTCATTTACAAGCTTAGAACAGGTAAATATATACACACACAAATGAATTACTTAGGTTTCAAATGTAATAGTTGCTGCTGTAATGTGCAAGCTCTATATGTCCTTTTGGGCTAACCCAAGCCAAGCAGCTTGGGGATCCCTTTCTTATGCTTAGAAATATTGCCCTCTCTGTATTCCAAGCAGCACAGTGACATTTTCTTGACAGGGATTTTTATCCCCTTCCCCCAGAGCTCAAACTGATGGAATGAAGGTTTGTGCACATCGCCACTTCATGGGCATGTGGGGAACAATCAGAAAAGTCTTTTGTCTGCTAGTGTTCCACAGTGGCTTCTCTTCTTTTGTTGGGTAGGGGATGACACCTCTTGTGGCGAAGTAGTATTTCACGCTTGGTAATGATTCTCTCCTGACAGTGTGGGTTTACAGTTTTAGAGCAAACACTTTTATAGTTACAAAGCAAACATTGAAATATTACCTTATAACACAGGATACAAATATAAGTGAGATTAATTCATGCAGTAACTTACAAGTATTTCATAAAGTCTAAGCACTAAACACATTCTTATAATTCTAATATCTATTTTAAGAACAATACTAACACACAGGCAAGACAGACTATTTTCCATCTATTGTCAGTGTTCAGTGAGGCCTGAGGGCCCTGGCCTGAGCTGGCTCTGGTCTGCCAGCATCACAATGTGTTTATTGTCTTCATAGTTTTCTTCCTCCAACTGTTGAGGTATCTAATTTTAAATAAATCAGGAGGAAGCATCCTGGTCTTCAATGCAAGTCAGAAAGTTATCACTCTTACTTAGACCAGAGTTCTATCCTGAATAATACTCACTGGTCCTGGATGGAATCAATACCTGGAAATAACAGCAAAAAAAGCAAATTTTCATCTAGGGAACTGGGAATAATACACATGCCAGCAGAGATGGATGCCATAAGGTGAACATCCTGTGGGCTAATAAATAATGTTACCACTCTTACAGGCTCTCTTTTACTGATGCTTAAGTAAAACAAATATATTTTCTAATCTTTGTATTTCTGGCTTTACTTACTTTTCACCATCTGTTCTTCTCTTTCCCCTTTTTCCAATCTGTTTTCGTTTTTCTCTTTTTTTGTCTTTGAACACACTCTTCCCATCTCTTCTCCTCTTCCTAGGCTCTGCCTTTACTCTTTACTCCACTTACTTTGTTTAATGCTAGCTGTGTTGCCCCTCTCAGTTTTCTTCTTTTGGAACTTTTTTTGACATCCTTTTCTTCCCTTTTCTCATCTCTTCTCGTTCTACTAATGTAATTTCAATTTTGGATCAGCTACTACTTCACCCTCCGTCCTTTTTTAGTGTTCAGTATTTCAACTGCAGTAGTGCCTGGATGCACCAGCCAAGATTGGAGTCCTATTGTGCTAGGCACCGTACAGGTGCAAAGAAAGCACCCCTGCCCTGACCAACTTACAGTCCAAGTTCCACTTTCTGTCTACAAGATGAAAAAGGCTGGCAGGAAAACAAAAGCAAAGTGACTTGTCCAAAGTCACACAGCAGCTCAGTCGCAGAGCCAGGAATGGCACTCAGGTCTCCCACTCCAGTGCCCTATTCGTTGGACCACATATACATGACACTCCCTCTTTTAATTTTCCTTCCTTCCTTCCTTGGCTCCTGCTTCTCTTAATTATGTGGTAAAAATAATATAACATGATATTTCTTTTCCTGCCTTTTAAAATACCATGAGAACTTTCATTATACTTTTTTTTTCACTTGAGAAGGTTCCAAAGAAGATGAGGTGCCAATAAACTGTAACTTCTTGATGTTTGATGGCACGGTTCAGTTTAGTCTGTATCCTTCAGACATCTTCAGATCTAGGGTCTGGATGTGGGGAAGCACATCTTCAGAGAGAGCTCATCATCTAAACTAAATTAATGCAGACGGCTCTTATAAGTATTTATTTTTAAATAAGACTTGAGTAGCAAGTATGGTAGACAAGATTGTATCCTTACATGATCACTTTCCAGAGCTGTAGCTTGAAAAACAAACACTTAACACAAAAAATTAATCTGATCAGTCATATTTTCCATAGTTATTGTTAATTAACAATTAGAAAGGTGCAGTTTGTGTCATCCATCGGCCCAGTAAATAGCAAAATCAATTGTCTCTTCTGAAGGTAGCTACTCTGTTAGTGAGACACTCCAGGAAAGTCTACAAGTATGAAGAAAAATAAGTCTTGAGTGTTACTGAAAATAAACTGAGTTTTGAGACAAAACATTTTATTCACTAAATTAAAACAGAATGTAAGTGGCCTGTTTCTAATTCATGTTGCCCGTGAAATGGAAGCAATGTATTCATCTTGATTTCTTCCATGCTCATTGTCCCTATTAAAAAATGGTCTACATCAATTGCTCAATATTTGTGCTAGTTGTCTACTGTTAAGTTTGCATATGACGGCAAATTAAACAAGCACACTGAAACACCATCATATAACACGCTTCTGGCAAGGTCTGTTTTTTCTCACTGAGCACTAAGACAGCTTCAAGTATTTTTCCTTGATATTGAGACAGTGTTGTGTTTCTAACCTCCTTTTGGTCACAAATATTTCCTAGAAATGGAGATTAGTTTAAATGGTATTTTTTCTTGCTGGTGTGTGGTGCTGCTTTTATATAGTCAGCGAAGTTAGAGAGGAATAAGATCTGTTAGTCACTGAGTCCATCCCCATGCTGATGGGTTGTTTCCTATTGTCTAGGCATCAATACAGAAAAACACTAAAGCATCTACTTAGACTTCAACAGGGATATGAGACTTCTTGGGTGCTTTATGTTAAGCACTTGCTTAAGTGCTTTGCTGGAGGGAAGCCAGAGCTCTTTGTTCAATGTAGTAGAAAACATTTTGTGAGGTGGAGTTTCTACCGCTTCCCTTAAGATTACTCCATGCATGCTCTAATAGATCTCACTGCCAGGGAGTTCTCCCTTTGTGTTTCTTTTCTCAATTTCAAACAGGTACAATAAGTTGTACCTATCTAAAGAAACCCTCTCTGTCTATCCTGGCTATACTATTCAGATATTTGTAGACTGTTACCAAGACCCTCCCTCCCTGGCCCTGATCCTGCAAGGTGTTAAGTACCCTTAATTCCCACTGACATCAATGGGAGTTGAGAATGCGCAGCATGTCGCCAGGTCAGGTCTAGAGTCACCAATTAATGAAGCTGTTTTTTATATTTCCTCATAAATCAATTCCTCCAGTTTCATAATCCCTTCTGTTACTCTTCACTTTGAGGAATGATATTACTATTGTGTTATGTGCTAGTATGTGTGTGAACGAAGTGTCATTGGCTAGGGTTACTGCAAGCGACAGTAAGTTTTAACATTACTTTACAAGATTACATTTTTTTTTTTATCGTGCCACTTGCCTATGTGCTGAGATTTAGTATCATTGATCACTCATTTGTCTGCACAATAAATCATACAAACAAACGACACAACGTGAGGACTCCTATGTGCACTGATTGCATCAACAGAAATAAATCTCAGAGCTGAGAAAGTAAACAGTAAGTGCCAGATCTTGCAAGGTGCTGAGTACCTATAGGAACTAATGGACCCTATGAGATAGGAATCAAGCACGCACAATACCTTACAGGACTGGCTCCTCAATGTGGACAGACAAAGCATAGCTGTGGAACGATTGCGTGGAGTGTGGCTGTCTGCTGAAGGTGAAAAGGCCAGTAACTAAAAAATAAAATTGCATTGGGATTTCTGTCCTGGAATCTGACTTGTCACTGCACGAAGAGGAACAGCATTATGGAACAAGGAAAATTATTAACTGAAGATGCATCTGTACCTTTTCTTGCATTTCATAGAGTCCCAAGAATAACAGACTTGAATCAAATGCACTCTAATTGGAAGAATCCATGCTAGACTTATAGTACTCGAATACTTCTACCTTCTGTTTATTCTTAATTTTCCTAAGAATAAGCATGTCAAGCTTCTAATGCTCGTGACAAAAATTTGAAGCAAAAACCTTATAACAGAGCCACAGGCTGAGGTCTATGGTAAGAGAATCTTTCAGGGCACCAGAAAAATTCATTTACTGTTTTATCTGATTTTTCAACTTGAAGATCCACAATCTGTTAAAAAAAAGAAAATAGGGACTAAATTATCCCCATGTGCTTTATTCCCATATAGGGGACTGGAAACTCCATGAGTTCTCACTTGTTGAGGAGTGAATGGTCACCATATGGTGTAGCCAGTCTTTCTGCAAAATGTTTCAGAGAATAATGTGTCAGGTTTTGGGGTCATCTGTTGTTTTGATAATATATTTATAAATGGGTATAACACCAAGGAATGTGTTAAGCATTTTGGAAAAGATTGCAAAAGTAAGGAGTTAGAATTTAAAAATTAAAATTACTTACGTGGAGACATAGCATAGATACAGAGTGAATATAGCATCAAAACGAGAGCATGGCTGTGTAGCAGCGCCGACTCACTGGCATGGCACCTCCTGCTGGTTGTCAGGAATTAGCTCAATTCCAGCCTCAGAGCGCCTCCTGCTGGCTGGTGTCTTCTTACCGGTACCTGCTTTCTGTGAAGCTCCACCACCTGTAGCACTTAAGGCCTCACGTCCCTCCCGGACCCCGGTGCCCCTTATCTTGGGGTGCTGTTCCACGGCAGTGCACCCACACTCTGGGTCTCCCCTCCCCTAGGAACCTCATCCCCCTATACCCACCTTGCCTCAGTGGCTACTGCCATTCATCATCTAGCCCCTTCTCTCAGGAGCAAACTGCAGTCTGTAATGGCCACTCATCACTGGCAAGAGGGTTGGACCTGCTGCCTTTCTAGCCCCCACTGCCTCCTTGCAGCCCTAGTACTTCCCTTGGCCTTTAGCAAGGCCTCAGCCTGGGAACTCAGCAGGCCAGAGCTCCTCAGCTCTGCTTGCCCTTCCCCAGCCCCACTCTGCTCTGCCTCAGGTACCCTGCTTGCTCTCCCAGGCAGCCTGGTCCTCTCTGCTCCCCAGCTGGAGCAGGAGTCTCTCCTCCACTCTCTTAACCTGCCCTTTTGTCAGGGCCAGCTGTGCCCTAATTGGGTGTAACCACACCTGTGGCTGACTACCCAACCAGCCTCCCTTGGCTGCTTTTAACCCCTTTCTGACTGGAGCGGGGTGACTGCCCTGCTACAGCTGTACCCCCAAATGCTTCAGAGCCGAGATCTTTATTTGCCATTCTAGTTCCAAATTTGCCTGGGTTGCAAAGAAAGAATTGAAATGAGTTTGGATTGAGAGACCATTTAAAAAAAAAAAAAACATTTGAGGAAGCACAAGCAAAAATGAGGCATTCCAATGTGTAGGTGCATTTTAATTCAGAGTTTTTTGTACTGGGGCCATCTGTAATGGATGCTTCTCCAGGAGAGATGGTAAAGGAGAACCCTATAAGCATTAGATTTCAGAATGTTCTCAAACTCTGTTTGGAATTATTTTGAGAGAGAGAGAGAGAGAGAGAGAGAGAAGAAATCACCTTGATTACTGAACAAGATCCCAATAAAGATACTGGGCCAAAGGCTCTGCTGACAAAACTCCATTACAATCAATTTCCACCTCTTACAGCAGCAGCTGAGTGTCAGCAATGAGATCATAGCTGCATATTGATCCATTCAAGTACAAGAACATGCTGACTGTAGCACGCTTAACCTCACCTCCTAAACAACTTTCTTTGTTACATTTTTTCCCATGGGAAAAGAGCAAAACATATTGGCATGCGTCTCCCCTCCCCTACTAGCTGGGTTGCAGGTGGGTGTGGTTTGAGAGGAGGAGGAGAGAGAAATGGCACTGAAACAGTGAAGTGTGCTAATAGTGGCTGGTGCAGCAGGTTGCCAGGTTGAGAGGAGGCTGGCACTGCTTTGTCGGCACTCTGACAGCAGTAGCACTTTAGACTGTGTGGTCTTGCCTCAGTCCTGTGGATACTCTGATTATACAGTATTTTTCAGGTAGTGACTTATTTTAAATTAAGGAAAACTACATAGAAAAAAAGGACAAATATAAAGAGCCTGATCCCTATTTACACTATGCCCCCTTTACACCACTATGGTGGTATAAAGGGGTGTTAATGTAAATGACAATCAGACCCAAGATCTCAATGAAAAGAGATACAGGTGGCTCACTCTAAAACATTCTGCATCTGATGAGACACGCAAAATGGCAGCTACCATACAGCTGCCTCCTCCGCCTACCATGACAGGCTCCTTAAGTGTAAAGGTACAGTGCACAGAGAACAAAATAATGAAGTTCCCCTCGAGCTATGCACCTACCTACACCATATCAGTCATAGAGTGTCTGACTAATCGTTCCGTCACAGGTGGGGGTTAGTCCCCAACACACACACATCTTGCACTAGCCCCCAGCCACAACCCCTCTCAGGTTTGCTAAAGGGATGTTCCCATCAGAGTGGGATACATAATTCAAAGTTCCTCTTCGACTCCTCTTCCGCCAACCATTCTGACCGTCCATACCATGAGGGCACAAGCTTCCTCAGCGGCATTCCTGGCCCAGGTACCAATCCAGGACATTTGCAGAGTGGCAACCTGGTCATGGCGCATATATTTTCTTCCCATTACGCCATCAGCCAGCAAGGATGCTGGTGTTTTTTTCCAGCTATGTTGCAATCCACATGTCCATGAACTTTTAGCCCACCTCCTACGGCAGGGGTTCTCAACCTTTTTCTTCCTGAGCCCCCCACCCTCTGCTATAAAAACTCCATGGTCGACCTGTTCCACAACCCCTGTTTTTCTACATAGGGAGTAGCAAGGGGGCCCCACGAAGCCAAGCTGCTCAGACTTCGGCTTCAACCCTGAGTAGCGGGGCTCAGGGCAGTGTGGCTTTGGCTTTCTGCCCTGGGCCCCAATGAGTTTAATGCCGGCCCTGTTGGGAGGACCCCTAAAACCTGCTCGCGGTTGAGACCTCTCTCTGAGAACTGCTGTCCTATGGTACTGCTTGGGAGTCACCTAAAATGGAATGGACGTGTGCAAGCATACGAAGAAGAGAAAATGGTTACTAGCCTTTCCATATCTGTTGTTCTTCAAGATGTGTTACACATGTCCATTCCACGACCCACCCTCCTACCGCTCTGTTGGTGCTGGCTTGACAGGGTGCAGGGTTGGCCGGATCCCCTATGCTGCTCCATAAGCGCGCACACAGCACCAGAGAGTGCTAGAGCCAACCTGATGGGTACCACTGAGGGAAAAAATGTTCACCGACTGTGCATGGGGCATGAGCACACCTAACATGAAATGGACATGTGCAACGCATCTCAAAGAACAGTTACCAAAACAATAACCATTGGGGATTTTTTCCTTAAAATGAAAGTAAACTATTTCATCTGAAGACTTATCTTAGGATAATGAAAGGCTCTCCACCTCCTCTCAAAGGACACATGAGCCTTCTAATTAAAATATGAAGGTCTAATATGTAAACACACTATTATTACTCAGCCCATAAATAAAAAGTGCCATCATGTAAACTGAATAGCAACAAATCATCGACCCTTTAGCTTCCTGAAAAGAAACATTTGTTGTTCTCTGGATAATATTTGATATTCTGATGTTGGGAAATGCAGGTGATGATCTGTCATTTCTGTAGTTCTTAGTGAACCTTCCTTTCAAATACTAGCAAAGGATTCTGCTTAATATCTACAGGAAGGGAGCTTTGCTTACAAAGGGGATAAAAACTCTTCAGACCAAGGCTATAAAGTCAGAAATTCAGCAAACACTTACATTTTTCTTTAGTGAGGTCCAATTTTGTGTCAGTCAGCTTAGACACTGAATATTTCAAGTAAGCTATAGAGGCTGAGTGAATAATCAGATCTATATACAAATCAGGTTTGCGAGAACTATCTCTGTTTAAACAAGCCTTGTGTTATGTTGTGATATAGGAAAATGGGGCCCCTTATATGCTTGATATGAACTCTTTAGTGCCAGATGGCAGATATTTGAGCATGGAAACTCACCTTTGAATAGGAAGCGAACACTTGAGCACAGGAACCCAACTTTGACTAACAAAATAAATGAATCTAAGTTGAAACCTCATGAAAGGATAATTCATGGCTGTGTTCATTAATAGATAAAAATGCACCAATTACACTGTCAAAGGTAAACTGTATACTAAAATACCATTGAGGAGAAGTAAACTGCCCAGGCAGTATGTGAGGAACACAGCCACATAAAAGACCAAGACGCAGCTCCACGGCAGCCAGCACAATTGCTGGAGGAGTTTGCCAAGGAGCTAGATGCTGATGGAAAAAATTAGCCTCAGTACATTGGCATCGGGAGCCTGTGACTGCCATCCAAAAAAGAAGGGACTGGTGCAGCGGAATTGGGTAACTGCACTCCAGCAGCCTACCACAAGTCTAGTGTGGCTTTGTCATTTTAAAAAAAATTAAGTGTTTTTTAAAAAATCATGCTTTGAATGTATAAGAAAATATGAGGTTGTAGGGGAGGCAGGAGAGAATGCAGGATTAGCCTGATAAAAGGAATAATTACCTTTTAATATATAGAAATATGCCTTGTTGTGTTTCTGAGTATTTGTTTCTGTGTTAACTCTGTGCCCATTTCACAAAGAATTATACACTCCATTTGCTTGAGATTCCAATGTATATTACTTGGAAAAAAAGCAATTTCTGAGTACAGCCCATGTTTTTACAATTATATTCTTTCTTTTTTTTTTTTTTTTGGTCAGATGTAAGTGATCACCCCCTCTTGCATTCCCCAAGGTGGGGCCATAGCTCAAACAATGGGGGTGGAGCTGCCAATAAAGATAAATTACCAGCTCTAATGCTGAAAATGTGCTTATTCATAAAGGAAATTTACAAGAATGAGGAGATGTTATCTCAGACATTTCAGAGCACTTTCATGGGTTGATCTTCCTCTGATACAGTGTTGTAGTGTTATGTGAAGGCCAAGTCTTCCTAAGATCCCATTTTCCTTAGTTTATAGTCCCCCCCCCCCTGCCAAAAAAATTATCAAAATTTTCTCATACTTGTTCTGAGTTCATAAGTGAATATTTTTTTAATCTTTGAACAAACTCCATTTAGGCATTTTGTTTATTAAGGCAAGGGGAAAAAATCCCATACATTTTTTGAAGATGATTGGCTAAAAGATGGTTTGGTTTTAAAACATCAGACTAAGCAACTATGTAGTTCTCAGTGAGAAATATATGAATTGCTAAATTAAATCTTTGTATGCAATAAAGAAGTTATCAATGAATGACAATAGCATAATGCATGCACATAATATATAATTTTTCTTATTGATCTTTATGAGGAGCTTCACATATACTGTGGGTACCATTAAAACTCAGCTTTTACCTCCCAAAGTAGGCGCAAAGTCAATAGGATGAAGCATGTTGACACTGAAGTCAATGGGACTAATCACATGCTTAAAGTTAATCAAGTGCTTAAGTGTTTTGTTGGATGGATCACATGTGCTGCAATACATAGGAATGAAAGGGATTAGTTAAGGATCCAGTGCAAATATAATTTAACTCAGACTTTCTGCACTTCTTTCTGGCCCTCAATGTTATTTCTCTTTTTTGGTGTTAAACAAGCCTGCACGTTCTATAAACAAGATGACAAATCACAGACTAGCTATATGCTGTGATGGAATATCTATAGACCTTAAGCAAGTAATTATACCTGTTATAATGCATTCTACACAATAAGCAGGTATGGAGGAAAAGAAAACAAATTTACTATATAGAACTCTCCACTAACAATGAATAATAATCATTATCTGAACCATGATATTAGAATTTGCATATAGGAGGGCATTCTATAGGGAATGCTACAAGAACTATAGTGAATTCTGATTTATTTTATTAGAAACTACTGCATGTGCTATAAATGGTAGATAAAAAATATTTATTAAAGCTAACTTTTTTCTTAAGTTTTTAGTCATTTCTAAAAAAATGCTTATCACTAAAATATAGAGTGGTGAAGATAGGATTAGTATATTAAAACAGGTCTTGAGAGGAATAAGCTCAAACTGATGGTTGTTATATTGATAATGACACAGGCCCTGTTTCAGGAAAACACTTAAGTACTTTCCTGACTAGGGATGGACTTAAGCACACAAGTACATGCTTAAAGTTATGCACGTATGGTTTGAGCATTGGCCTGCTAAACCCAGCGTTGTGAGTTCAATCCTTGAGGGGGCCACTTAGGGATCGGGGGCATAAATCAGTACTTGGTCCTGCTAGTGAAGGCAGGGGGCTGGACTGGATGACCTTTCGAGGTCCCTTCCAGTTCTATGAGATAGGTATATCTCCATATATTATTATGTCAAAGTCATAATTACAGAATATTATATGCACTATGATTTATGTTCTATGTGCCAGAGAAATCTTTTTTTTGTTTACAAAGAAATTGTACTATCTGTCATAAGACATTAACATTTCCTCAGTTAAGGTTGTGAATCACACTTTTTGTAATAAACATGATTTTCTTCTCTCTTTGCCCTCATGCCTTCAGCAACCTTAAAAGAGACATTTCAACTTCAAATTTTGCATGTCAACTCTTTGGCTAGAAGACAGTGTTTTTGCCCAAATTTGAGGTGATCTGGACAGATAATTTAAAATACTTATCTCAGATAAAATAGGAGTTAAATAATCACGTTTTGAAATTTCTTGCAGTTTTTTTCCTGGTCATATCTTATAACAAGAATGGCCTGTATTTTTACTCAGGATAGAGGTGAGGTTTATTCAAAAGAACCTGGTGCATCACACCAATTCTAGGATGGGGTAAGAAATATTTGAGAAATTTATTCACTAGAAAATTAGAAATGTCAGAAGGGTCCATCAGGTGGCACTTTTAAAGGCACCATGGGATTGCTAGTGTCCTAAGCTTTCATTAAAAAAAAGTAAATCTCTAGCCCTTTTACATGTGGATACATCTTTCACAATGGAAACTGAATGCTAGAAAAGATTTTTTTACAAATAATTAGGAAAATTTACAGTTGTCCTCTCTCAACTTCCAACCTTTGATTCCTGTCTCTAGTCCCAGGTTTGCTTCTCTGTGGACCTTTTCAGGTCCAGAACAGCTGCAGTAGACCTTATTAGCTTCACAGGAAACATGGGCCCAACATAGGCTTTATTCCTGGTCTCATACCGAGGGCTGCACCCGTTCCTGTGGATTTCAGAGGATTGGTATGAAGGCAAAACTGGAATGGGGGGGGGAAATAATCAAGGAATGGAGCACATGAGGCTGAAGGGAGGTGGGGAACTGACTCATGGAGTCTACTTGAGGAACAAGGAACCATTCAGAATTCCTAATTCCACACGGTTCCCTATTCCCTCCCTCTTCCTGTCTCCTGGTGTCCTACAGAAATCCTGGTTCTCCAAATCCTCTAGGTTTCTAATGGCTGTTTCTTGATAACTACACTATTCTTGTAAGTATTTTTAACCCTTAAATTACTATCTGTACTCTCAACCTAAACAGAATTTAACTTTAACAAAGAATTAACAACTAGTTTAAAGATAGGGACAAATTTTCAGCCTTACAGTGAAGAAAAGACACTCTATATCGTCAATATATAACAAACCGGACTGAGTGTATTTAAAATTACATGTGGAAACCTCCCCTGGTAGCAAAACAAGTCATAGAACTCAGATATCAATGAAAGTCCAGGCATTCATCTTTAAAACTACTGGCTGAATGGCAAGTCCTACAGCACAAGCCTCTAAGTTCACTTTTGTCTGCTGGCAAAGACTCAATAAATGGAAATTGTCATAACCAAATGAAAGCAGACACTTTAATAGATGGCAGAAGACTCAATATAGGCTACTTTAGCTAAGTGAGTCATATGTCTCCAGCTGGGCATTGAAGAATGCACTTCTCCAGCACCAGAAAATGATTTCTGTCAAAAGTAAGATGGTACTTAAGTATTAAAGTCAGAGGTGGGTTAGGTTACTAGTACAATTAATCATTCTAGGCGATCTGTCAGATTTGTTTTCCTGAAACCCACAATTCTAAAATAAATCCAAAAGCAATAAATCAGTTTTTACTTCTGTTTCTATCAGATGCTTCTATTTTTCATCATTCAGGGCTAGATTAAGGCATAGACCACTGAGACCTGTGCCTAGGATCTCAGTTTCTAGTCATACCATTGTTAGAATTTTAGCTTTCATTTAAAAAGTGAGTTTCTAGCCCTTGTGATTGTAAAGCAAAGTTTTAAAATGTGACTGGAGTGTACTCTATGCAGAGATGTACACCTGCATATACGGACAGCCTGGAGCAATAGCTCGGAAAAAGAGGTAACTTCCCTGTGAATCTCAGTGGGATGTTATTTTCAAGACCCACCGCTCTGGGTCTGCTCCACCAAGACCACCCAAATAGAATTCTCCACATGATAGAACACCAGGTCACTCACCCTTACAGGTACAGCTGGGCTACTGAGGTAAGTACTGGGGGAGACCCCTTGCTGCAGCCTCTCCATTTCTTGGTGGGGGATAAGGGAAAGGGGTCTCATGCTGCACCCCTACCTCTCTCAGAGGGGAGGATGTTCCCCTGACACTACCACTCCAATTGGAGGCAGGGTTATGGCATGAGGGTGGGGACACAGGGGATCCCAAGTCAATAATATGATCCAATCTCCACTCATTGATGTTAATGTGTGTTTCCCCTAATCCTTTAAAAGTAATTAACATTGGCCCAGATTGTGCTGGCTGCTCTGTGGACCAGTCATTCTACCCCTTGAATAGCAGCCAGGCTTGACTGCAGTCCTGTGCTCCATAGAGTACAGGGACTGCTCCTTCCATGCACATCTTTGGGAGAAAGACACTGGGCTCAGTGTCATGGCCTCACTCCCGGCTCTCGCTGTCCCATGGAGAGTGCCCTGTGCAGAGGGAGTAGTAAGCAATGCTCCCTGGAGATGTGTAGCAGGGGGCATGCTACCCATCATGCCAGGTAGCTCTGGGAGGAATTCTACCTCTGTGACAGACTTCTTTGTGGAGCTCCCTCTGAGCTAGTGCACCTCCTCAACTCCCCCTTACCACTAGTGCAGTGTTATCTCATGATACAGCCAGGAGTGGCGCCAGGGTTTTTGGCGCCCTAGGCGGGGGTCCTTCCGTGCTCCCGGTCGTCATCGGCAATTCTGCAGCGGGGGGATCCTTCCGTGCTCCCAGTCTTCGGGGCACTTTGGCAGCGGGTCCCAGAGCGAGTGAAGGACCCGCCGCACAATTGCCGCCGAAGACCCGGAGCGTGGAAGGACCCCCCACCGCCGAATTGCCGCCCCCCCAAATCCTGGTGCCCTAGGCAACTACCTAGGTTGCCTAAATGGAAGCGCCGGCCCTGGATACAGCCCAGTTACATCCATATTGTGGCTAGTAGAACTAAGTATCTGCACTTAAAAAAAAATTCAGTGTGAGCATATTACAGCCACCTGCATAGTGTCTGACCTTACAATCCCCTTGGTGCGTGTTTGGAAGGACTCCATATAACAGACTGAGGATAGATTTCACCCTTTTGTACCCCCTCCCTTAAGCCTGCATGGTTTTACTGACTGTACACATTTGTTACTAACCCGTCAAACCTACACATCTCATCTTGAACGATTCTCTGCTTTAAATTTTAAAGGACGTTTAAAGTAGTCTGAAAATGTAGTGGCCCATTCTCCATCTTTCTCATGTTGAGTGGTACAGTCCAATAAAAGTTAATGGGACACCTGGAGGGAATAATTCCTACTCAACATAAGGGACACAGAATCAGGCCCTTAACACATAAAGGCGTTAATATTCAGAGATGGATTAAACTGATAGACTACAGTCTTTTGTTACTATTTTCAACACAGTTTATTTGTAACCCATTTATCATGTTTGGCACATAGCACTAACGGCCACAGCTGCACTAATTTTCTGAATGTTTTTGGTTTTTGTTGATGGAAGACTGCCCAAAGCCAGAGCTGGGCTCTGACAAATGAAGAATACCTTTCTGAACTACTATTTTGCACTATGTCAGAAATAACTTTGCATAGCTCATTATTTTTCCTTTATTGACTCCAAATAAGGAAGCTTGTTATCTGATGTTTTATGAAGTAATGCGCACATGCTATTAATGAGTAACAGCATGAGTTTTTTTTATTTTGGGGGGATCTTTTTATCAACCCCCAAAGTGTTTGAAGGTGAGTAACTAAAAGCAACTCTAATGGTTTATTGGGTATATATTTTTTTCTTTTAGTGACATTGGTAAAAACCCTACAAAATACCCATTTTTGGTAGCATTTAATTGTGGATGTCTGTAAAAGAAGGGCATTTAAAAGATTCAGTGGTGGTAGATTATAAACCCTTTTTTCTAAACATGCCATTACAATTTCCCATTATATTGTTGCAGTGGACTGAACATCTCAGCATACCAAATCTAAATCCATAAAAGCAGAAAATTAAACGTGGCTCCAGTGGTTTTGGAGTTTGACCAACAAGTTATCTTTATTAATGCATTCAGGGAAAAAGTCTCATTTTATTACATTATTTTCTTAATGATAAAGGCAGTAATGGAATCTCAACAGAACACACTAAAGGAATCTCAGTTTGCTGGCAATCAGGTCAAATTTGTGTGTGTGTGTGTGTGTGTGTGTGTGAGAGAGAGAGAGAGTTTGGTACAGAGTTCAGACTTGGCACTATCTAACTTACTGACTTCTGTCTTAAAAAAGCAGAGGGTTTTTTTCCTTCTCTGTACTTACTAGTTGACATTTTCTTGGCTTTAAAAGAAATTTTGACACACAAATCCCACATGTCAAATGATATTGTAAAACAAGCATCCAAGTGTCAGCACATAGCCCAATAGTCTGGGGAGTATAGAATAGAATAAGGAACACCTTTATGGAGTCTTTCATCTACCTCCAGCCATCTGCAAGTAATTGGAAACCAGTTTCAAATGAAGCTAGGTTGTTTGGCCTGCTAACATACACAAAGCCAGAGCATAAGGTTGAATTCATCAGAGCTTTTATTGACTTGCTAATGAGTAAATAAAGGTTTTATTTATTTATTTTTACCTGATGGACCATACGTACAGAAATGTTCAGAATTCTTTTTCAGAATGTTACAAATTCCATGTCAAATAACCTGCTTGTAGTTTAAAATTGTGTGACAATCCCTTAATTTGGTTGGTGGGCTTTGTGGAAATCACAGAGTCTCACTGGCTAACAAATTATCTTTATTAATGAATTCAGGAAAAAACTTTTTATTACATTTTCATAATCATAAAGACAGTGATGACATCTCAACTGAACACACCAAAGGAATCTCACTTTGCTGACAGTCAAATTTGGTTTCAATGCAATTTTTTGGATATTGGATTAGATCCGAATTTCAGATAAGATGTTTGGATACTGTGACAAAGTTCCTCCTCTGCCTTGCAGGGTCCTGCACTTATTGGTGGATTTGCTTGCCTCAGATTCACGGCAGCCCTCAGTTTGGCCCCTTTTGTGGCTCAAATCTGCCTTTCACTCAGCTAACCTCATCACTGGCCAGCATGGGGAAAAGGAAGAAGAACAATTCCCGCAGTCTCTGCTGATCCACTAAGTGGGTCGGGGAACAGACCAGAGACCTTCTCTCTGGTGGAACCCAAAGTCCAGGTCAACTCCTCCTATGTTGGATCAGGAGTTGGGAGGTTTGGGGGGGGAACCCAGGCCTGCCCTCTACTCCGGTTCCAGCCCAGGGCCCTATGGATTGCAGCTGTCTAGAGTGTCTCCTGTAACAGCTGCATGACAGCTACAACTCCCTGGGCTACTTCCTCATAGCCTCCTCCCAACACCTTCTTTATCCTCACCACAGGACCTTCCTCCTGGTGTCTGTTAATGCTTGTACTCCTCAGTCCTCCAGCAATTCACCTTCCCACTCTCAGCTCCTAATGCCTCTTGCTCTTAGCTCCCTGCACACACCTCACTGACTGAGGTGAGGTCCTTTTTAAACCCAGGTGCCCTGATTAGCCAGCCTGTCCTAATTGATTCTAGGAGCTTCTTAATTGGCTCTAGGTGTCCTAATTAGCCTGCCTGCCTTAATTGGTTCCAGCAAGTTCTTGCTTTTTCTGGAACTGCCCGTTACCTTACCCAGGGAAAAGGGACCTGCTTAATCTGGGACTAATATATCTGCCTTCTATCACTCTTCTGTATTGCACGATCTGCAGCCGGTTCTGTTCCGGACCGCGCCAAGGAAACCTCTATACACGCTCGTGCTCCATGTTCTTCATGTCCTCACCCTTGCGTCCCGTCCTGATACGAAGTGGCGGGACCTTCTGCCACCTCTGGAGGGTGAGGAGCCCCGGTGGGCCAGCCTTTATTCTGCTCTGATCCCGAAGCCCACCGGGGACATCAGTTGGTGGCTCCTTCACGGAGCCGTGAGCACGGGCATGTACTTGGCGCGGTTTACCCCTGTCCCAGACACCTGCCCCTTTTGCGGCGTGAGGGAGACCCTGGCGCATGTTTACCTGGAGTGCGCCACGCTGCAGCCCCTATTCCGGCTCCTCAGGGATATTTTGTTAAGATTTTGGTTGCACTTTTCTTCTCACCTTTTTATTTATGCACTCCCTATCCGTCGCCCCACAAAGTCACGGGACCTCCTGGTCAACTTCCTCCTGGCCCTAGTGAAACTGGCCATTTATAAAACCAGAATGAGGAGGTTGACCGATGGAGTCTCCTGTGACTGTGGGGTCTATTTCAGGTCCTCCATTCGTTCACGTATCCGGGCAGAGTTCCTCTGGGCAGCGTCCACTGGCTCCCTTGATGCCTTCGAGGAGCAGTGGGCGCTGTCCGAGGTTCTCTGCTCGGTGTCCCCGTTTGGTTTGCTTCGTTTGACCCTTTGACCTCACTCCTGTCCCTGTTCTTTTATTAGTTGTCCCCCGTAATTTTTTGGTCTCCAGGTCCTGTGGACCCCCCCCACCTTAGACTGGGGGAGGATCCTTTAGCAGTGGGCAGGCTTTGCCCGCCCACTTCCTGGATCCCAATAGGATCACTCTTCTGTATTTGCCCGCCCACTTCCTGGGTCCCAATAGGGTCACTCTTCTGTAGCCATCTGGCCTGACCCTGTCACAATACTGAAGGTTCAGAAAACCAAGGTTCATCTGTATTCTTGAAGGCAGTAAAGAACCTGTAGGGCCTCATTTCATGACAGCCCTCAGTCACAAAGGGCTGGTCCAGACATGATAATGAACTAATTTCTGCTTAAGTGAACATATTGTTTCATTTTTGCCATGTGGTAATTGATTTGTGAATCAGTCATGCAGAACTCAGTCGGCTTCTCATCTGATGTCAATCTCATCAATTTTGCAAAAACAGCATGAGTTGGGAAATACCAATTCTTGTTTATGAATTTAGCTCAGAAGGTCATTTCAGTTCTTAAGATTTGGAAAAACAGCAATTGCTTTAGCTTTGTAAGTAATACAACTCATTATTCTAGACCACCAATGAACCCAAATGTTTAAGAAATACAGGGCCTGATTCTTCTGTTACCTCAGTGTAAATGAGGAGTAATACCACTGAAATACAGGGCTTGATTCTCCAGTTTGCACCTTGTATAGTCATTTACATCTTTGAGAAGTGGGTACAAAATAGGAGTAAAACTATTGGATTAGAATCAGAGTGCTTTAAACCCTCTTACCACAAATGTAATTTGCTACACACGGTGCAAAACAGTGGAGAATATTAGGCCAGAGCAAGACTAATGTACCTAAGAGGATAATCGGGCCTACCACCTCAGATGTGCTTTTGCTCTTCATTAAAATATTCTGGGAGTTTGTTGGTGTTTAATACAAAAAATTAAAAAGGGTGAAAATGGTACAAAATGATATTTTCACAGATTTCTGGGTTAGTGTCAGGGTTAATACTGGGGAATGGGAGGACAGAAAAAAGCAACAAACAGAAAAGTAAGAGTATTGAAAGTTAAATCAGTTTAATGCTGCAATTTATTTCATGGACTGTACATTAACAGAACATACACGTATGCCCACACATGCGCGCGTGTGTGTATTTTCCACTATGTTGCCTTTACACTTAGATGTGTTTGTTAATAATAAATTAGCCTATCTAATGTAATGTATTAGATTTTCTTAATGTAATCAGTATTTGAATCTATTTGAATGGCTCAAATTCAGGGGGAAATTGGTACAAACCAAATAATACCTTTTGTAAAACCAGACATTTTTTGGTAAAAATCAGTAAAAACCCCAAACAAAAAGCCTAAGTGTTAACTGTATACAGTCTCGGGGAAACAATTCAGAAATGCTGTTACTGGAACTTTTACTCAGGTCAGTGGTAGCTAGAAATCATGACCATCCGTATGGTTTGGTGGCCTGTGTGAAACAAATGGCTGATGTGGGGGTCTCATTCCATTTCTTAAGGAACAGAAATTCACACCATCAGCAAAATGCACCTTATTTGCCATCTAAGCAGATTGGCACAGAGGCTGAACTGTCTGGAAGTAGTAGCTTTTTGGTCACCTTCACCCACATAAAAAAAAGACCCTCCTGACGTATAATAGTAGTGTGAGGAAGAGGAGCTTGAACTGCTACTGCCTGTGATGTTCCTATTATGTGGACAGAGGGATGCTTTCACTCTCCAGGATAATGAGACTGACCCCTTTTCCTCAAAATAGAAGAAAAATCCCCCAAGCCCAAGAAATTGAATTTATGGAGCATGTCCTGGCACCTACCCCCACCTCTAATGTTACACTAGTGACATAACACTCAGGTTCACAAAAGATTTTAATGTGCAACCTTTAAATATACTGGGTTGTGACCCTCAGGACACCTGACCGCTGCTTGGTGCAGTCCTCAGTGGGGATAGGAACAAAGATGGCTGTATGCTACCTTTATGCTTCCTGATTCTGGGGCTTGCCAGCAGCTGCTTTGGTTAGGCAAGGACTCATTCCAGCAAGAGGTGACCAACAAAGTGCCAGGATGTTCTAGTTATACCCCCTGCATTGAAAGAACTGGCAGAGGATTGCATAGTGCCAGCAGGGCTGGGTCTGTGCTATCTAGGGTTTCTGATATGTTGGCGAATCCTTGGGTAGCCAGCTAACATGGTTTTGCAGCACTCTGCACCAGTGGTATAATGTGAAACAGTCATAGTGAGGCCCCAAGGTTTGGCCCACTTTGTTTGGCATTATTATTTCATGAGAGCCGGGTAGTTATGTGAAGGGTTAGTGGATAGAGCAAAGCTTTGGACTGTTTTAATTCTGGCTGCACTGCAGTGCACTAATATAAACCCACTTCTAAAATGGATGAAAAAGCTGGGACTTGCTGAAAACCACATGCTGTATTTGAGTGCAGCTGGATAAATGAATCACATGCAGAAAATGACAAATATATTCCATTAGCTAAGTTGGTAAACATATTACAAATAGTCTTTGTACGGATCCAGCCTTTGTCTAGGTATATGATTTTATTGAAATCAATCACTGTCAGTAGAGATCATCAACACAAACGTATGGTAGCTAGTGTATAGGAACTGGGTGGTATCCCTTTAAATAATTTGTGAGCTCTCCAGTGGCATTCATTGTATTCTATAGTTTAGAAGCTGCAAGAATCCAAATAGAGTAGCAGTGTATATATTTAGCTAGGCATTGCATGCTGTGTCTATTCAGTAAACAAGGTTATTTGGACCTCACCATGCTCACACATTTTTTTTCATATTACTCTAGTTATTTTTTAAAAGCAAAAGGCAAAACAGTAGCGAATTTATAAACCATTTAAAACTGATATTGATTTTGGGAAGTATGAAATAATGAGGCTAGACTGAAATCAATGGAACTTCTTCTGAGAATAAGTTCTATTCACGTGAGTAAGGATCTTCAGGATCCCGAATCTGCTGGGTCTGATTTTCTCTTTTATTTGGTTTGACACCAAATAGTCCTTTGACTTCAGTGGTGTTATTCCAGTTAACACCGTATCAATGAGTGGAGAATTCTAATTTTATTAAAATTAGAATTAAAATTTATTTATTAGAATGTAGAATTAGTGACCCAAAGAAGAACTCTGTGTAAGTTAGAAAGCTTGTCTCTCTCACAACAGAAGCTGGTCCAATAAAAGATGTTACCTCACACCTATTTTGTCTCTCAGCTAGAATTAAACCTAGCTAATGAAATCAGTGGGAGTTTTGTCGTTGTCTTCTATGGGTCTGGCTCTTAGTTCTTTAAGCTCATTAGTACAAAGACCTTGGGCTGTATTCTTGGTATGTATTATCTGCTTTGTGCTCCTCTGGCAGTACAAAGAGGATGGCAAACCAGTTTAGCCAGCTACCTGGGAATTCCCCAAAGAGAGGGGAACCCCTGAACTCGTGTTGCCAGTGTGATACTGTGGCTAGGAGAGCAATTGCAATCGTATGTATAAACAGGGAATATCATGTAGAAGTAAGGAGATGTTATTACAACTATATATGTTATTAATGAAATCATTTCTGGAATATTTACCAGTTCATGTGTCCAAAATGCTTTCCAGAAGGATGGTGACAAATTGCTAGAAAAGAGCTACAAGAATGATTTGAGGTTTGGAAAACCTGCCTTACAGTGTAAGACTAAAGAAGGTCAATCTATTTAATTAATCCAAGAGAAGGTGAAGGAGGTGACGTGATCATGGTCTATAATTAATATCACAAATCTCCTCGCCATCTAGGTAGACTGCTTTGTAATCTAGCACAGGGTTTCTCAACCTGGGTCGCCAGAATGTTTCAAAGGGTCGCGTGGCAGCTCCTGTGGCTACTGTCCTATGGGACTGGCTGGGCTTGCCTCCCTGCTCCATGCACTGCAACCACTGGGGTCCCAGCACCACTCAGGTTTGGCCCAGCCATTATGATGACAGGAGGCCGGGTAGGCCAAATTTGAGCGAGTGGCACTGCAACCCCATGAGCCACGTACCACTCCACTCACAGAAATTTGGTCTAGTTGGGGGGGGTGGAGCCAAACCTGAGCAGCACTGGAACCCCAGACATTGCAACTCCCGGAGCAGAGAGCCAAGCCCAGCCAGCCCCACAGCACAGGAGCTGCAGGAGCCACCACTGTGGGGTGAGTGCTGGGCAGGACCCAACCCCTCTGTAGGGGCAGGATCTGACCGAAACCACCGGGACTGTAACCAGGGTGGGGCAAGCAGGGCAGCAGCCCAGAGTGCAAAGCTGTGGGGATGGCTTGTGCTGGTGATACCGGGTGGCTCAGGCCAGCCCTGCATGGGAGGGGTCAGGGAGGGAGTGCCAGTTCAACCCCTTGACTCACCTCAGTGGGTCACTCAGCCTGTCTAGTTTGGGGGGGAGCAACCAAAAATCTGCGGGGCACATGATCCCACATGCCTCCCTCACGCATCACCTCCAATAGGGGGCACAAATATCCTTGGTCACTCCTAGGGTTGCCAACTTTCTACTCACAAAAATGGACACCCTTGCCTCACTGCTGCCTTGCCCTTCCTCCAAGGCCCCGCCCATGCCCAGCCCCTTCTCTGAGGCCCCACCCCCACTCACTCCATCCCCACTCCCTCTGTCGCTTGCTCTCCCCACCCTCACTCACTCGCTCATTTTCACGGCTGGCTCAGGGGCCTGGGGTGCGGGAGGGGGTGAGGGCTCTGGCTGGAGGTGCAGGCTACGGGGTGGGGCCAGAAATGAGGTCAGGGTTCAGAAGGGAGCTCCAGGCTGAGGCAGTAGGTTGGGATGCAAGAGGGGGGTGAAGGCTCTGGCTGGGGGTGCAGGCTCTGCGGTGGGGCCAGGGTTGAGGGGTTTGGGGTGCAGGAGGGGGATCAGGGCTGGGGCAGGGGGTTGGGGCCTGGGAGAGGGTCAGGGGTGCAGGCTCTAGGCGGTGCTTACCTCAAGCAGCTCCTGTTAGCAGCTGCCATGTCCCCACTCCAGATCCTATGTGGAGACGCAGCCAAGTGGCTCTGCATGCTGCCCTGTCTGTAGGTGCCGCCCCCGCAGCTCCCATTGGCAGTGGTTCCCAGCCAATGGGAGCTGCAGGGGCAGCGCTTGGGGCAGGGACAGCATTCGGAGCCCCCTGGCTTCCCCTATGCTTAGGAACTGGAGGGGGGACATGGCGGATGCTTCTTGGGAGCCACGCAGTGGGAGCCTGCAAGCCCTGCTGCGCAACGCCGCCAACCAGACAGTCAATGGTGACACACACACACACTCTCTCTCTCTCTCTCTCATACACCTCTCTCACACAGGGAGGTGACCGACTGACCTGCCCAGCGCTCTCCACTCTCCATGTCTGGCTGGGCCCCCAGGACGGACCCGCCCCTCCTGGTACCTGGCATCTTCCCGAGGCAACACATGGGGTGGGGATGCAGGGTCACATGCCTTCCTCCCCAGATTTCATGCCAGGGTTCACACCAGAATGTGGCCAGCAGCAGCCTTTTGGTGCTGTGTGTGCGTAAGGGCAGGAGCTGCTTCCAGACACAGGGGAGGAGGACGGAGGGAAAGGATGACCTGGCCTGTGTCTTTGCAGAGCTCATCTCTTCTTCTTCTCACCCCCCCCCACCCCCATGTGGCTGGAAGCAGCTTGTTCCTGCCTGCCTGCACACTGTCGAAAGGCAGCTAACACCTCCAGGCTGCTGCTGGCCACTGACATAATCCAGCCGCCACCGGCTACAGCGCAGGCAGGAAGGGGTTAAGCCCTAAGGATGCATTGTGCACCAGGACCCAGGGAACCTGACTGCAGGGGCTTCAGCGAACCCAGCCAGAGAGGTGGCTCAGCAGGGGAGGGTGCCTAGGGGATGGAGCAGCCGGGTGAAGAGGGTGCTAAGCCCCCATCTCGGGGGCTGCTATGGAGCCTGCAGGTTCAGGGTGTGAACAGGCAGGAAATCACTTCCCCCCCCCTTCCCCCCCACCCCTCCCACTCCAGAGCTTAGCTGAGGGGCAGAGAGGCTTCCCTGTGCCAGAGCTATGCAGGGCTCAGCTCTTGGCCAGTGCCCCGGGCTGGAGGGTCTTGCGTTTTCCTGGGGTACCAGCCCAGCCAGAGGCAGTGGGGGAAGGAAGGAGCCTGCTGGCCAGGCTGTTGGGGAGCTGAGCGCTCTGACCAGGGACTGGTTCTCTGAACAGCGCTGGGAGTGGGATGCACCCCGCCGAGGGGGATGTGGACAAGCAGCGGGGCTGGGGAGGGGGTGTGTGAAGGGGTAAAGCAGGGAGTGGACAGCGAAAGCACATAAAGGGTCGATGGGTGGGCAGCAGAGGTGACATGTAACTGGCCGGCACCTGCCCACACTCACCAGCCACTGCAGCTCGCACAGTGCAGCCAGCACATGCCGAAAACAGGATGGGGGGGCATGGCCCTGCTGGCTGAGAGCCCCCATGCAGTGGGGGCTGCACTGATGGACCAGCAGGGAGATCAGCCTGGCCCCACACACTGCATCTTTGCCTCACCACCAGCCTTACACACCCACCCCCAGCGTTGGCCACTGGACCCTACCCCCACCCCTGGTGGGCAGGTGGCTGGTGAGCAGGGATCCAGCCAGCAGCAGGACTCGCCAGTACTGATGGGGAGGGATAGAAAATACGGAACAATTTGCCTGTTTTTAAGAAAAAGTCGGGCCACCTACAAGAGGGCTTAAATACAGGACTGTCCCTTTAGAAATGGGACATCTGGTCATCCTAATCATAATAGTCACTTCTGGACTTAATAACTATGTATTCTTCAAAGTGCCATGTACACCTAAGTAGCAACAATTATAATAGTAAAGTTCGCTATTTGGAGATTTGACTCCAAAACCTTTTTCTTTTCCGCTCTGATTTTAAATACTTTGATATAGTTAAATCCCCAGATTTCTTAACAAAAATGCTATATTAACATTTTCTTGACTGGGCTTTCTCAGTACTTATCCCACTATCTCATTTCAGAAACATCAAAACTTAGTTAAATTAAAAAATAATTAATAATGATTTTGCCTTGTCCCTCCTCAGTGCATCTGAGATCTTGCCTTACCAATATCTAGCACAATGCAGTGCCTGCCATTTCTTATTGTTTAACTGTGCAGTTTAAAATATAACAAAATGGATGTTTCTATGAAAGTTCATGTAAATACTTAAACATACAATATGGGCTTTTTGAGAGTTATTTTATTTAGCACATAGTGCCGGTTAATTCAAAATAATGGCCGATATTCATTCTTGGTGGAACTCCACTAAAATCCATGCAGTTATATTAAAGAGGAATTTGACCCAACATGTTTATTTTCATGAAATATGAAATTATGATTGACAATTATGGTACATCTGAATCCTGGTTCTCTGGTGGACTTTTCCATTGCGAGTCATCTAGAAACAGAGATCACGTGACAAAAATAATTTTTTAAACACACATTGTAGGGCTTGAAATTTAAGACATCCTAGGTCAAAGTCTTTCTTGGTGTAAGTAGCTCCAGAGATGCCAATGGACTTATACCAACAATAAATCTGGCCCACGCATATAAAACTCTTGTGCAGCAACTGGGAAGTTGTGTAATTGTGTTTGGCACTAGAAAAATATGTTGCTTTTTGATAGTTCTAAGAGGTAAATTTCATTACTCCCCACAAAGAGTATATGGACTACTCACATTGCATGCAATTCTTCCAGTTTCATAAAGACTATACTAGGAACAATACTGATTTTATACTTGGGTACAGTCAACAAAACATACTAAAGCACTTAAAAGAGTTTATTGATGCTGGAGGTTAACAACAACATGGCAAAGCCAATTATGCAAACTGCATATTGTGGCGTTCTCAACGTTTCTTTTCCCCCTTTTTTTGGAGCTGTATTTTACAGAAAAAAAAACAAGTTAAACAAATGGAAAGCAGCTAGCAGTAAGGTATGTTTCTGTGCACAACTTCAATTGTGTCAGGCCAACATCAAGTGATAGATTGTCAAGTTTAGCCAGTTTCACTCATTTTGCAATTAGAAGTTTCTTCAAACCAGGAGAGAGAATTTGCATTTGTTACCTCCCAAGGTCTTGGGTTGTTTTCCATTATGTTGCTGAAGCAGTGCAGACAAAAAAATAGCTTAAAAACCATCAATGAGTTTCAAGGCATTAAGTTCTGTGGCAAATTTTATTCCCTGCCTATTTCTCACATCATAGATCAAATACTCTGCTGCAAACTGTACATATTCATAATATATAGAGTGACATTTACAAAACTTAGTTTCATTCCACAGAAATGCGTAACAACAAACCAGATGTGCTTTCAACAAATTATCAATCATCATTGATCCTCTTTGTCAAGAAAAGCAGAACAAATATGAGAAGCAAGAGACAATAGATTGTCTGGAGGCATAACAAGAAAGCTTTCATACTATATCATCTTGCAGATTACTACATTTATACACAAGGGCAGAATATGCATTATACACATATAGATGCCCCAAATATATTTTACCGTAATTTCCTACCATATATTTTTCTTATGGATGTGGTGGTGATATCCAGATAAGTTACATTTATTTTGCATCCATGATTGACTCAGCTGCAGTCTGCCCACTAATTTATCTCCAGCAGGACTCCTGTTTCTATGGCACACCTTGGAGCAATTTTCAAATAACTGCATTATTTTTAAAACCACTAGTTACAAACAATGTTTCCTTCTCTTCCCCAAATGTGTAATTTGCTACCAAAACTACATTATTATTATTTTTTTGCACAGGATGGATAATATTTAGTCATGGATCAGTGACAAGGAGGGGAATTCATACACAAGGTGTGCTTAGAACAATAAATATGGTAAATGGGAATATATGTTAACATCCTCATTTGGTAATTAAATGCACCAGACGATAATCAGACTATGCTCCTCACAACAGGGACACTTTATATTAATGTGATGACAAAAAATTAAAATGTAACTCTGCAGGCAGCCAATGAACTTTGCAACAACCTAATTGCTTGAGAGAAGAGGTGTCTGTATATATACAGATGGTTAAGAGATCATGTGCCAATGGATGGCACTGAAGAAGATACATAATTGTTTTTAGGTGATCTAGGAGGAATAAAAGTTGTTGTGCTCTGCAACTGGCTTCCATATTGCAGCTCTTTACATAGCATTCTTGACACCATGTGACTTCTGTGAGCAGTAACTGACTAGCAAATATTTAAAAAAAAAAATGAGCAAATTGCTAGTGATCAATCCATAAAGTAAAAACAAACTCTCAAAGATTGCGGCAAATAAATTGGAATAAAAAATAATCTGAGGAAATCACAATCTGTTTGTGGTCATACTCTGAGTAGCAAATAAGGCTAAATTCATCAAATAAAATGATTCATTGTGAATTATTTCTCCAATTCAAACTAGACCTAGGTAATTCCTGGCTCTCAACTGTGTGCTCTCTCCTCCATCACTATGCTGTAACAATTGATAGAAATGGAGATTAGTCATACAATTACCCACAAGCAAAGCAACTGCATAACAATAAACTATACCCTGTAAATTAACCAAGTCACATTAATTCACATGCTTTATGTCCAGCATAACTTCACTGTCCATGTAGCATGAGTACAGTATTTCTTTTTCCAAATCCAGTGGTCCCCAGTGGTTTCATTTAAGGTCAGGGAACTCAAATTTAGAGACTGTAAGTACAGGAAACAAAAGGATATTGCATGCTTAACCCCACTTCTGACTGAAAAATGGATCAACCCTGATTTTTACCCGAATAAAGGATATAAGTAATCTTTTACTACTTTTTCAACAAGGCACTAAAAACTAAAGGAACATCCTTGTCAGTCTACACTGTAAATCAAGTTAATCGACAAAGTTTTGTTACAGACATAATGCAGACATTGGCCAGATATTTTTTTACTTCTATTGTTTCTTTCTATCTTCAGTTGTATATTGTTATGCAGTATGTCTTTTGCTTTGTCTAGACTGGGTTAAGGTTATTCCATCAGTTCTAATATTTTTTCCTAGTCAATGTCACATAAAACAAAAGACACCCCACTAAAGCTTCATCTAAACCTGGATTTGAACTGAACCTCATTTGGGGCTCAATGAAGTTCAGTTAACTTTTAGCCCTATTATTTTTAGAGACTGGATCAGACTGCAAATTTTGATTCTTGACCCTGATTTTGAACATCCAAAAGTTAGGGGCTTTCAGATTTGGGGCTTTAATGTGAGCAAAAATTGGATCTGGATTTTGAACACCCAATGATCTGAGGTGGTTCAGACTTCAGTTAAGTCCTTTATTAACATAGATAAGTTTTATTTGTAAAATCAACTCTTTGTTTGAGTCAGATCCAAGGACCATGGCAGAAGTACTGGATATTTATGGAAAGCCCAACTCTACAGACTTAATTGGTTCCAGTATTGTTAAGTCTCGGAACTTTAGGGTGCTCACTACACTGAATGAGTTGAAGTTTGCCTATTGTTTTTCAAAGAGAGAGATATACTGAGATGACATGTCCCCATATAGTACAGTGGAATGGATGCTGTATATTACAGCTGCCATGTATTGTGTGACTCCATGAGTGAGATTATATGCAAATTGTTCAACGGGCTATTTTGCATATATGGAATAAATTTGCAATAAGTTCCATTTATGGGCAACACCCCTCATCCAAAGCAGTGGTGGAGGTAGAACAGAGAGTTGCATTAAAACTGGCAGCTGTGGCAGGGGTATGTGCTTCAAAATGTCTGGGAGCCCTGAGTTGGGTGGTGTTTCGATGTTTGGAGGAACCTCAGCCCATTACTGAGTCCCTCATCTTCTGTCCCCATTGCCACCTTTTCTGTTTGCTGCTGCTGCCATCACCACCTGCTTGTTCTGGCTGCTCCTGAGATGCTCGGATCCAGCAGGTGGAGTAGCAAGAAAAGAGGCAGAGAGGCCACTTGGCTGCTTGCTCAACAGGTACAGCAGCCATTTGTGGCCAGCAGCTGCAATCACAGGTTATTTCTGCAGTCCAGCTGGATGCATGAGATTTCAGATGGGCTCTCCAGGAATGTGTGACAAGGCTGCAAAATATGTGAGTACTGTTCAAGATGTGACATTTAGTAGTCCTGGATTAGGGCCAAGGATGCCCAAAAGAGTTTAGATTTCAAAAAATTCTAAAGGTTTCAGCAAACATTTTAAGTGATCACAAAACAAAAATGAATAAGCAATCCAGGGAACTTAGTGCAACTACCATAAAAAGTTCTACAACTCAATGAATTAGTGGGCAGCTTCTTTACAGCAAAAGTAAAATCTATTTTAAAAATTTAAAATGACTTGAATGACTGTGTTCTCAATAGCTTGGATCCATTAGTGATGTGCTTTGGCCCATGTTTTCTCTTTAGAATCCCCTTTACTACTTCCTCTCTCTGGGAAAAAGCCTGCCCTCTGCTTGTGGCTGTTTGAGGAGGGAAGGTGTGGCATGGAGTAAAACCAGCTGCATGGAAAGTCGTGCCCTTATTGGTGAAGCCGAGCAAGATTGTTCAGGGTGGCAGAAGGGGAAAGTGAGTGATGTGCTTATTGTCCTTATTGATTCTCCAGAAAAGAGCTATGACCATTCCCTCTAGTGTTTGCTTCTGATTTCAGCATGTGAGCAGGATTTAGCCACATGCTTAAGCTGGCAGATCCTGTCCCTTTGGGGCCATGATGTGTTGATGAGCGTCGTAACTGTAAGATTCCAGGTTGTCCCTGTACTATTACTTGGTTCATGGACTACTATTTGAATGCCTAGCCAGAGATGGGATCAAAATAAAACCAGAGATGAAAACAGTCTGTCCTACCTATCTGTCTGTCTACCTACCTACTACCACAGGTTTTGTAAAGTGACCAACACCACCATCATCTAGACATCACTCAAGCTCCTTCTTTCCCAAAAGAGTGTAACAGGAATAATCCTAAACCGTTGCTCTGTGCTGCTAAATTGCTATTTCATTTCCCCTCCAAAGTACCTACGCATCATTTGTGAGCAAAATACTCTTTTTTTTTTTTTTTTTTATATGACCAAGCCTGAATAATCAGATTGTAAAGCTTGTTCTGGGATTCATCTGGCTGAGAGGAATCAATATCATTTAAGACCATTATCATTAATGCATGCAACTTGAATCCGAACCAGTTCCATCAGGAAAGTTTTGAACCTATACAGCTAAATTTTCAGCATCAATCCATTCTGTAAAACCACATTGTTAATTTTTATTATTATTTATTATTTGTATTTTAACAGTACCCTGGGGGATTAGGGGCCCTATCAAGGATTAGGGCTTCATTGTGCTAGACCTTGTCTGAACAAATAAAAACCACAGTCTTTGCTCCTCAGAGCTCAGAGTTTTTAACATATCAGGGGATTTTTTTTTTCTGCATGAAATAATTCAGGCCTATAATGTTTGCAAAAAATTGGATTGTTGCATGAAAATTAGCTAATTAGATACCTGATTTTATGCATAAAACTTGGATATAGTGAAAAACTCTGCACGCACAATTTTAGAGGCCACTTTTGAAAATGTGTCCCATAATATTTGACCAGATTTAAAAGTCACACCATGCAACTCTACTATAAGTAATACATTTCTTATAGTAAAGAAATTCATGTAGAAATAATAAAAGTTTTGGGTGCTAAGACAAAGTAAAACCAGCTGTGTAATATATATATTTCTTAAAATGTATATATGCATAAATATATGTAAGAGTGGGGTGTGTGTGTGTGTGTTTATATACTCATTGCACTGGAAAAAAAACTAATTCAAACATAATCCATTACATAAATCACACACTTTAAATTATTTAGATAAAAACAGATGTAGCAAGTTCCTACTGCAATGGTGACTTTTAGCAAAGTGTGTCTTCCTCAGAGCAAACATAGAGGTGGGAACAATGGGTCTTATTCTATTTTCATTAGTAATGTAAATCCAAGATAGCTCTGATTTCAGTACAATCTAGGGTACAACTGGGAGAAGAGTCTGTCCCAATATATTTTAAAATAACATTTACGAATTTTTATGTGATTTGAACATCCTCTAAGCCTAGCAGGGAACAGTTTGCAGAAGCAATAGCTAATATATAAATGCAGTTCTTACATGTTTGCCCTCCCCTATACTGCCAGATATGGTATATGCTGTTGATGTTCAAAATATATGGTAACTCCAGAAACAATGTTGTTTTCTGATTGCTATTGAACTTGTTATTTATTAGCCAATTGATCTTTTATTTTACTTTATTTTATTTTAGGTTTGGATGGAATCACTGTAATCAGGTTCTTTTTGTAGAGGTTGTTTTTCTTCCAGTGTCTGCCATGTTGTAGCTTTTTATATGAATTCTCTTTTGTGGAAAAATGACAATTCTCTTCCCAGTTCCTCTTCTCCAGACCCAGAATACCCTGCTTAGCTTCCATCAGCCAGGGGCTTAGATTCCATGTCTCCTTGTGAAACCACTTCCTCTATTTGGCAAAAGCGCTTCAATACCAGCCCACAATACCTCTTGTGAAACACCTAAGCAATGAATTACTCAGGGGCTCTGCTCATGGGCATGCCTTTTCTCCATCTTTTATCCATTGCTCATCATGAACAACATTTATTTAAAAACTGCAAAACGTGTTTGGAGAGTCAGGTACGAACTTAATCTATTAAAACCTATGCAAGAAAAAAAAGTATCATGGCGTGTGGAAACACAGCTATTTAACTTCCAGGTGCTTTTACATAATGACCACTTAGCCCTTGATCCAGTGCCTAGCACGGAGTGCAAAGTTGTTGCACTTCACCACAGTGTAAGAAGTGATTATGTGTGAGGGCAAATAAAATTAAGCATTAGGCAGGGGCCTCTGCACTGAGCACAAGAGTCTCAAGCCCCTTGCACACCCACTTCTTTACCCTCAAGATGCAGGGTAAAAGATGGATCCATATGTGTCTGAGCAGCCATGAACTTGAACACAATCCCAACATGGACATTAGATGTTTAGCTATACACTCCCCTCTTGGTTATAGTCCTGCTGATATGCAGGTTTCATTTGGTTGCCATGCCATAGTGCTCTCATCTGTTCAGGGTTGGGTTCCTTTGTACATCCCCTGTCTTACTCATCAGTTTTACCTGGTGCTTATTTGTGCAATATTCTGCACCTCTGTGCAGTACGAAGCTCTCTGTGGAAAAGGAAGGGCCAGGGAACCCAGAGCCAGTGTAGAGGCACAGGAGAGTATATTCTTAGCTGGTGTGAATGGTGCTATGACAACTTACACCAGTTTAGGATCTGCCCCAGGATACCAACAGAGAGACTTTCTGCAGATACTCCACTATACATATGTCTAGGGATAGAACCCCTTAGTTCATTCTTCAGGAAACAAAACCTGCCCCTTTACTAAACAGAACCGTTTGGGGAAACTCCACAAGGGCAACTTCACAGAGCTTCCCCCGTCCCTAAAGCCTCATCCCTTAAGGTAAAAAATGAAAGTATACTGTTCTAGACGTAGCTGCCATTTTGTGTCTTCACATATTTGCACAGCTATGTCGTATGAGACGGTCATAAACTTACATAGCTATCCCTTCTTGATGACAACTCTGCCACCTCTACAGTTTTACCTTTTTATGCTGGAAGATGGCAAAATTAAACATCCCTCTCTGTGCTCAACAACACCAATCACATGAACATATCCCCTGTGGAATAACGCATGCTCAGAGAAAATACTTCCTTGGCCTCTATAAGGGCCATTGGCTACTCTCATGCTCAGAGGTGACTAATATCGCTTTAAGTTATTAAATTCTATATTCTCCTTCTCACTTGCTATAGCATGGTAGGAAAAAATGTGATCTTATGTAACTAAATCATAATGGAAATTTAATTTAATGGTACTTTATAAAATCTTTTGGAAGGTCTATTTAAAAAAGTCTTCCACAAACGAAGTGTTAGTTTCAGACATTAAGTTCACTATGCACTAAGATTACTTACACAGTTTAAAATATTTAACAATATATTGACTTTTTAGGGTAAAATGTATTCAAGGTGGATTTAAAGGAAAAACATACAACTTAATAGCCATTGTGGCGATGTGAAATGAAAGATGCTTATGCCAGGACAAAAGTCATACTGCATGTTCTTGGACTAAAATACATAAAACTTTCTGTAATATCTGCAGCTCTCCTCTTCCTTCCCCCTTCCGCTTCCCCCTCCTTTGTTTTTAAAGAAATCCAGAGATCACCACAATTCTCACCTCAGTTCATGGTGCAAGTCTGACATTTTGGCAATACTTCCTGCTGAATAATAAAAACAAGTTTAATTCCAAAGCTTTGGTATTACATTTCGTGGCTCAGCCTATCTGGTATCCTCAGTTGGTGTCAAGAATTGCTTCATGTTAGAGCCATAACATTCACATCAAAATAACAATGTTCATTTTTTCCACTTGATGAAAATCTATGCTGTCCCTTTAAAAAATATATCATGAAAATGAACATTCATAAAATATGAGTCAAGTTTACTTATACCTTAATCAAATTCTAGAGGGTCTCCGAGGGACGGTACTTTCACTGCAGCTGTGCAATGTGAAGTTTGTTCCAGTGCTGATTGAAAATATTTTTGTGCTTCCTTCATTTTAGCCAATCAAAACCCCAAGGTATTCGCTGTTGGCTGAACATTTCCATTATGCAGAGTGACAGTGATAGGTCACAGAGATGGTGCCGAGAACTAACTGGCAGATTTGAAACAACCAGAGTCCCAAAACTTATCGCCAGCCCTGCGTTGAAATCCTTAAGAGTAAAATGCATCTGTCTTTCTCATTGTTCATTTTTATCCCACAGGGGATTAGCCAGTACCATGTTTGCATGCAAATGCATTTTAGATTTGTCTGTAAAAACGTTAATATGATTGGGTGTTGGAGTTTTTAACTCTTTATTGTATACACAGTATGGTTGCTGGACTGAATTCCTTTTTTTCCTCTCCTCTTTTTCTGTCACCTTTGCCATTATGGCTGCTCCTGAAGTCTATGCAGAAACTTCACCTGCTTCACAACAGCGCATCTCACCAAATAAGTGGCATTTTTCACCAGAAGCACATTATAGCCATGTGCTGTTTGAACTCCTCTGGTTTTCACTTGTTTTCAGGATAAACTTTAAAGAGTGGTAGTTCTGAGCCCTAAAGAGTTTGGGTCCTGGCTACCCTGGAAACCCCCCGTCTCTCTCCTGTGATGCCATGGCAGTGCAATCAGCTGACAGGACCCCATTTGAATGGGAGAGGGCTTGTGGCTGGGCAGTGGATGGTCCTCTACTCTGGAACCTTGGTCAGACAGAGCCCAGATTTGATGACCTTCAATGTATGCTATAAGGTCTGCTTATTTTACCATGTTTTCCCTCAAGAGATGGGTTGAAAAGGGGCATGGTTATGTTCAACTGGCTGAATTATAGTTTAATTATGCTGGGCGTTAGGGGTGTCCTGAAGTGTCTAATAATCCACTACAATATTTTGCTTTTATGAATAATGTACAGGTCCTCAAATTTTAGATAAATTAATAAGGAAGACAAATAAAAACAAAAAGCCTGCGTCTGCTTCCATTGAAATCAGTGGCCAAACTCCCCTTGGTTTCAAAAGAAGAATGGAACAGTCCCAAACTTCTAAAGCATTAGACTAAGATACTCCACTAGAACTAATACGAACATACCCAATTCTTCATATTTAGGGGAGGCAACAAGCTGATTGGCGTATCTTCAATTTACTGAATTCTATACGGCCCCAATTCAGCCAGGTTCTCAAGCACATGCCTAGCTTTAAGCATATGAATGGGACTATTCCTGTATCTAAAAGTTAGGCATGTGGTTAAGAACCTTACTGAACTGTGGCCAGTGTGCACACACAATCACTTTTAGGTGCTACTAGTCAGGTATTCTGCAGTCTTGGAGTCCAGACTCCAACAATCCATCACTCTCAAAATGGTATATCTGGTGGCTTTTCATAGAATCATAGAAATTAGCAACGGAAAGGACCTATTACGTAATCTAGCGCATCCCCCCTGCCAATATAGGATTGTTCCTCATTCACGGTATATTTTCCAGTGCTTTGTCCAGTCCAGTTTTAAATTACTCAAACGATTAGGCTACCCTTGGGAGGATATTCCACAGACTAATAGGTCTCACCACTAGGACATTTTCCCTAATATTCTGCCTAAAAATTCTTTTATTGTTTTGCTGTCTCAGGAAAACTTTTTGGTTATATGTCATTGTCAAATTAAATGAAAAGTCAGAGTTTTCAGCATCCAGGACTCCCCACCTCCCTAGTACTTCATTTGATTTTCACATAGCTCTTTGGAAGATTTGTTATGCTGCTTTACCATTTCTAGCCAGAATAGACTTTCTTCTTATGAACTCCAAAACCCATTAGGTTGTTATTACTGGCAGTAAGTACGTTCCATCCATTGCTGAAGACATGTGAAGTGATCCAACTCTAGACACCACCTGAACAAAGTCACTTAATAAAGTAATGGAAATTGGGATTAGAATCCTCCACATTTTTTCTCAAAAGCTGCCGGATATTTGTAAGATGAGAAATGATATGAAAAATGGACTACGCAGCAATGTCAAGTTGTTAAAATTAAATTTGCATGGGTTGATAAGATCATTTTTCTTGGCTACGTTTCCAGCCATAGCCTCTAAAGTTTCTCCCAGAAAAAACGTGCATGTAAGTTGTGCAAGAAAACAGGCATTTGCCAATGCGCATGTGTGCACACATGATCATTGAGTAGTTTGGAACCTGCCCTCCAAATTTGCACATTCACAAGCTGTTTGGATGCCAGCAGAAAATGTGGCCCTCCATCTCTTTATTAAGTGATGTACCACATGCCTAGCGCGAACATTGAATCAAAAGCAATAACACAGGGCATTGTTCTCATGTATTGCCTACTTTTTAAAAATAAGAGTGGGAATTTTCTTTTTAATAGCTTACGTTTTTGATTGTTACGTACTGTGAATCTCACCCATTCAAAATCCAGTTTCATTTCAAAATGGGACACTAATCTCTGGATTCTGGGGATGATCACTTGTGATATTTGCATTTGTCCATAGCCTATGAATAAGACAGTCTTAGAAGAAGCTGAAAGCATTTGAAACATGTACATTCTTCCCAGAAAAGTAATTATATCCAGATTCAGAATAAAAGATGCTACTAAAAATTTATTTGCATACACCAAATCTTGAGCAACTGTGTTAAAGACACACAATTCTGGGCATGGGGCATCCCATCTTTTGAAGTTTTAAAATGTCTGCAGCTAAAATACTTTACCTGTCCTTTTACAAGCAACAACTCTTAAGAGCAAAAAGAAAAAGAGAAAGAAAAAGAAAGAAAAGCATACCTGCAAAATAAATCTGGATTTCCCTTTTAATTCTTCTCTCAGAAGCCTTTTGGCAGCATCGAAAGGCCAGCAGTGAATATGTTTTACGAGATTTACAACCAAGGGCTTAAAGGGCTAGCTTAGTTTTTTAGCATTTTAATAGCCATTTATGAAGAAAGTAAAATGCTCTGTTACATTCTATATCCACAAGACTATAAAAGCACAGAACATTTTTATTTTATATAGCTACAGTACAAAGTTGTGCAGTGAACCACCAATTATGCACAGCAGATAAAGCAAACTTTGGACCAAATCCTGCAATCCTTACTCAGACAAAACTCCCATTGACTCATAGGGAGTTCTTTCTGATAGAGGACTGTAGGATTTTACCCACTGAGTTTTAATTTGAAAGCAGTTAGTACTTTTCACTCTACATGTGAACAGAAAACTGGTCTGATTGTGGAGGTCCTTTGCAGTTGTTTCTCAGTGACATCACTTGACATGACCTTGTTATTAATTTATTGATCTATTTGTTGTCATTTCTGTGGCCTACTTTCTCAAGGAGAGCAGGGGGAAGCCATTGGAAAGAGACTAAAGGTTGTGCACCCACCAGGTTGTGCAGCCACCGCGGTTGTGCACCCACCGCGGCACCGCTACCACTTGGGAGTAGAGGCCAAAGCCTTTAAAAACAGCTCTACCTTTTCAACCAGAGTCTTTTTTTGTATTTTGCAAGGGGAAGGCAAGGGAGTAGGTAAATGGTGGGTTTTGTTGAGTGATGTTTTTTGGACAGGAATTATGTAGGATACAGGGGGAGTTAAATGGTTTGTTGATGGGGAATAGGGAGATGAAGGTGTTATGTACAAAACTGGAATTCTACTGTTGGGATATTGGGAGGGCGGGAGAGAGGGCCTATTGTTTAGTTGTCTGGAGAGTGAGTCTTTGGGAACTTTTCTTTGATTCTTCCCACACTGCGTCTCAACCATCTTGATCTCAATGGCAGTAGGGACTGGGTGTTTTGAAACCCCTCCATCTTTGCAAGTGTGAAGTTAAGAAATGTATTATAGGTTGTGGTACAATTCAAAGGAGCTTGGACCATATTCTAACTTGTTGCAGGGATGTGGTGGTTCTTTATTTTTGTGTTATTAGGAATGTCCTATTAGGCACAGTTAATAGATTTAAGGAAAAAGGAAAAGATATTTATGTAGTCTCCCTCCTCCTCCTCACTGGGATTGAGAGGTCTAGGGTTAGGGTAGGTGTGATATGGTGGAAAGGTAATTTTTATTTGGGGTCTTATTGGGACTTTCTGGAAATTTGGCGAATTGGGCTTCTCGCTGTTGGGAACATTTCCATTACTGAGAAGAGATTTAAGATGTCCTTTGTGACCTACTTCATAAATTCTTACTTGGGTAGACAGCTGATGAAGCCATGATACTTTGATAGACACTATAAGACCTCTAAGCACATTAAGCATTGTTGCCATACTTTGGAGATATGTCAGGGTTTGCTTGTCATCGCTGATCCCTGTTGTGACAACAGAGAAAGATAAGGGAAAATAAGACTTGCATCAGATGTAGGCCAATGACATTTGCTATTGATCAAACTCATCTTGATTTAGGCCTCATCTCTGGACCATACGACATCAGCAGGCAGGTGCCTGGCTCTTTTTCATGCAGTTTAATGCAAGACTGGTAGATAATAAAAATATAATGCTTTATGATATCATCATGGATTGAGGCCCCTGACTTTCACATAAAAACGAATCCTGGCTGGATGTCGCAGCAAGACCTTTGTTAACCCAAACTGGTACTCAGTTCAACATGAGACTTGGGAGGTTTTTGGACTTTCCGAAACTTTAAGAGATGTGTTATTATTTATTTATTTTTACTGTTTAACTTTTGTAACATGGTAGCATCTCAAGGCCACACCCAGGTTGGGCCCCATTGTGCTGGAACAGTAAAAATACATAATAAGAGACAGACTCCACTGCAAAGAATTCAGTCTAAAAATGGATTTGTCTGAGTTTATCGGACATGATACATTTGGGAAGAATTTTGATAATGTCCCTCCCTTGCACCTTATGCTCCCTAGCTGAATTGACTGAGTTTTATCCAGCCTGGTATTGGATTACTCAGGCCTATTTTCATGGATAACATCAATATTCATGTAGATAAAAGACTTTCTGGATGGGTTTGGTTGCTCATGACCACCAGGATATCTTTTGGGGTGATTGCTATATAGATAGTGAACTATTCTGTTGATGGCTTGATGGTACAATATGATCATCTGTTGTCTACAACTATCAATACAATGGTCCATGAATGTCCTCTTCCCACATGTCATTCTCAGAGGTCACATTGGTATACAGGTAGTCTGTGACTGGTTAAATGTTTATAGCAAGGGTTGGTTTGCAGGTCACAATTGTCCTTTTCCAAAACCAACAGATTTTGGAATGTAGAATATTTTAAACCTTATGACATGAAGGCAAAGAAGGTTTTGTTCTCATTCATAATAGCATCCACAAAGCTTAACCCAGTGGAACTGTTCTGGTGGTGGATAGCTGGGTGCTTCCAGGCTGTCATCACTTTTGAAACTGAGGTTTGAACTTTTTTTTAAGATAAGACTGCTATTGTTTGGACAGAATGACCATGCTGATATGAAGAGATCCATGTCTGAAGAGGATAAACATCACATCAGGTCTGGTTGGCTTTTGACCAGTTCAGGTAGCTGAAGTTCTAGTTGGGTGAATGGAACTGTCAGCTACTACCTGTGAGGAGGACCCATGCCTCTCATGGCAGTGATAGTGAAATCAAATGGAAAGGTGTTTGGTCCGTGGTTGTTGGAGATAGTTAGGAAAGTATATGTTGATGTTGACATCCTTTAAGTGTGCTGTCCTTGGCTCAACAAACCATCTCTGGATAGCAGTCATTAATGCCTCAGTGTGAGAATGAGGTCTCTGAGGAGACAGAGTGTGTTTTTTTGAGATGTGGTGCCATCAAGGTGATGATGACATGCAGTTCTACATCTCCTTTTTCATTTGACCGAGCTGGTATGGCATCTTTGCCTTCCTAATGTCCTTCCTGATATTGCTACTTGGATAAGTGTGAGCTGGATGAGGTTCAGTCTGGGTAACAGGGGAAAGTTGTGCTGGCTGGTTGGGGGATTCAGCTAGAGAATATGGTGTGGTGATGGTGCCTCAGCCATACATTTGACTACCCTTCCTCAAGGAGCTCCATGATCTAGGAGTACATTTGATTGCTTCTGGAGACTCACAGAGTTTGAGGGACAAGACTGTCTATTTCACCTGTGCTTAGCATGATAATCAAAACTGTTTTTCTCAGATGTGGACCTTGGCACAATAATCCAGACTGTTGGCACCTCCACGTTATGATACTGTAGTGCACTCTATATGGTGCTAACCTGTAGGGCCACTGCAGCAGCAGCTTGACTGGTTGGCTGACGGAAGCATGTTGCAATGGTGCTGTAGCTTCCTATTTGCATCTGGGTGCAATTCAAGCCAGGTCTGTATCAACTATGTGGTTTGAATCTTAATTAGATTAGGCCTTTTCCTCATTGAAATTTTAGCCATTGTTGTAGCTGCACTAGTTCAAACCCCTCATGTAGGTGCGTTATTTCAACGTAAAAAGCGATTTGCACTGGAAGTGAAAATCAGACTAAGGCATGTTGGTGTAGATCACTTTTTACACTTGTGCAACACATCAACAGCAAGGGTATTGGCACAGCACTGTATTGGCACAGCACTGCTACAGCTACACCAATGGCTAAAACCCCAAGGTAGACAGGCCTTGAGAGACTGTCTCCCTTCCCATATACCACCATCAGGTGCACTCTTGCTAGATGTTCTAAGATTTGAACATTCAAGTGTTGCAGGCAGGTTGTTTCCAGCAGTGGGCCTGGAATCTGGAATTTACTTCCTCTGTTGGTCCAACAAAACCCAAATTTAGTTAATCTAAGACATAGTGCTCAACTCATCCATTTACTCCAGCTTTAGCCTGAGGGTAGTTTAGGTATGCTTAGACTCTGGTTGTTTGAATGTATATATGTGCCTAAAGATATAATAGACTGATTCTGATCTCCCACTGGCATAAATCATGAGTGACGTCATGGAAGTCAGTAGAGTTAAATTGGTATCAAACCAATGTAAATGAGAGTAGAATCAGGGCCATAGTCATAGTTATATTTTTAAAAAATATTGAAATGTTACCAAATAAAATGTGGTGTCTAATTATTTAGGGCCTGGTCCTGCAGACCCCATGCAGGTAAAGCTTCAATTAACTTCAGGATGGGGGCCTATCGCTTCATAGGACTGATATTATTTCTGACAATGTTTTAGGTCTGTGGCATGGAACAAAGTAAAGGTATGGAAATAATAAATCCATTGAAGTGGTTTATTTTTGAGCATTCAGAGCTAACCACTGCAAACCTACCAAATAGTGAGTTCATTTAATTGATTAGAACAAGTTGTGCTGTTGAACTTGATTATCTACTGTCAACAGACATTTCAGCCCTTGCATTAAAAGGGAAGGTTGCTGATGCCTGTATTAAAATGGGTTTTCTTTCATATTTCAAAGCTGTCAAGGCCATTTGATGGGGGAAGAATGGTTTTAGGATTTAATACTTTTGCAATTAAAGAACCATTTTGGAACACTGTTTGAGAGAAACATAGGGAGGGACATAGCTGGGGACTGGGCTACAGCTGTCTGCTGGGTTCTCAATGTGGTGTGCATTATCTGTGAGTTATTAGCTTTATTTTTCTTTTACCATCTAACATTCCTGTTCAGAAATGTACATCTAAATAAATTAGACTAGGACATAATGTCTTATATCTGTCTTAACTCATGTTTCTCAAGAAGAATATTCCCTGCTCCTAGCATTCAGATCTTCCTGGCTGCTTGGAAGTTGTGACAATAGTTGAAGCCAGCATTAACAGTCTTCAGACAGACAACAAATGATGAATGCTGTCATGCAAATCTGGGTGTTACACAATTGTTAATAACCTGTGAAGCTCAGAAACCATGCCTTTGATATACTACAGTGGGATTTTCAAAAAGCACTCAGTGCTAGCCTAACTCTGCTTCTTCTGAAGTTACCACTGATTTTTAGTTGTTTAAAAATGTGGTGGATACTACCAATAGCTAACAAAATGTATATTAATCCTTCTTGATTAACTCATTTGTGTTTATCAAATTAAATTTAGAAATGTTTAACATAGTAGGATGAAATCCTGACCCTGCAGAAATCAATGATAAAACTCCAACTGACTTCAAGAAGCGTAGGATTTCATCCACAGAGTATAATATTTTGTTAATATGCTGTGTGATTACTAACACAACTGCATCTAAGGGACAATTGTGCAGTATATTACAATGAATTATGCATACTGTTAATTTCTCCTTCATGGGCAAGATCAGCTTGGTCACCCTTTAAATTACCACCTGCTGAACTGTGCTGTGTAGACCAATAAATATGTTCTAAAACAACCAGTTTATATCAGAGAATGACCCATAAAGGATCATAATGGATTCAGACAGTAGTAATACAATATGATACTAAAACAGTCTGGGGACTATCAGGGGATGGCTATGATATATCTGGCAGGTTATCAATCTCCAAAGTGCTGCATCACAAGTCCTGAGGCTGTTCAAGTGCTATTGAATTTGTGACTCACTTTCAATTAACACTAATGTCTCAGGGACTTCTCAGACTTCTGTTGGACTGCAATTATGTTGCTCAGACTAAACATATTAAATTAATTACAGCAAATTAGGCACTGCTCCCTGGTGACTTGAGGCCTGCTAAAAGGCTGCTATGGTAGCTACTAGAGATTTGCCTTTACCTACTGCTTTTTGGATTCAGGTTTTCTTGCAGGTTCATCTCTGAGCAGGGATGGATTCTTCCTTGATTGATCAGGCAGTTATTACTAGATTAAAGGGACTGATAGAATACTATTACATGGACCAATATATGTGACTCAGGGGGACCCAGAATTACTTTCTTCAGTGTTAGTGTACTGCTAAGGGCATACTGCTGTAACGGCATTGGACTTTCAGGGAGGTTTTGCTGTGTGAAATCTGCTAGCAGCTTCATTAACACAATTGGAAATAAGATTTACTAGTAGCACTGTTCAAGCTGTTTTCTTAAGAGGTGGAGTAAGTGCTATTCTCCTGGAGCCCTCTTGCATTCTGAGGGTTCCCCAGTGCTGGCGAAATGGAGAATGGAGAAGACTGATGTAATATTCACCATTATTACTATTAGTCATATAGTCATAGTCTGGTAATGACCAAATCTGCTGGGCACTACCCCTACACAGATGAACACACAAACCCTAATTTGAAGTGCTCACAGGACAAGCAAGGCAAGGCTGAGGGAGAGTTTTGAACTCCACTACAATGTTCATTTTTCAAAACACTCTCCTTCATCTGTTGTTCAAAAGCTGGTCATCCTAATACCTCAGCCTAAACAGATGTAAAATACGGAAAATTAGCAACTGTGGGACTTGATGGCTTCTGGGATTGCTAATGCATTTACAGAGCCTTTTACCTCAAGGTTACTAGTTCTAAAATGGCTGGATCAGTTGTAACCTTAATTAACCATTTAATTACCTGTGTGAAATGAAAGTTGATCTCAGTCCTGTTCCCATGGCCACTTGAGCATATCACAAAAACCACTGACAACTGGCAGGTACTGCACAGAGGCCAAGGAATACATTGTTATGTGGAGGCTGAGTTACCATTTCAATTTTGGGAGGGTGTAAGGCCTAGAGAAAACAAGCATAAATTTTGCGCTTCCACTGCGATTGTCTGTGCTACCAGCCTGTCCTGTGTACTGATAGAAGGCTTCAGTGTCTAAGGCTGTCAGTGTGACTCTGGCACTTTTCATAAGCACTACGTTTACTTCAAAAGAATAGTGAGAGGGTTTTATTTAAAGGGCTCCTCAAAAACATGGGATATTAAATAAGCAGGCCTCAATTCAGAACTGAAAAAAAATCTGCACTGGAAGAAGTTCTATGTATGGTTTATATATCTTGGCATCTACTTTCATGCCAACACAGCAGTGCTGAGTGGTGACTCATTCTTGTCTGGTTTATTTAAAAGTAGGGGGCTAAGAGGAATAAGAAAATTAACACAGCATAATAATTTACTTTTTATTTTAGAAATAAGAGTCCCTGTGTTTTCTGTTGACTAGTATTAAGCACAAGGCCAAATGAAGAGATTTGATTACAAAATGTCTAGAATGAAGTATTGCTAGCTTAGTGTAGCTTAGTGCAAACTGTAAGAATATTGCTGCAAAATGAGCCTTACATTTTATTTTATAAGATGATGACACAGGTATTAGTGTTATTCCCCAGTGACTTCTGCTAAAGAAAACAAAAAGTTCTATATTAATGTACTGTCCTTAGAGATTTCCTGAAACAAGACCTAAAGAGGTAGTTTAATGGAACATTTTATTCCTAAACTCCAGGATTTTTTTATTTCAGTTATTAACCTGAAAAATAGAAGTCAGATGTTTCCATTTATAAATATTTTATTGAAAATGCATTATGAGAAACTTTTTAACCCATTCTCAAACAACGTAGTACCACATTTACCTTCTCCTGGCTTTGTGAAAACTCAGATGTTTATCATTTCATTTCTTAATATAGAAGTATAGCTGTGGTCAGTGATATAAATTTAGGGCATCATTGAACTGAGACTTATGGATTAAAATATTTCTCCTGAACCGTTGTATAATGTGGTAATTATAAGTGGAAATGGGACTGTGGTCAGAAAAGGCCTCTAAAGTTTTGAAAAACTACATTTGAGGCTCTTGGAATAAGTAGGACCCAGCAGGTAATGCTCTTAGCAGCAAGGGTTCTGCTTCATATTGTGGTTGATTAGGAAAAACAAGCTCTGGTAAGCAGACAGACGCCTTCTGCAACTGCCAGTGGCTTGGTTCACTGACAGCACTCAAGGCAGAACAGCCTCAGATGCATCTTGTGTTTCTTCTGGATACCTCATTCTTTCTTATCAGTGCCCTTCTTATCTCCATATTCTTTCTAGGACATTGATTTCCAAGAATTCAGAATTGCTCATTAGGCACTTTTTTTGTTGGTGGTGCTGATTAACCTCTACAACCCATTGGAGCTCCACACATTCCTTTACATAAATGACCTATAGGAATTGCAAAGGCTCTTTTGGAAATTGAATAAGACCCTTAACTACTCCAATAGGTTATTTATATTTAGGCAATGTGATATCTTATATTTAAATGTGCTAATATGTTTGTGTCATCATTTCTCCTCAAAACACCCTCCCCCACCCCACCCCACCCCACCCCACCCTTTTTTTTCTTTTTGTTCAGATTCTTGGGTATGAAAACTGAAACAAGTCTCTCACCCTCAATAGATAACTTTTGGCTAACCTGCCAAAAGTGCCAAAATAATGCAAGTACTGTATTAAAACAGATCTCAGGGACCGTGAGATTTCAGTTCTTCTGGTATTATTTTAAGAACTCGTTATATTTTTTTTAGTCATTTAAGAGTCTGCTTTAAATATAATACAAGAATACATCTTAAAATTGCAATATTTCCCTAATTTTGCATTTGAATTTTTTTTTTGGTCTGTTTACTTTTTTAATTTCTGGAGGTGTGCAATAATTCTACTTTAATTTTGTTTCCTATTAAACAATGACACTGTGTAATAAGAAATAAAACTAAAACCTTATACTAGAGATCTTCTTTCATGCAGAAGGATTGATCATCCAAAACTGATCACAAAAAGTAAACACCAACACAGCGAGTAACAATTTGAGGTGATGGTACAGTATGTGCAAATTAATTTTTGTTTTACTTTATTCTTTGGGTGTATTTCTTTGTGAAATATGTAGGAATTTTGTTTAAGGAGGAAAGACTACTTTTTGGTATATTTTCTTGTGACCTCAACATGCAGTGCGCATATATATATATATACACACATACACAGTATACTTAAATAAATGCTTATTTGGCCTTCACTTAGTACTCTTCCTTTGCATATATCTCACTGTGAAGCTTTGTTATAGTTTTAGCATGGATCCTGAACTTCTTACTGCCTGTAACTAATGTAAATCTATTATATATTTAAAGTGAAAAGCTAATTTTAATAGGTTTTCTTGTAACCTAAATGTATATAGTGTGCAATTTAAAACAAAAAAAATCATGTAACTGACAGAAGTGCACCAATCATCACCATTTGATTGTATGTCATTCCCCTTCATCTGTTTGTGTCTTTCAGACTGTAAGAACTCCAGGTTTTTAGACAACCCCTAACCCAATGTGGGCCTAATTCCCATTCAGTCTTAGGGCAGTACCATGGTATAAATGTTTACATTCTGCATGTATATGCACACCCATGTATTATATACATGTGACAGGCTGTAGCCTTTAGATGCTACTCCACTATGAATGTTGATTAATATTAATAATTTGAACTGAAGAGTAGGTTCCCTCACATACACCAAAAAAGAGCAGCTGATCCATTCAACATACACAGCCATGTACTGGCTCTTTTGTCTGAGATCCTCTGGAATGTGAGAGGTTTCTGCTCTCCACTCTTCAAAGGGCTAAGTGGAGTTGCTAGCATCTGCAGGAACCTTTCGTTTATTTACAGTGCACTCAGGAGAAATTGACCTGAGTTGGTGGGGAGGACCACTCTGTGGGAGAAATGACTACAGTAGATGGACTTGGGGAACCTGCCAACATCCTTCTCCGCAGATAGGTTCTCAAATCCAGAGGCTTTAGTACTGTGTTTAAACATTTTTCACAAAAGGGAGGGGACAGTCAAGTATGCTTATAATTATGTTGTGTCCCCTGCTCCTTTCTAGAATTCATCTCTACACTTGTGCTAAAGCAGGACCTGAGGTTCACCCCTTGCCAGAGAATTGTGCTCCAGAATCTCAACACTCATTCCTAAATAAATAAATGCTTGCTTGAGTCTGCAGACAGCTTGAAACAATAGCTTTAAGAGCTGTGAACTTCTCCATTTCAACTCAGCTGAGGCCTGGGTAGCTGTGCTGCTTGGAAAGCATAGCAAAAAAACCCCATCCTCACAAAAATTATCTCTAAGGAATTTTGTGGCAAGGAGTATTTCTAGCTATGAACTGTACTTGTGTGTCTCTCTAAGAGTATGTATGATGGGGCTATACAAACCCCACACTGGGCCCAGAAGAGTTAAAAGGCAATACTGGGCCCAGATAGCCACACCCCTCCAGCACTGAGCATGCTCCAACTGGAGGCTTGAGTTAAAAGGAGCTCAGAACCAAGGCAAATGGGCAGTGGACAGGCTGCAGGAGAGATGAACATATCTCTGGGAAGCCAGACAGAATGTTGACCCTGAGAGGCGGCACAGAGCAGGTAAGGCCCATAGGCAGTGCCTTCTCCAACCACTGTCCCCCTTTGAGAGCCAGCAGCTTTGGTAGGACTCTGCTCATTTAGATTCTTTTGTTAAGTGATGGACTGTACGGGCCACACCCCAGACTGAAGATGCACATAGGTAGGAAGTAGCTCAAGGCAGCAGACTTAGACTTGCTGCAGCGAGGACCCTGCCAGTGTTGCTTCCCACAGGCTCTATGCTGGGATCTGGTGGAGAGGGAGGTCCTGGGGGCCCCCTAACACAGCCCCTTTAAGTGCAATAGCCCAGATATGGCTGGAGGCCAAAACACTCCTGCCGCTACTACCCCCCAACAGAGGGACAAAGGGCTGGAGGTCATGTGTGCTAACTGCTAGGCAACCTGGCCCTTGGAGCCACTGCTCCCTCCCCCCAAGTATAGTATGTTTACACGGAAGCTGGAAGGGTGCTTCTCAGCACAAGAGATAGACATGCACTAGCTCTGCTTGAACTTGCCTACTAAAAATTGCAGTGTGATAATAGTAGTGTGGGTGGTGGCTCGAGCTAGCTACTAAGTACAGTCCCATCCAACTCCCTAGGAACATACTCAGGGAGAGCAAGTTAAGTATGTACTTATGAATTTTGCTGAATTGGGGACTGTATGACAGGCACAACATGCTTCAAAATGGCTGTACCGTAATATATGCAAGGGGGCATCACCAGCTTTCTCTGGCAAAGGCCCAGAGGTCATACTGCTGGTTTCTGCAACAGATGCAAACTATGTAAGTGATTTTTTTCAAGGGTAGTTCCAAAGGTGGTTTGTTCCAGTCAGCAATCCAGCACAGAGGTCATGAAGGCATGAATCACCATGACAAGGTCAGTATCTGGAAACAGAAAAAGACAGAAACTTTGAAATAGTTTGGAGATTGAAAAAAGATACTGTTGGCCACTGCTGAAATCTAGTCTTATATATACAATACATGATCTTGAGTCTTTAGCATTTAAAACTAATTAAAATGAAAGTGAATTAAATTGATCTAATAAACATAGCCTTAAACTAGTAAAACAAAATGCCATGCTGGCTGACCTGGCAATGATCATGTAGTCTAAGTGGCATTCAGTTTTCTGGAACATCAAGTTATTTCTTAGTCTGATGTTAACCGGAAAATATTTTACAGACCTCTCTCAGTAGGTTACATTGGATTTGATTCCAGTGTCTCCTTGGGCAGTAATGCTAATGGAAAAAGAAATGCACATCTATGTTGTTTTAGCTGCTGTAGAATAACAGGGAACTCAAACCTACAGTACACACTATCACCTCGTCAACTGGTAAATTACTAAATAGGAATTTTATGAAATTACTTAATCAATGTTTGTGCAGATGTCTTCCAGGAAAAGCACTTTTGTGTCTGTTTAACCCCTTTGTATAACAGATGGCTAGATACCAGTCATTTTCATTTCAACCAACCAGACATTTATATTTTAACACATCTTCTTTGAGCAATTATTCGGCATTGTAATCTATCCAGTAAAATTGACTTAACACTTTTTCTACTTTGAATAAAATTAACTTTCATGCAATGTTCTATTTATTTATTTTTTTTACCTACGAACAAAGGAACTCATAACAGACATTTAGGACTTCTTAAAATTTGTATTTCATTTTAGTTTGTAGATTTAAATTAAAAACCATCTGCTATTGTGATATATTTTTATTGTGATTCTGTAATGAACACTAGATTGGTCCAGGTCAGCTGTTGCTTCTGATTGGGGTGGGGGGACATTGAAATTAGGATATTGGTCATATTTTTGACCGCCTGATACTTTCTTTTTTTTTTTTAAAAAAAGAAGTGACTCGTAGTTAGAATTGTGTGACTCACTGATATTTTTGGTTTGGTGGCCGAACTGAAACATTGAGGGGGAGGAATTGTTTTGGGACAATCCCCAATGAAAACTTTTTCAATTGTCTGGCAAAACAAAATTGTTTGACCAGCAATCAAATTTTCTCAATGTTTACTTTCACTCAAAATGAAACGTCATTTTTTATTAAAAAAATTAAAGTAAACTTCAAACTGAAAAGTTGTTTCAAACAAAAAAATGAAATTATTTGTTTCAAAAATGTCAAGACACACACTTTGATTTTTTCAGAATCTTTTTGTTTCTTTGTTTTCAGAAAATTTGATGATTGAGATTTGTTTTATGAATTGGTGAAATGTTTAGGTTGACTCAAATCTGCATTTTTCACCAAAAAAAGTTGTCCGAAAAATGTCACCTAACTCTACTTCTGGTTCAGCACATGAAAGTTTGTGGGGGAGAATCTAAAACACCAGCTCTGATTCTGAAATGATTGCCATATCAGAACAAAGATACACAGGTTAGACAGAACTAAGCTGATTTCCCTTTCCTTCCCCTAGTCCCTCCCCCAAAGTTTATTCTAGCCTGAGTTCTTTACAGTCTATCATGGCACCCCAAGCAAATCTCTTCAAGATTGACTGCTGTGCTGTGCCTGTGACTTTTAACACACTGTGCCAAGGCTGTGCTGTAATAAACCCCTAATGACAATTCATGGAAAGGTAGAAGAATCTACCACATCACCAACAGCCACACTTTTTCACCACATAGAGCTTAGTCATTTACAGGCTTAGTGCCAAGACAGAGGGGTAGTGGGGGGTCTGGGACCTAAGAAGTATTTTCTTTCTTTGACATGAAACATTTCCAGAATGCTGTTTCTCTCACTTCTAACTCACATGAGCTTTACTTCTCATCGTCCCTTCCTTACTTTCACACTTCCCAGGCCAAAATTCTGGTTACAGATTTGATTTCTTATACACACGAGTTTTAATTTTTATGTAGTGAAATGCAGAAGTCTGTTTTACACTCATTTCTGAAATATGTTTTTCTGTCTTCCCCTCTTTATTTTTTGTCTCTTGCTTTCAAATCAACTTTAAGCTCATAAGCAAGAGAGAGGAAAAAACAGGCCAACATATTTCAGGAAGGAATGACAATCAATGTATTGTGTAAAATTTCACCACATACCCCTGAACACTGCATGTTCGTGTGATATGGCCCATTCTTTCTCAGTATTTTCAATCGGAGAATGAAACAAGATTATTCTTCTGCTTTTAAAATCACTCATTTAAAAAAGCTAAGGTACAGATGGAACTAATGCAATTTGGCCCAGATTAAGATCTGGCCCTAACTGTAGTCCAGCATTGCATATGAAAAGATGTTAATTGGCTCCATTCTGTTTTTGAGAGCAGATAAATAATACGTAGTGAGAGCATGTCATTTTAGGACACGCCATTATTCCATTGCACATGTGTTGAGTCTACCTGCAGCCAACAGTTCAGATGGAGCCAATGTATAGAGTTGACGTGGTTGTTCAGCTTGTTGTATGTTGGAATGACTGACAGTATGGAAGGCGTATGAGAAGAACTCCAGTAACTGAAAAGATTGCATGAGTGCATAAGCAGATGTTTCTTGTGATCCCATGATGGCGGGGGGGGGTTGTCGTGTCTCAGAATCATATAGTTAAGTTTGTGTATTTGGGTCTCAGTGTCTTGTGGGTCTGTATATATAGAATACGTGTAAGAAAGAGTGCATAGATGAACTAGTGGAGGTAGGAGACATGCCACCCTTCCTCTCATCACAATGTGTAGTGGGAACTAGAGGAAGATATGGGGTTAATATAAGGCAGTGGTGCTCAACCAGTGGTTCGCATATCCCTGGGGGTAGACAGAGGTCTTCCAGAGGGTACATCAACTCATCTAAGTATTTGCCTAGTTTTACAACAGGCTACATAAAAAGCACTAGCGAAGTCAACACAAACTAAAATTTCATATAGATAATGACTTGTTTATATGTAATGTAAATACAATATTTATATTCAAATCGATTTATTTTATAATGATATAGTAAAAATGAGAAAGTAATCAATTTTTCAGTAATAGTGTGTGCTGTGACACTTTTGTATTTTGATGTCTGATTTTGTAAGCAAGTAGTTTTTTAAGTGAGGTTAAACTTGGGGGTACGCAATGACAAATCAGACTCCTGAAAGGGGTACAGTGGTCTTGAAAGGTTGAGAGCCACTGATATAAGGGAAGCAAACAAGACAAAGAATGGAGGAACAGAGGGAAGAAGGGGAGAAAAGAGGGGGGAGAAGTGTAAGGAAAGAGACAATATGAGCAAAGGGAGGGGAACTCGGTGAGGAAACAAGGGAGATGAAGCGGGAGACAGAGCATTAGAACGGTGTTTGAGTAAGGCTGATGTATCCATGTCCAATCTAATATTTTCTGTCACTCTACAGCAAATGATTCACTAGCACTGCTTTCATAATAATTAATTTATTGGGCAAAATTCTGAAGTTTTTTCTAAGTCCTTACTCAGTCAAAACTTTTATATATACACATTTTATTAACAAACATATGTAGACATTAGAGTGAATGGTAATGCCTAATACAGTAATAAAAACATCCATGTCCTACATGTAATATTATACATCTCATGGTTAGTGTAGCTATGCATTTAACAAACAAAATATAATGATCAATTTGAAAACCAGACCTGAAGAAGAGCTCTGTGTGGCTCAAAAGCTTGTCTCTCTCACCAACAGAAGTTAATCCAATAAAAGATATTGCCTCACCCGCCTTCTCTCTTCAATTTGAAAACACTCATTGCCTACTCACTTTGCTGATGACCAGCATATGTGGTATTGCTTGAAACACCATACGAATGGAATGAAAATCAAAGAATCTTATTGGTGATTGACATTGCTGTGGTGCAGATACTGTATTTACAACAAGTGCTGTTCTTTCATCATCTCCATAAGGTATCATAGGCCTCTGAAGTTTACTTTAACACATTTTTAGAACCTTAAGGCTAAGGAATTTGGACACCCAATTTCCCTCCTTAAAACTCCCTTAGGTAACCTTTTCAGTCAAATATTTAAAAATGACTTTTTTCCCCTTATTTTACAAAATAACTTTTAATTGGAGCTGGATGAACAATAAGGAGAATGTATTCCCAAAAATGTTTACAAAATCCAACTCACAATTTGATTCATGCTTCTTCTCCCCCGCCCCCCCATATTAATGTTCAGGCAACTGGTTCTTTTCATATGGATGTGTGTTGAGGTGCTGTTTGTGAAAAGTCTTGTACAAAGAGCAGTATTTGTCATTCTTTGCTGTTCATTATTCATTCCTTATCACTTGCTATTCTATTGTTTTAAAAATTTCAGTCTTCCAGTCAGGGAACAGAAACAGCATCATGTTACTTAGGTGACCAATAACACACAGTGGATAGTTACGTATTTGTGGGTAATCCACAGGATGTAATTTATCTGGGCAAATGATTTGATGAACAAGGGCCAAAACACAATTGGGAAAATTATGATAGTTCACGAATAGGACAAAGGGGAATTTGTCAAGTACATTGTTATGAACAATACTCCTAGATCCATTTTTAATCAGTACAAATAATGTAACCCTCCTTATTACCACAACCATATGTTCTAGAGTTTTTATTCCAGTTTTGCTGTCAGGGCTTGATCCAAGGAACATTGAAATCAACAGCAGATTCACCATTGGATGAGTCCCTAACTTGAATGTGGGCTAGTTGCACCCATCATTGAGGTTTAATGCCCAATAGTGACACATCAGATGTGTACATATACTTTCTGGTGCCATTCTGAAAATGATTCTGTTGTGGCTTAAGCAGCCATCTAAAAGTCTTAGCTTTATGACAATGAATTACTAGTCAAAAACATTTATTATATGACATTAATAGTTAATGTACATTAAAACCCAGTGTAGCTGCTTTTTTTCCACAGTTACTGCAACCTCGTGAAATTTAAATGAATGATTAAGTACTTGTCTTGGAGGATTGGATTGTTGCCTACTTCACTCATCTCAGTGTTGTATTTTGTTGTTAGGGGCAAGAGTACTAAAGTGCTTTTGATGTATTATTGAAATTGCACAGAGAGGTGAACGGTACTTGGCTGAGTTACTTACTCCTGGGCGAATTCTGCACTGCTGCATGCATGCACAATTCATGTCCCCCGCAGATTTCTTTGCTTCACCGCAGAAAATTATGGGAAAGCAAAGGGAAGCCACAAGAGTGGGTCAAATGCCCCTCCCCAGCAGTGCGGGTGTGTTGTTTCAGGTGCTCATAGCAGCCAGAGGAGAGGTAAATCACTGTGGGGGGGGAGGTAGAGCTGGGGACACCCCAGTTGGTAGCTCCTACCCTGTGGTGGGCTCAGCTGCTAGTCCTGGCTGGGCTGGGCTGAGGGGAGTGGGAGAGGACAGAACTTCCTCTTCCCCTGCAAGAAGAGTCTGAGGCCAGGTCAGACCACTCCCAGAAACTTCCCCAGCTACAGGGAGAGAGAGAGAGAGACACACACACACACACCCCTCTGCTTTCTGCCCCCATCGCTCCTCCACTGTTGCTGGAGGGATCAGTGTATGGGGAGATGCTCCCCTGTTTGCCCAATCCCTGTGCAGATGGTCCCCCCCAATACCTAGGCCCCCACCGCAACCAGGACCCTCTTCAGAGACCTGCCCCTCTGCTCTCATGCCCCCTCCATCCTGACGAGACCCCCCACACACCCACCAAGCACTCCCCTAGCACCCAGACCCCCCCACTAAGCCTCCAACACCCAGACCCCACTGCTGAGATCCAACCACCTTCACCTGGACCCCCTTGCAGAGTCCCATTCCCCCTGTACCTGGAACCCCCCAACAAGCCCCATGCATCCAGATTCCCCACACACACCTGGACTGCCCACACTCAGATTGCCCCACACAGAACCCTCTCACCCCACACTTGGATCTCCCCCACACTAGGATCCTGCTGGGCTGAGCCTGCTTGCCCCAGACTTGGATTGGGAGCCAGGGCTGGGTGTGCATGTAAGACTCCATCCCTCTTGCTTACTATCTTGGTGCACTTGGTGTGGAGGGGCAGGGCTGCCCTTGCACTTTGTCAGGGTCAAGTGTAGTCTCACTGCTGAGTCAGTGTCCTGGGAAGGAGGGGCTTCAAGGTCATCTCCCACCTCCGTGCAGCCAGTGGCCTGTGCTCCACACTGCCATGCTGGAGCTTCCACATTTATTTATTGACAAATAAAGTATGCAGAATTTTAAAATATTGTGTGCAGAATTTTTATTTTCTTGGCGCACAATTCCCTTGTGAGTAGTTACTCTATTATTCAGAAGATTTGATTTTGAAAGTGAATTCCAGACTGCCAGTTCATAGATAAACCCAAGAGAGCAAGGCATGACTGGAATTAGATAAACTCAATCATTTTCTGTGTTTGAATGATAATGCAATTTGTATCACTAGTCTGTCCACACACACACACACACACACACACACCAATTTGCCAATCACCAGGACATGCTTTGCACACCAAATGAAATTTGTGCAAAGAGGTTCACATAAAACTGTCTAAGTTTGGTGACATTCATGAATAGTTGAGAGAGAAGTTCTTTTGGGCAGTGAAGTTTTACGAGTATTTGTTAATCGAAGCTTTTGCTTCTTTTGGAAAATGTCTGCCGAATTTTCAAAAATAGATAAACTTTTGGCAATGTTTCACACCATAAAAGTTATTGCAAAATCCCAAAGTATTTAATTGGCACCACAGTTATGTTCAGCAAATGTTTTATTTATAGCTATATTTAATAAGTTTCTTCCCCATATTTGGGTCAGGATACCTATTTCCTTCCCCCCGCCCCTTAATGAGGAGGCAAGCTGCTAAAGACCAAGAGGAAGATCCTCAGCTCATGTAAATTGTCATAGTTCCACTGATGTCAATGGCTCTCCTCCAAATCCTCATTGGTTCCCTTTTTCCTTTCCCTTTCCCCATTGGCCAACCAGCTCTTTTATCAAATTCTACAGCACTTTTTTTCATAAGGTTGAAACTGATAAAATTCTATAGCAATTGTTCTAAAACATTACATAACTTATGGTAATAATCATATCCTTCCTTTAAGTTTTTTGAACCATCCTATAGCATTCTGTGTGATACCATTCTATATAATTGCATTCTGTGGGATACATCAAAAACTTATAGAAAGGTTATCATTCTTGATTAAATTCCATAGCTATGTCCGTAAGGCCCTCTTGTACCCTATGGGACGCCTCTTTTTTGCAGGTGGATTCAAGTTGAATTCTCTATGATTTAACTAAGAGATGCTTGCATTATGGATATGGCCAAAATGGAGTTCAAACACATCACAGCTTTCCTTAGCATAGGGCAATTGGAAGCTGAGTCTGTTCTTTCACCTCTTTTCTTCACAAGGAAGTGCCACTGAAAAGATAGCATTTTTGTGTACATAACTGCTGCTTGTTTATCTTCTATGTTTTTATAATAAGATAGTATACAGAAAAACAGTTCAATGTAATGTATATTTGGGGGAAAAAATCTACATTTCATGTAGTTTGCAAATAGCCACTGAAAAAAGGCTTTTATAACACCATTCCACATCTTACATAATCCCAAAATTGGCTTTAAATATTTATGTATGGCCTATTTAAAAAAATATTTTCCTCATGTTCCAAAATCTTTCAAAACAAATGGAAGTTGATACCTTTTAGAAAATGGCCCATTTCAGCAAAAATTCAACCATCTTCCTCTTTAGTTGTCATTTAGGGCATAATTGAGCCTCGTAGGCACATCCCATACTAAGTGGCAGTGTGGAACAGCCCTGCCCCAGAGCAAGCCTAGGGAGACATTCTGCCAGAATATTTCCCAGAGCTCCTGGCACACAATGACTGTGCTACCCCAACTGTACCCATTTAAAGGATCAGCTTACTTTCCCTCTGGCTGATGTACAACAGAAAAGAGCCATTCTCTTCCCCTCCCCCCCTCCCCCCACAAGCCGTCCTTTGCAGAATAAGCAGGGAGGGTCTGAAATTTTACCCAGTCCTTATATGGACCACTGAAAGAGAAGGGCAGGCCCCTTACATCACTCCCCTAGCCACTGTGTACCTATGACTGGGCTAGAGAGAGTCTGATCCTGCAACAGAATGATTAGATGTGTCTGTATCAATTTATGGCAATTCCTTCATGTCCACTGTTTTTTATCCTCAGCACATTTGAAAAGGCAGCTGTGAGGTTATTAAACCCTTATGGAAATATTCATTTAGTACCAGCAATCTGGATATTTTATTTAATTGTTAATTCTTCATCCAATTTATGTAGCATATTATTAAACTTCCTTTAAAAACTAATTATGTTCAAACTCTGATATTAACATAGATACTTGCCCTTCCAAACAAAGCAAGAATACTATTACAGTAGCACAATACAAAACCTAGTCAGAAGACCTTTATTTTGCCCAAGGCACCACCTGTGCTGAAACCTGAATTAAAAATTCTACTCTACACTAGCTGGGGATTCCTCTGCATCCAGGGAACTCCTCGTTGCCCATTTAGGGAAGGTTTATGGCCTTTTATGACACCAAAGGGGACACATCTTCTGGCTCAGCTCGAATAAGTGGAAGAATGAAGTGTACCACTACTGCCTTCAAGTTCCTCATTCCATCATCCTAAGGAGAGTTCAAAGCATGATGGCTAGTGCGTATGTGTTCTGCTGCTCAGCTCTGTTGGATGGAATATAATGACTTGGTGAAGTGTATTTGAATGTCATCCTTTAAGACCACTTTGCAAACTATAAGCCCTAATACTGTTAGCTAACAGAGAATGTCCTTTATCTCTACTCGTAGGGGCTTGTGTTTTAGGAGCAGAAGGTCCTAAATTCTATTCCTCCTATCGATTTTTTTTTTAATTAAAAAGATTACTTTGAAATCTGCATGTACATTATGCAGCACAGAGCCAATAAGAGCATGGGTTATCTTTATTGCCTTGAGGAGTAAAGGCAGCCCTTTGAGTTGGGGAGCTCAGAAGTGGCTTTCATCTTAGCGTCAAAAAGTTTTCACTCCTCTCTCAGGCTATGCACAGGTGGGACGCCAATCTCTTCCACCTCACCCCCAACACCTAGCTAGTATTCATAGTGATTCATGTCTGTGTATACATTGTTGATGTCTGTGTGTCATTTTTACTGAGGCTTAGAGGAAATATGTGCCAAATTACACACAAACTATGAGCTATGATTCACTGCAGTACAGTTTAGAAGCGTTTAAAATGAGATAAATGAGAAAAACATGTTTCCTTTAATTAATGTGGTATATTGCAGAACATTTGTTAAATTGAGAAATGATCATGTACCTTGAATGCACGCTGGAAAAGGAGAGACCACCCCTTTCTTGGTGCCAGTAAGACATTTCTATTTCCCAAACGCTCAGCCTTGGGGCTTGTTTCTAGACTGAGAAATCTGTCCCAATTTAAAGAGTCTGCATAGAATGCTTCTGCATGCTACTCTGGCAAATGGGATGTTTTTTATTCTCCTACAAATGCTGCATTGCACACTCATCAGATGGGAAGTTACTGCATCTTCATTGATCTTTCAGCCATTTAAGTTCAAAATGACATATTACCCCCAGTGAATTTTTACAAGTTCCCCACCCCCTTTCAGGAAATCTGCACATATGTTTCCGATGACTGAGCAAAGCTGTCAGAGTTTCAGTCGCTGAAAACAGTATGCAGTATCTTCAATGTTACTGACTGTTTCTATAATTTAAAAGTTATGGATAATATTTCTAATCTGAAAATATATCTGACAGCTGTGTACCCTGACCCAGACAAATGACCATATGAATGAATACCTTTTATGGCCAACACGCTGTGCCTGATCCTGCTGCCACTGAAGTCAGTGACAATTTGCCAGTCACTTCAACCAAAGCAATATGAAGCCCATTATAGATGTATTATCTTTCAAAGATCTGTATTTCTCATTTGTAAAGCACTGAGGATGACATAAATCTACACTGCACTGGTAAACTTGAAGTAAGCATTATATTCTTCAAACTTCAAAACCAGGCAGTAATCTTAAATTGTGATGTAGTGATCTGAAACAGTCTACTGGGAAGTTAGGGTGAATTCATACTGATTCTACCCATTGAAACCAGAAAGGTATATGTGGTATAAATTACTGAAGCCTCTGAGTTGGACATGTAAATACAATAGGTATGATAGATTCGGGGATCAAATAGGGGTAGGGAAAAAGCAGTGGTACTCTCCTGAGCTCTGCTCGCAAACAAAACTCCAACTAAACTCCAGGTCCAGCAAAACAAGACACTTAATTTTGTGGCATCTTCATAATGATATCCCTCTCCTGTCTTGCATGGTCTGTGTGCAGTGACATCAGGTGATCATGGTCTTTTTTTTTTTTTTTTTTTTTGTATTGCACGTTTTGGTCAGCAGTGCCTGTTGCTATTCCCTTATAATGCTTGAGAGTTAACACAAATCGAGGCAATTCTCACTTCCAAGAGCTATTGTTTTAGGCTGGGGGCAGATTCATGCAGGCAACACTGCATCACTTTACACTCCATGATCTGAAGAGTTTATTTTCAATAATAAAGACTAGAGACTTTTTAGATGGCAGTTTAAGCACAAGATGGCATCACATGATGCCATCCTACTTTTTAAAAAAAAGCCATCTTGTGCCATGTATGAGCCATTGTCACAATGAGGAGATACATTCTCTTAGGTTCCAACCTTAAAAAAGAGGTTAAGAAAGCTCGCTCTTTCTATTTTGACATACAGTATTCTATCTCAGGCAGAGCTGACTGGAAACCACAATTTCTGTCCAGTGGGAAATTCTGATAAGCACAATACTTGTTTTCATTCCAAACAGGACAAAAGTTTGAACTATCAATTTTTCTCAGAATGAAAATTTCTGGAAAAAAATGTATACAGAAATGTTGAAATAGCCTGTGATGCTGTTGGGAATAGAACCCAGGTTTTTCTGACTTTTAGGCTCATGAATTAACTATGGGATTCTCCATCTTCTCCCATTTTATTGAAAGTCAAAACCAGTTTTTAATGAAAATATTATGGTTTAAGCATTTAAGAGAAATTTTATTACGCTTCTTATTGCTCAGCTTGAACACTAAGACCAAAATGAAATAGAGGATTCCATTGTTCTTGATGTGCCTAGCTCTGTCCTCAGATAAACTCCCATTGATTATTTGGGGTGCCAGATTGTCCCCTCTATTTCCAGAGCAGAAGGGATTTCAGATCTGGTGGCTCTGGCGCAGCACAGTCGGGTGCCTTCATGGCATCGTACACTCTTTTTCTTGAAGAAATAAGGATCTGATACTCAGCAGTGCTTCCACGGAGCTGGACTTTATTTCCTGGCTCCAGTCACATAATATGGGCCAGGGACTGGACTTGGTGACCTCTCAAGGTCTTATGATTCTATGACCAGGGTCAGTAGCCACCGACCCCAGTGGCTAGTGTTACATCCAACACCACAGCAGCCAGAATATGGGACTCAAGGTGGGTAAGGAGGAATTGTCCACCAACACAATTGGACTCCTGCATGTAAGTGAATGTCACAATAACCAACCCTAGGCCCCAATTCACTAGAGCTAGTATGTATGTGCTTAAGTACTCTGCTGAACTAGGGCCAACGTGTGACTACATGTCTGCAACTCCATTAGAGAGGTTTTCTATGCAAGGACAAGCTGTATGGTCACAGCACCCACTGTGTCAGCACAAACAATGCAGCACACTATAAACTGTGACACATAAACTAGTTTCCCTTTTATTTTAGGGGTGTGATGCTGCATTTGGCATTTTGTGGTTTCTCTCTCTCACTAGCGGTCTCTAATCCTTAAAGGGACAATATCCTCTTAGGGTGCAATTCATCCCTGAGCATGGAGCCAGCACAATTCCTCTGGTCTCCAGGGATATCAAGCTTTCATGAGCACTATAAATGCGCTTAAATTAGGACAAAATGTAAATAAAAAGAACCCACTATCTATATGATATTTTGTGGAATAGTGCTGCTTTTATCCTCCTAGACTGTAATTCAAACCAGTGAGGTTAAAAGTAGCACTTTATTGCCACCATTTGATGTAATGGCTACTATACGTTACAGTATTTGTCAGTATTGCAATATTCCTTGTAGTATGCAATGATACAAATAAAAAAGTAAATATACTGCAGTTGGTTGGGGGGGCAGGGGGGTTCCTACTCAGTGTTCTCTGATTCTGTGGCTGTAGATTACTTAAGAAATGACTGCAGAATGGAGCTGGACTAAGTGTATTATCAAGGTGTGTCTCAGAGTTGTGAACAAGAAGCCATATCACTCCTGTGTTTAAAAAGAAAAAATGAAAGGGGATAATTTATTTGACAAAATCCATAGCTCTTCTTGACCTATGATTGTGCAGTATCCTCCGCTGAAATCACAGGGTTGGATGGTCTTGCAGATCCTAATCCTCAATATTTAGGGAGTTAGGTGCCTCCCTTTGAGAATCTGGGCCTCAGTATTGCCTCAAACACAGGCCTAAACCAAAGAATCATGGTAAATGACCATGGAATCCATGCTGCCTCCACACAGCTTCTAGCCGTCCTCCCATCTCCACCTCCATTATAACAGAACATTTAGCTTCAGCTTGCATCGTTGCTATATCCTTTATGCAGCCTGTATACCAGGATTTACATTAAACAGGTAGACTTGGCAATCTAGGCATTTGCAGTCAGGCTAGATTTTGGTGCATGTTTACACTGGTGCATTCGCTGAGATACATTTACTTTCCCTGTGAATTATTCACTTTCTTTGACTTAGGCATGGGAGCAGCTCTAGCCAGAATTTGTCCCTCTCTGCAGTATGTCATACACACACACATACCCCTACACAAGTTGACTTCAATGCTTGTCTTCATTTTGATATGCAAGTAGAAATTATTCAGATTTTCACTGTAACCTGGAAGTCTTAGTGGCGCCACAGGCAGTATTGGTAGAGAACAGTTATCTTACATTTCAATCATATTGTGAAATAGGAAATTTCAGTAGCAGTGACCAAAGAAAATGTTGGCAGTAGGAGCTGTCTTTGGGCTATTTTTTAACAACCAGACTACAGCAAATAGATTTAAAAAAAAAAAAAAAAAAAGTTCAAGCATATAAATATTTGAAACAATTGCTGTTTTTTTTTAATAAAATATACAGCCTATTCCTTGGAAGGGAAAAGAAAAGAATGGCTGAAGGGTCTGGTAATGGGAGATGGAACTGTTTTACCTCTAGGTCACTTTTTCACCTTCAGACCAGGTCAGTAGTAAGCAAGAATCATTATCATTACCAGCTGGTGGCCCACAGATTGTGAAATAAACTGATAATGGCAGTCCGGTCCCTAGGAACAGGCAGAAGTATTGTAAAAATGCCACCAGAATTAGAACTCCCAACAAGAGTGTCAATTAATCGCTGAAGTTAAGAACTGAATAGTAGTGGAGACTTGACTAAACTCTCGTCCCTAGGGATGGTTCCTCCAGAACAAGGATGGGGTAATGTGGGAAAGTTTTGCATTGTCATTGTCAGTGCTATGCTTGTTGTGTGGTTTAAACATAAGACTTCATTCTCCTAGGCCAGTGAGCCCATCCTCTTTCATAAGGGCTAAATTCACTTTTTAAGCAAAAAAAGGTAAAGAAAACAGCTTTTCATTCCAAGAAGATCAAGGCCAATGCTTCTGTTTCTTAACTAATAATTACACACCACTGATACAAACTTCTATGATTTTTCCCCCCCATTGGCACTTTTATCAGTAATGCTCTTCTTCGCTCTGCTAACACATTCCTTTAATTTATAATTTGTTCCCAGTGGCTTGAGGTGGGAACAAATATTTATTACTTTTATTGTTTGTTTTTACTTAGCTTTACAAGTATATTTAATCTAGCTACATATGTTTTAAAAACACCATCAAATGTCATTTTAATTCAAAGCCAAGAAATACAGGATTGTGATGTATGAAGGTTGATAAATTATTATTTTTTCTTACTACCACCTCCACAATGTCAATTTAATGTTCTGAAGACCTGCCTAAAGTGCAAAGACTGCATGGGTCAATGGTATACAATTATCTTGATTGAAGCATACATATTACTGTGTGTGTGTGTGTGTGTGTGTGTGTGTGTGTATACACATATACATACTATATATATTGGATAGCACATAATGCATAACATAAAATATATACTACACAAAATATTTCTTTCTTAGCTGCTAAGAGAGCATGGGATTCAGAAATACAAATGGAAGTATATGGGTTAGTTTTCTTTTATTTTCTTCTATGACAGTTCAAATATTTCATTTCTTTATATTAATATCTGGGAGTTTATTACACCAGTAAGCTAAGGAAAAAATTAATAAATAGGACCCTTGAAGGGTAAATGCCAGAAAATAATTACTTGTTTTGGCATGGAAAGTACAATTTAATCAATATTGTTTCTTATTGAAAGCAAATGTTACAGTAAGAAGCCTGAATTTGAACTGTCTAGAGGAGGAGTCACAAAAACCATGGGGAGAGAATATAAATCAGGGACAACTAAATGTACAAAATCTAGTAAATTTTCTATATGAAAGATAGCTCTGTTTGCACAGTTTGAGGACAGCTCTAGGGGGGGACTGAGGAGAGGGGAAAGGAAGAATAGGACTTTCAAATCCATGACAAGATGCTGTTTGCTGAAAGATACAGTAACTATCCTGTCTGTAGAAGTAGGATTATGATGAGACTTTTTTTTTAAATGCTTTCCCCATACATTTTGATAAGTTCTGACTATCTTCTGAGCCAGGTTCACCAGGTAAACAGTTTGGCATCAGATATAGGCCTAAAAAGCTGTAGAAGGACGTTCTGTTTGGAAACAATTTTGCAGATGTAGTTCATACTTTCAGTACATCTCTTCCCTTGTTTGTTTGTTTCTGCAATTACTAGTATCACTTGCGTAGATCTTTGCTCAGAATTTTGCCTCTAAGTCTGTATAAAGCCTTCAGAGTCCATTTGCAAGCATTGGCAGGTATAAGGATGGACCATAGATTTTGCTCAGTTCATCATCTCCAAAAGGAATCTCGTTGACTGTAGCAGGATTCCACACACACAGCCAAGAAGGACATGCTGTTAAATGCAGTTTGCTAATCCTTTTAGCCAGAGTGAAAGGCAAGCCTTCTTTCGTCTAACACTTTTTCATTGCATATGCACTAGATATTTCCCCATATACTGAAAACCAGAGGGCCAGATTTTCAGTGGTATTTATGTTCCTAAAAGTGCAGATAGGAACCTAGTAGGATTTTCAAAAGCACCCAAGTAGGTCAGTTGCCCAACTCAAATTGAAATCAATGAGATTTAGTTGCCTAATCTGCATAGATGCTTTTGAAAATCCCACTAGGTTTCTAGCTGCATCTTTCATATAAATGCCTTTGAAAATCTGGCCCCATGATCCTGAGGGATGTAATATACATACCTGTACATTAACTATACACAATTGCTAGTGCTTTCTTGAGTGCTATGGAGAGATCTTGTGCTGCCTTCTTCACAAAGATGATGGGAAGAGGCTCTCTATACCATCTTCTCCTAGTTGTAGACCAATGTAGTGGGGAACAGCATTTATATTTTATGGTATGCTCTCAACATAGGAAGACACACCTCCAAAATGACTTTTTCTTCTGTAATTTTGCGTCCGATGTCCTGTATTTATTCTACACCTCTGTACATGACACAAACACAGGCCTGAGGTGGATACAAATATTAAACAGAAACTGTGTGAAACGTTACACCCCCACAGTACTTGGCCACATGAAATGTGCAATTTTCCTTAATCACCTGTGAGTGGAATCTGTACCTTAAGTTAACTGTGCCACCCAACCATGTACGTCAATTTTGTTTTTATGAACAGGAGTCTTTGAAATGAAGCTTAATCTCAGAAACCCCTTTCCATAAACCTTCCTGCATTTAGCCACAAGCTGCAGCTAATTTTTACACAACATCTGCTATAATGAAAACTGTCTGGATGAATAAAAGTTAAAGACGGGATTTATAGCCCATGTTCTTCTTGTCTGACACAAGGAATCGTGTGTGTGTGTGTGTGTGTGTGTTAGCTGTATAACTTGTGGTTCAGACAGCCACACTGTTTCTCTTTCAAATATATATATATTTTTCCAGTGAGTGAGTAATGTTCATGATCAAGAAGCTCAGGAAGAGATAAATGATGCCAAAGTGGCTCTGCTAAAGATACAGTCTACTGTGTGCAATTAGCTGCTGGCAATGAAGAAAACCTTGTCACCCTTTTTAAATCATCCAATAATGAGTTGCTTGAAAAGGCTCCGCAGCTTGGACCAGATTTCCCTCACTATGGGCAATTAGGAAAGAAAAATAAACCAAGGCAGGAATCTTCTGGCTGTAAAGGAGCTTTGTGCTGAACACACTCTTCAGTCCCTTTTTGTATGAAACCAGAGGGAGTTGCTAACAGCACTGACAGTTTGTGTGAGTGATTTATGAGGCTTTTCTTTAGTGAAAAGCTGGCATCCAGGCAAACTTTGGCCCCTCTGCCGTTTGCTTACACTTCTGGTGAATATAAAACTTTATTCTTAGGGACTACTCTTTAAAAACCCCACTAGAAAACAAAACAACAACTTGATGCTCTTTAGTGTAATAGGATATTGTAGTTCTCCAAAATAACAGAAAATCAAGAGATCTCAAGGTACATATAATCACACCTGGTGCAACATAATGACATTCATATTCCTGGAAACAAAGCAGAAATTCTCCACTGCCAACCACATATTGTTAAATTAATCCTCTCTGTTATGTTAACTGCATATATGTTCTTAAAGGTATATCACTGAAGATAAAGTGTTGCCGCTGATTTGTAGGTGACTTTGAAGATCTTTCCAGAAGTAAAGGCCAATCTCAATGGCCACTTCTGTGAGTATATCTCAGCTGTTCTGCAATTTTGCTAGCAATAAAATCATGCAGATGCACAAAATTGAAATTGATCTTAATTGTTTTAAAATATAATCAGTAACTTCTCTCCAAACCAAACACAAACATATAGATAGCTATAACTGTGTGTGATATCATTAGGTAAATCAGTGATTTTAGATGCTGCCTGATTTGTATGCTGCAGTTACACTGAATTTTGATATTATGCCAGCTTTACACTAGTATAACTCCAGTGACTTCAGTAGAGCAGCAATCCCTGATTTAAACCTGGGTAAGTGAGATTAGAATCAGTCCTTAAATTATTTGGAGGTGGGGGGAGGGATAAAATTATATCAAGGAATGACACAAAAGATCATGTCAATCCAAAGTATGTAATATTAAATCTGTCATTTGAAAAACATCAACTGTAGCACCATACAGAGAATGCATATTAAATGAGAATTCTCAAGATCTTGTGATAACGTACAATACAGACTTTTTACTCAATGTCATACAACATGTTGAGCTCTCATGATAAGTTTTAAAGAAGTTTACTTGGCAACAATATTACTTTGTGTGAATGACACCATGCAAAACTTTATATTTTTGTAAAATATATTTAATGTTTATTGAAAACTTCTAAATAAAAGCATGGACATATATCTGTGTGTCAGAAAGAATGCAATCCTGCTTAATTATCAGAGATAATGTACCAGTAAGCAGTACGTGATCTGCTTTTAAAAAAAAAATCTGTATTGTGCAAGAAAAACCACAGAGGCAGAAGTTCCAAGAGCATCAAATATGCTAATCCAGTATCTTGAGACTGGCCGTCATCTGGATGAAAACCAGAAAAAAGAGCTTTAAAAAGCCCTTCAGCATAAGGGTTTATGCATAAGAAAAGATAACTCAGCAAAGGGTTTCCAGATTCTGTCAAAATTGTACAATATATTTAACCTAATAAAAGACACTCCCAAACTTTGCAACCTCCACAAGGGTATTCATCCAGTGACCTGAGACTTTTATTAGGTTAAATACTATTGCACAATCATGATTGAATCAGGCAGGATTATTTTCTTCGTGGCTAAGGTAGCTCTCAAAGAACATCTTGGGATAGATTCTCCACCACGCTCAGGTTCTGGTCAGGTGCAGAGAAGAAAGAGGGCTGCTGAGAGCCAGTTACGGCACCCCAATCTTTCATCATCTGGCCTTCGTTTAAGAACAATGGAAGAGCTTCTCTAATATGTCATTGGCATAAGGTCTGAGTGGTTTTTATGGCATGGACTATCAAGCATACCGCAGCTCTACTGCACCTTGCCCACTCCCTGCTAAATGCCAGAGAACGGCACATAATAAACCTAGCGGATTGGCAAAGCTAGCTCCTTTTGCTTTAATGACCTTAGTTCACTAGATGACCAGAATAACTGTTAAAAATCATATTGTAGCTTGTGTTGTAAAATTCAAGCAATTCTGGTCATGATCTCTTGCCAGACTACTGGATTTGAGGGCATTTATACCAGAGCAGGATGAATGTACCTCTGCTATTTTATAACACTTCCAGTATTCATCACTTGGCATGAAGTGCATCTTAAGGAGCATTTCAGAATCCAGTACATCCAGTAAATCGACTAGTACTCTATGGCCCAGCACCTCAGGCAATACAGACATTTGGCTTGATTTACCTCCACTGATGCATGGCAGATACAAATTGCTACCTGTCCAAGTGGGAGCTATTCTACCGCAGGGGTTCCACAATGGAAGGGCATCTGTAAGGTCTGGTCTATACTACCCGCCTGAATCGGCGGGTAGAAATCGACCTCTCGGGGATCGATTTATCGCGTCCCATCGGGACGCGACAATCGATCCCCGAATCGGCGCTCTAACTCCACCAGGGGAGGTGGTAGTAAGCGCCGCCGACAAAAAGCCGCAGAAGTCGATTTTGCCGCCGTCCTCACAACGGGGTAAGTCGGCTGTGATACGTCGAATTCAGCTACGCTATTCACGTAGCTGAATTTGTGTATCTTAAATCGACTCCCCCCTGTAGTGTAGATGTAGCCTAACTTGTGGGTAGGAAACAGCTGGCAGAGACAGCCCCATCCACTGCCTCCCACTACTCGGCTGCACTACCCAACTCTCAACCCCTGATTAGGCTGGGGTCCTTTGTTGGGCCAGAACTGAACTTTAATTTTTTCTCCTCATAAGAAACACTAAGAATAGCTTTACAGAAACTCCTGCAAGCAAAGTTGCAATGGATCTCTCTCTTAGAACTATATCAGATTGCCTTTAATTTATGGGTCTACTGTTCTGGGATGCTCCTATTGACGACACACACAGGGCCTGCATCTCCATAATTTATACTGACTACTTCAGTAAGAAATAAATCTAAGGGAATCCTTTAATGGGCTATAGGCAGTTCATTTGAAAGACAATAACTAGGATATTGATAATTTGATATTCTCTCAAGTCCCTATAGCAAATGATTTAACAAAGCCCTTAGAATAAGGACAGAACTTTTTGTTATGGCAGAAGTGAAGACATAAAGGAATATCTTTCCTTGGGAATCTACTTTAAGCAGACATATTTAAATATTTTCCTACACTAAAAAGAAAGCTTAAGGGAGAAGAGAGAGAAAAGTCAAATAACCAAGGTGCTACTCTTAGACAAAAGCCTTTTCCCATGTACAAAGAGGCAAAGTAATTTGGTGGCTGGAGCATGAGAATGGGAGCCAGGAAGTCATGAATTCTCACTGTGCAGTCTTGAGCATGTCATTTAACCTCTATTTAATTATTCACCTTTATAATGGGGATAATATTACCAACATACCTCATGATGGTGTGGTATTAACTAATGTTTGTCCAGCATTTTAAAAATGTAAGAAGATATATAAGTGCTCTGTATTTTTGCTCATGTGTTCAGCTGGATGAATAATCTGTAATGAATAATTTGTTGGACACATTTCACCTTTTACTGTTCCTGAATTGCTGCAGATAAAGGGTAATTTTTCCTCTTTCATTTTTAATTTTAAATGATTTATCAAATGATTTTGGCTAAGAATTATTGTGCTAAAGCTTGTTGGCAAGCAGTTGGTTGAGAGATTTTGATATTAGACATGTCAGCTGTTTTGACTGGATGCCCAGGTTACGTGGTGTTTCTGTTTCTCGATTAGATGAGTGTAACTCTTAGAATCAGGCTTCTGGTGAAAATAAATACTTGCAAATCCAAAACCTTGCTTAATAATTGCTGTTTCAGGGTGAAATTTAAACCATGTACACAGGGCCAGCAACAGCCAAAGCACCACTGAAGTCCCATATACTCACTCTTTTTTAAGGATATCAGTAGAAGCCTTGACATGTCTCTCTGCACAGGGTGACTTTCATGTTTGATAGTTCTTTGACAGAACATTTGCAACAAGCACACAGTAAGGGGAATTTGTTTTTAAAAATTCAAATGAATAGTCATGCAAAAAGAAATGGGAAGCATTTGTCTAACACTATTACTCAGGTGCTTCTTTATACAGAGATCTTTGTTTTCACAGCAGTCCGATGAAATGAACAACCGAAGACTTAGACCAAAGGTTTTAAAATGGATGCCTCAAGGCAGTTTCCCATATTTTTATTCAGGGGCTTAAAAGTGGCCTGGTTTTCAAAAGTGCTGAGCACTCAGCAGCTCCCTCTGAAGTCAATGGGAGCTAGACGGTGCAGAACGGTTTTGAAATTCAGGCTACTTATTTAGGTCCCTAAATATGGGCTTGGGAGCTGAACTGTAGGTAGCTATTGTGAAAATCTTGTCTTGAGGCTGCTTTTAAGCTAACTCCAGCAGCAATACATTTAGGCAAATCCAATGTTTTTGTGTTGGTTTGAGAGGCACTTTTGGGTTCTTATACAGCAATACAAGTGCGGTTTAGGATTCTGTCTAGTGTTTTAATCAACATTGGACAACACAAGTTCATGCTAATGGAATGGATTCTAGTCAAACATGTATTTGTCATCCATGGCAACATGTGTTGCTTTAGACAATTTGCACAATATTACTTGACAGTACGATCTAGGAAAAAATGAAGAAAACTGAGATCTAGCTGCCACTCTTAAGCAAAGACCACATTCAATATGAAAACCTCTCCACCAAACCACTTAAACTATGATATGTTTCCTACAGACAAGGACTTAAAATCATATCATATGTTATTCATTTTCATATCATGCTAACTAGTGAAGACCACAGAAAGCTAAGGTTACTTCCTAAACTAAGAATCTTTCTATTCACTTTTTTTATCCAATTTACTTCTGCAATCTGAAGTTAAGAATACCAAGTTAAGCAGTCATGGTCAGCTTTTTCCCTTACATTAAAATCAAATTTTAAAAAATAAAGTATTAATTGAATTAAAAGCTAGCCAAGTAACAAGAGTGAACTTTAAAATTGTACTTCAGGAGAGGGTTTGAACTGGTGGATGTGTATGACAGCAGTGGAGATTGAAGCCCCACAACCACTGAACAGCTGAATGATCAGGGCAGTAGCAGTACAAGGTTCCCCACACTGACCCTCCAATATACCTGCTGAGCATGGTTTAGTCTCTGTGCTCATTCATTTCCTGAGCTCTCTGCTGAGACTGCCAACAAAGGCACCAGTGTGTATCAAGAAGATTATTTTATTCCCTAAGAAGGTTATGTCTTCAATGAAGAGTTAGCCCACATTCTAACCATAGGGTTCCCCTAAACCACCTCCTATCCATGCAGAAAAGCCTCTCACCTGGGCTTACGGCTCTTTAAAACCAGGCTAGCAGGTACAGCTGAGGACATAGGCTAGAGCATGGGTTTTGCTTCAGCCCAGGCTGGCAGCCCACCTAATTTGTAGTGAGGATGCAAGCTAATCAAGGCCAGGTGCTATGAATCCTCCAGCACTAGCCCACAACTAGGTAGCACTTTGTCTACCTTCTCCTTTCTTCTGCACTGAAAGTAACCTACATTGGTTCAGCATTTTAACCTCATGTTTGCCTTCTCCACTTCTACTGTGCTTCCACAAGAGATGTCCGAGAAGTCCTTCTGGTGGGCAGAAGCTGGCATCAGCCTTCTGATGAAGCTGTGGTGTGATAGCAGCAGGACCAGTAATTTGGGGAAATGTACCCAAAATGATATTTTTATGCTTAGTGGACAGGAAAGAAACAGAGGCAGAGCAGTTAGTCGGCTGAGATATGAATCACTTTGTCTGTAAGGAATTCAGACTGCAAACCACATTCTCATAAAAAAGTTCTTGCTGCCAAATGCTGTTTGCTTTCACTCTCAGAACTGTCTGCATTAATGAGCAACTCCATTTGGAAGCTATTTACATATTGTTCTCATGTCACTGCCACAGACAGCAGCTCCATGGTAGATGAGAGAGAGAGCACCCTACAAATAAATTCATAGAACAGCCAGGTTAAATGCACCACTTAGAACCGTGGCATATCCCACCACTCCAAAAACCGGTAGAATTCAGATTTTGTTGTGCTAAACAAAGTATGTTAGAAGGGAGTTTTTATTCTTATTTATAGGTAAGTATATTGATTTGAAATACAAAGTCTAAAAGAAGTGATTTCTAAAGTTTGTGAAAGAAGTTTGACTCATGATTTATTATATTTTCAGTGATTGTGTTTAGTGAGGAATGGCCTCTTAACTTTGTTAATACAGTTTTTGAGTTGGAATATTTTGGTTGGTTGATTATAACAATATCTGACTTCTGGAGACCTCACTTCAAATCTTGCTTTAGGGCCCAGTTCTTCAAACATTAAGGTAAGTGGGTAGACCTATTGGAGTCTACTACGCACATGAGTAAAGTTATTCATATGCCTGACTTTTTACAGGATCAGGGCTTAATTTTGTAACTGAAGGGGAGTTGGTGGCATCATCCTTATTTCCATATCACAAAACACTACACGGTTCAGCATGAGAATCAGTCTGCTCCAGAGAGGACAACTGCTTTAGTAAGGGGTATTACAGGAAATGAAGGGCATCTGCAAAGCTTTTTAAGGAAGCTTAAACTGTTCCGAAATTATTCCTGGTTAAAGCCCAGTATTATTAGCCTCTTATTTTAATGAGCAAATAATAACAAATCACTCATAAAACTTTGAAACCAGAACTTTCTTTTTTCAGCAATAGTGTTTTCCTTGTTGGAATTTTAAACTACTCACCCTTTAATCTTGTAGTTTTTCTCCTTGGAGCTGGATTCATGCCATGTAAAACAATGAGGCAACTATCATCCCTTATGGTGTAGAAGCTTCAGAAAAAATATGAATACAAGAGACACATGTCATCTTTTTGTCTGTTGATGAGACATCTGATCAAGTCCTCTAGCACTGTGGCTTATTCCTCATAAGTGATTTTCTGCCTTAGCTACATAAAAAGCAGGGTGAGAGAAAAATACTTATCTGATGGATTGTATTCTCTTCTCCATGGAGATATATATAATTTCTATTGCTGGGCTTATGCACAACATTTGATATGGTAGTCATGAAGTTCTGCCTCAGAAATGGAACTCCCATGGATACATACACACATCACACATTAATCAATTACACCTGCTTGTAATATTTTTATTCTACTGGAGTAGCCTATGAAAAGGGGTAAGTTCAAATATAATAAAAATGGATTCCATTTTCACTCAACACTCAAACCAAATCCAGACAGAACCTTTTCTGGGGCTTAGAAAAAGTTTGAGAATATTGTAACTGAATGATTTTCTCACATTGGATTCTGCCTTCTCTGTGGTCAATTCTTTAAGTCCTTATTTAGGTTTTCAGACCTTCCTCGGACAAAATTCCCATTGAGATTTCAATGGGAGTTTTGCCTGAGATGAGGTGAATTAAAAACTGGATTTGGTTCCATGTCTGTTTTTCAGACTAAGTTGTTTGGAGCACTATATTAAGCACATGGCCTGTGCCAAACAAACCATCACTTCATCAGAAGAGTAACTAAACAACTTTTTTCTACTTTCTCATTTTACGTATCTCTGGTCGGGACTGTAGGAGGAAGTACCAAAATTACCATGAGATAGGCTTTTCTCATAGTATTTCCAGCCTATGCAGAAGAAGGAAATACAAGAACCGTCTTTCTTGTGAAATTTCTAGTAGGTTTTATAGGCCAGTCTTGCAGATCCAAGAGGCTAAGATATAGTTCTTTGGTTTGCTGTGGTTTTCTGATGCCAAACCAAACCAAATCTCTTCCCTTTCAGAATCTGCAGGTCCTTTGTAGCCTAGCAGCTAGTTTAGATACTACAGAAGTACTCAGATACTATGATAAGAACATAACACAAAAATGGCCATAATGGGTCAGACCAGTAGTCCATCTAGCCCAGTATCCTGTCTTCTGACAGTGCAAGAGTTGGATGCTTCAGGGGGAATGAACAGAACAGGGCAATTATTGAGTGATCTATCCCTCCGTCGTCCTCCCCCTGCCAGTTTCTGGCATTTTAAATACTGTATATAGACTGTCATTGGGCTGTGATATAAAATATATAGAAAGCCTACTTCAAGGCTTACTAATGGATTTTTTTCTGATATTGTGATTTTAACTATACCCGTGTAAATCCAGAGCAATTCTGATGTTGCTAAGATCAGAATCTGGTCACTGTTTTCAAGGTACATCTGTTTATATTTCTAGTTTCATATCTAGTCCGTTAAAGTGGGTGGGAGCTTTAAAGATACAATTATGGAAGCACACAGAAGTGTGATTCCATCAGAGCACTTCCCCTTCCAAAAAAAGGTACACTGCCAAGGCATTTTTCATAAGCTCTCTTTAAATGTTTTTATTAATTTATGAAAAATTTGCAAAAAGGCTGAGTATGAGAGGTGTGATAGACCCAAAACATAGCTCTTGTTTCATATACTGAATGTAGAATAATAACTATTTTAACAATAAAATCGAGACTTAAGCAAAATCCTGTTATACAATACTCCCTTGTCAAAGAAAGAAAATTATAGCATAATGGCTCCTAGCCATTTACTTTTTCCATTTTTAGTCTTCTGTGCTATAAACCTAGTGCACCCTTTGTGGAGAGAACTAAGTGCCAGAGAAAGGAGTATACAAGAGGAATTTGATACATACCTTTCCAGCTATGTGTTTCGCCCATTCATCTCAAATTGTTTCATTTAGTTCTACATTAGCGTTCAAGCTAGTAGTCTGTCAAAGTTCACAAATATTTTTCTTTTCAGTTGCGTTCTCCTTGTCTCATTTTATTTACCTGTGATGCTGATTAGGATAAACAGAGAGCTGTATCACCACTTTTCAACATACTTGGACTAGATTCTTGACTGGTATAAACAGGCATAGCTTCATTAATGTCAATAGAACTGTTTGATTTACCCCAGCTGAAGATCTGGCCCTCTCACGTGCATCAGTAATTTTAGTTGACTCAACTGTTTTAGACTCCCTCTTGTTTGATTTTCTCCATTAATTGGAAAGCAGATTACTTTCCCCAGAAAATATAGGCTTCATTCTGGCATATTCTTCTCAGATTCATTAGATGTGTCAGTGCTATAATATTGTCTTCTTTAAAATGTTTTCCTGATCAGTTAAAGATATCTGGGACACAAATTACTGTGTGAGGACCTAGCTAGATTAGCCTTTGCTCCTACCACTGAGTACGGGGCAGCGTGTAGTCTTAGTATGAAATTCAATATATTTATAAAATTAAGTTCAGAAGTGATCTTTATGACCATCTAGGAAGTCTGACCTGCATAACAGAGGCCTGAGAATTTAAATTTGATATGTACAGTAACTCCTCACTTAAAGTCGTCCCTGTTTCATTGTTACGTTGCTGATCAATTAGGGAACATGCTCGTTTAAAGTTGTGCAATGCTCCCTTCTAATGTCGTTTGGCAGCCGCCTGCTTTGTCCACTGCTTGAACCAGGGTGGACCGACAGCCCCCCTATCAGCACCCCCCTATCAGCTCCCCGCTCCCCTAAGTTCCCTGTGCAGCAGCTGCCCAGCAGGCTAGCAATTGCAGATGTCCCTCCCCCTACTGCCATGTGCTGCTCCTGCCCTCTGCCTTGGAGCTGCTCCCCTACACTCCTGCTTGCTGTGCAGGGGGGAGGAGAGGAAGAGGGGGACTAATGTCAGGGTGTCCCCCTCCCCCCTGCTCCTGCACCCTGCTTACCCCATTTTCCATAGAGCAGGGGGGACTCACAACAGGGCTCAGGATGGAGGGAGCTTGCTGGCTGCAACTGCGGTCTCAGCAAGCTGATCTAATTAACAAGGCAGTGTACTTAAAGGGGAAATGCGCATCTCTCGCTCACACACACGGTGTGTGTCTCTGTCTCTGTCTGCAATGCTGTCTCCCCTCCCTCCATTCCTGCTGCCGTGTAGAGTGTGAGAGTTAACTTTTGAGGGCTAAGCCAATTGCTAGTTCGTCATTTAGCAGTAAGGCATTCCCTGGTAAATATCCCACCTTCTGACTCCTCCACCTCAACCAAGTTTCACAATCATCATCACTGTGTACCAGTATTAAATTGTTTGTTTAAAACTTATACTGTGTGTGTGTGTGTGTGTGTGTATACATAATTTTTTTTCACCAGACAAAAGACTATATATATATATAGTGGAAAAAAAATTCCCTGGAACCTAACCCCCTCATTTACATTCATTCTTATGGGGAAATTGGATTCACTTAACATCGTTTCGCTTAAAGTTGCATTTTTCAGGAACATAACCACAACATTAAGTGAGGCGTTACTGTACTAAATAGCTTGAGTCAGTCAAAGGAAATGCAAAATTACCAATATGTCTTACATTTGTGTTGTACAATAACTGCCCATCTCGTCATGGGAAAATACAATTGCTAGTGGTTACCCCCATCATAACAAGGACTTACGTCTGAGCAATATAGTCAGTGCTAGGGCTGAGCAAATACTTTGGAATGAGTCATTTATTCAGCCAATTTAGCCTTTTCTCCTATTGGCAAATTACCCACAGACTGTGAAATGCTTCAATTTATGTTTGGTCAAAAAAGAGTCAGCGCTTAACTGTTCTAGGCAAATATATTTGCCACAATCCAGTGCTAAAGGTGTGTGATTGGTCACTTAAGTAATGTGTTACTGGTTTTTTGGTTTGATGACCCTGCTTTTTGCCTGAAACAATTTAGTCATGGGCCCAAAAATTTGAATTCTACAAGACTTGAGAAAACAAAACTTTGCTCACATGAATGTTGATAAAAAGGGGGCTGAACATGGTTGAAAGGAAATTCCACTTAGAAGTTGCCAAAATGTTTGCATGTCATTTTTCTTACTCTTTGTCCAGTACCTATTCTCCAAGAAGCTAAGTGCTTCACCCGATGGACCATGTGCTACAGTATGTTACCTAGAGGAGCAATGGTCCCAAGATTCCTCCTGAAGCTAAAATTCATACATAGCTATTTCACCTCTATACTGTCACATTTAGTATGTTTACTGTATTTAAAATGCTAACAGAATCATCAGTAGCATTGAATGGATCAGTAGAATGGACCAGTAGAATGGATCAGTAGCATTGTCGTTGTCTGGTGTGCTGTCGTTCATGAGACTCACACTCAGGAGTGTCTATAGGACTCTTTGTCTCCCAATTAATGCTTAGTTGAATGGAGGAGCTGAAACGTTGACCTAGTCAGGAGAGGAAGGGGGAAAGCAGAAGGTCTTAATGATGGGGTGAGTTTTGCCTATATGCAAGTGCTTTAGGGCCAAAGGGGAACATTCCTGTTTGCAAATAGTACTTTTAAAAGTAGCATGTAACTTAGCCTAGATCTCTTTCATATGGGTGTACTAGCAATGTCTACACTTAAAAGGCTACAATGGAATAGCTGCACTGCTGGAGAGGTTCTCCTATTGCCATTGGTGTAGGTAATCCACCTCCCTGAGTGGTGGTAGCTAGGTCAATGGAAGAATTCATTTGTTGATCCTACACTATCTACAGCAGGGTTTAGGCTGGCTTAACTACGCCGCTCACGGATGTGGATTTTGCACACCCCTGAGCGACATAGTTAAGCCAACTTAATTTTCTAGTGTTGACCAGACCCTAGATTCAAGTCTAAATTCAGGACTCTCTCTCAGCGCACACTCAGCTGCTGTAGCACTGTACATGAAGACACTACTGTGCCAGCAGGAGAAGCTCTTCCATTGACATAGTGCGGTCTACATGAGCGGGTTGTTCCATATAACTACATCGCTCAGAGGTGTTGGATTTTCCCACCCATGAGCGACATAGCTATACCAATATAGGTGTGTAGTGTACACCTGGCCTAAGTGCATTGCAGAGATGATCCTCTCCGTTTTGGGGAAGAGGAAGTGTAAAGACCGCATCAACCACGAACTCCATATTAGGCAGCTAATCATAAAGAAACATTGAGAAGAGGGTCTCAGCCACTGTTCCCTCTAAGCTGTGTGAGTGTGTGCGCACACACAGATCCTAAACCCCACACACACAGCGAAACACCATGAGCACAAAAATTTGCACAGAAGCACAATTTGCACAGAAGAATTTTTTTTGCGCACACATCCTGTCAAAAGTTAGAGGGAACATTGGTCTGAGCAAGAGCTGGGCCTATGCTGCAAAAAACTGCAGATCTTCATTTCATTTTTTAAAATAACTTTTTGTTTCAACTATGTTCATGTCCTTCTTGTGTTCCTTTCCCATAAATATTCTAATGAACAAATTTAGAAGCAGAAATGTTTGTGGAAGCTGCACATTGCTAGTGAATATTGGAGAATATTTGAGGGGAAATTTCTTTCCTCAATCAAAACAAAACAAACTTTTAACAAACTGTTCATGAGCAATCGGCAAGAATTATTTGCCAGACTTTAAAGACAGATTATGATTGGCCTTTATGTGGGTGTTAATGAGGTGTAAAGATGCAAGGAGCCTTCCTCCCCCTGCATGATGTGCATAAGGGACAGGAACAATTGCAATCCCTGTGCTCAGCGTTGCAACAGGACTACATGTCACCTAGTCCTTTGGTGTTGTGCACATTTTGCAATAGGGCATAAGAGCCCCACATCTTCTGCACCAACCAGTTGTACCAGTACCATGAGGGGACTAAGCTGCACCTTCTCGAGGGGTGTAGCAGATGACTGGCTCCCCTTGCACACCAGAGGTCTCCTGGAAGAAATTCTGCCTGTAAACTGCTGAAAACAGGGTACTCAAATTATTTTGAACAATAAATACATTTGGAAAAATTCCCATCCATTTGGGGACAATTCACAGAGAAAAAGATGCAAAAATTAGCTCATTAAGTAGTTCTTCACAAATTCTTTCCCCAGCTCCAGTTGTACTCTTCTCTATCACAGAATTTATTGTGATGACCAAGACATCACTGACTCATAGGTATGACTGTTTGGGAGGAGACGGTCTCTGACCAGCAAGGGAAATGGTCTCCCACAATGGAAGAATAGGTGAAAACCACATTCCAAGTGTCAGCACATTTCTGCAATGCATAGAGACTAGACTGCTTTGAGTGCTCTGTCTTTCAGGACAGCCTGATAGGAGAGAGGTCCTTGGATCACACACAGATCCAGTCATACGCATACCAAGGAAAACACACATAATCAAATTAAGAAAGTTTGTTTTTATATCAGTACAATTTATAGTGATATAAAGTTGACAGTTTCTAGGCTCAGGTTTATCCTCCATATTTTTCCTGGATGTAACCCATTGTTTTCTCAGCCAGAAAACAGCACTAGGGAGACTCTTGGGTATTGAGCAGTGCCCTGGGCCATCTTCCTTGGTAACGAGTAGTGGTGGTATCTGGTCTTCAAGTGTGTTTCTATCTAAATAAAATAATCAAGAGTGTCTTCTCTAAACAATGCCAGTCAAATAAAAGTATGTGGCGTGCAGAGCTGTGCTATCTGATACTTAAGTGCGTGCCAGTTTTAATCCATTTCAAATATGATAAAAAATTTAATTGAACTATAAACTAAACATTAGGTTTGGATGGTGTGCTTCCTGAATCCTTAGTCTCTTGCCATAAAGGGGCAAATTTTCAACATGTAGCTGTCTCAGTTTAGGCATGAGCAATTTTGTGAATGCAATCACTTGCACACACAGGAAACAGTGACACTCCACAAGGAATTATCCAGACCTTTAAGTTTACTAGCACAGTTTTCTGAATCTCTATGCTTAAAGCTGCAGTATTGTAAAGGTGTTTGGTACCTATCCTCAAGGATAGGGCTCTGAACACAAACCTCCTCCCACAATTACGTAGGAAAGTTATATTTGTACCCAATTACAAACAGAAACAGGGTTCCAAGGAGGAGCGCTGATAGCTTTGTTTCTCTAGAGGGAAGAGCGAAAAAATAGCAAAGCAGGCTCTGAGCTGCTGTGCCTTTAAGAATAGGGGATAGAAGAGCAGAGGTCTGGAGCCACAAAATAGGGTGGGAAAGGGCAATAATCAAATAGCACAGCAGTACTGGAGAAGGAGTTGAGGTGCCCAGGAAATGGAGCTCTAAGAGAAAAGGCAACAGCGGCAGGGGTCCCACAAAGAGGCAAGGGCCTGTACCAATTGACTTGGGGGGGGGGGGAGACTGCAACTGATTTTAGTAGGGATGTAGGGCCTCAATAATTGACTTTAATTGTTTTGCAGGAGCCCATTGGTTGTCCACAAAGTGTTTGGTACAGGCCTTAAAATATGAACCTAAAGCCCTCATAGAAAGGAGTACCTGTGATCAAGTGGAGAACACAGAGTTTCTGGGCAGAGGGATTTCAAGTTAACAGCACACACTTCCTGGAGTCTGGAATATCTTCAGGGTCAGCAGCCAGGAGTTAGTTAATAACACTTCACACTAAGAGTTACAAGGGTGGGAGATTCACCACTTAGTTGAACAAGTGGAGGTGGATTTGCACACGTGGGTTGTTGCCAAAACACTGCATACGTAAGCCACTAGTGGCCACACTCAGGGAGAATCTTTATGTAAAGCCAGAAAGCTAAGCAGGGCCTATACAGCAACTAGCGACTGAGGGTATGGCTACACTTGCAGCTGTACAACGCTGTGACTTAAACCTGTCTTCGTATAGCTGAGTAGGGAAAGCGCTGCAGTCTGTCCACACAGACAGCTGCCCAGCGCACTGTCATGGCCACATTTGCGGCACTTACAGCAGCATTGGGAGCGGTGCATTATGGGCAGCTATCCCACAGAGCACCTCTTCCCATTCTGGCACCATGGGTTGTGGGAAGGGGGCGGGGAGTGCGGGGCATTCTGGGTCCTGTCCCAACACCCCGTGATGCATCGCTTCGCATCCCAGCAATCCCTGTGTTTCCGTCCACATTTGGCACCATCTTTCAACGGTTTCCGTGCAGCGCGATCTGTGTTCCGTTTCGGTCTGCGGGAAATGGAGCCCGAACTGCTGAGGAGTATGCTGACGAGTCTCGCCAGCACATCACGTTTGGCAGTCACTATTCCAAAGTGACAGTGAGGAGTCCGACGATGATAGCGAGTCGCGTAATGCGTACGACACGAAATTGCGTGTGACATTCATGGACATGCTCAGCACCGTGGAACGCCGCTTTTGGGCTTGGGAAACATCACTGAGTGGTGGGATCACATCGTCATGCAAGTCTGGGATGACGAGCAGTGGCTGCAGAACTTTCAGATGAGAAAAGCCACTTTCATGGGACTGTGTGAGGAGCTCGCCCCCACCCTGCGGCGCAAGGACACGAGATTGAGAGCTGCCCTGCCGGTTGAGAAGCGGGTGGCTATTGCAATCTGGAAGCTGGCAACTCAGACAGCTACTGATCGGTCGCAAACCAGTTTGGAGTGGGAAAGTCGACCGTTGGAATCGTGTTAATGCAAGTTTGCAGGGCCATTAATCGCATCCTGCTTAGAAGAACCATGACTCCAGGTAACATGCAGGACATTGTGGATGGCTTTGCACAAATGGGTTTCCCTAACTGTGGAGGAGCGATAGATGGGACGCATATTCCTATTCTGGCACCACTCCACCTAGCATCCGAGTACGTTAATCGGAAGGGGTATTTCTCTATGGTTCTCCAGGCGCCTGTCGATCACCATGGGCGTTTCATTGACATTAACGCAGGCTGGCCCGGAAAGGTGCATGATGCACGCATCTTTCGGAACACTGGCCTGTTCAGGAAGCTGCAGGCCAGGACTTTTTTCCCAGAGTGGAAGATCACAGTAGGGGAAGTCAAAATGCCCATTGTGATCCTTGGAGACCCTGCTTACCCGTTAATGCCGTGGCTCATGAAACCCTACACAGGAAGCCTTGACAGCAGCAAGGAACGGTTCAACTACAGGCTGAGCTTGTGCCGAATGACTGTGGAGTGTGCTTTTTGCCATTTAAAGGGCCACTGGCGATCTCTGTATGGGAAACTGGACTTGGCCGAAAACAGCATCCCCGTGGTTATATCCGCGTGCTGTACCCCCCATAATATTTGTGAAGGGAAGGGTGAAAGATTCAGTCAGGCATGGACCTCTGATGTTCAACACCTGGAGGCTGAATTTGCACAGCCAGAGAGCGGGGCTATTAGAGGGGCCCAGCACGGGGCTGCAAGGATTAGGGCTGCCTTGAGGGAGCAATTTGAGGCTGAAAACCAGCAGTAATGTCTGTTGCCCTGCATGGGAGTGACGTGCAGTGGTTACAATGTCAGTAGGAATCTGTGTTTGCTAAGCTGATTTGCAGTGCTTGTTTCTTTCCTGGGCTAAGGTATCTTTTAAGATATCTTTTACTTTATGCAATAATAAAGAATGTTTTCAAAGCCAAAAAATCCATTTATTGAAAAGAAAATTCATTTATTGAAAGAAACACAACTGTTTGGGAATCAGAAAGGGCAAGGGGGTGGGGTGGGGAATGGTACAATCATAGATTTGCGTATGTCCTGTCTGGAGTGCTGCACTTCAGGATGGCTATATTGCATGGTGATGGGGGTTGAGTGCAGAGGGTAAGGGTCATAGTTCTCAGGGCTGGTTGGTGAAGATACAGGTGTTGGAGGCAGCTGGTGGCGGGAAGAACCCAGATGTTGGGGAAAGTGGGTTGGAGGTGACATGGGGGCACAAGGGAAAGAGTTTTGGGACAAGGGTTGCAGGGGGGGGGGCGCGGTAGTGCTCCGTCTGCATGGCTATGAGGGCCTGGATAGAGTCCGCTTGGCGCTCCATGATGCTTATCAGCCGATCCGTGCTTTGCTTCCAGTGCGCTGCGTTTTCCTTGCGGATCCTGCTTTCGCTGTCCCTCCACTCCTGCGCTTTTTGATTCTCTGTAAGAGATTGATGCATCACTTCGCGCAGCACGTCTTCTTTGCTTTTTCGCGATCTCTTCTGGAGTTTTTGCAGTCTCTCAGCCAGTGATAACACGGACAGCTGAGATCTCAAGGTTGCGTCTGTAAAGGCAACATGCAACACTTAACGGAGTAATGATTCCCCCGCACTTAAGGAGGGCACACACAGTCTACACAATAGCATAATTTTCCCATCCCAAAGAGAGCGCACATAACCCACGGGAGCCCCAAAATGGTGAGTAAGGGGGACGGATTGTTTCAGGGCTGTACTGTCCTCTGGGTTTCTGTGCCTTGGGGAGAGCCAACAGCTGCAGGGGGCACCTACACTGAACGCTGTCCCAACATTTTCCACAGGAGTTTATCCTGGAAGATATCTCGCTGCTGAGAGTGACCTGGGAAGCAAGGGAGGGTCTTCTACTGCAATCCAGCTTCCGCCCTGGCCCATATGCAGCTTGCCTGTGTGCAGCAATGGTCCCCCCGCCCCTCGCGGCACAGTGGCATGGACACGTTAGCCTGACTGGGACAAGGACCACGGTGGCTCTCCCAATAAACCTGCGCAAGTGCATTGCCCATGTTCTGGATGAGACTTTCAAAGAGATTACCGAGGCCGATTACCGCGATGTGATAGACCACATCAATGCGCTATTCCGCATATAGGCATGCATGCAGCCCTAACCCTCCTCTCCCAAAGAGCCCGCACCGAAAAAATTCCTTCCCGAAAAAAAAAGCCGCTTACCGGGAACCTGCTCTTCTGTTTGTCCTCCACCAAGTACCGGCCGCTGTGACTGGCTACCTTCCTCCTGGCTTGAGAAGAGCTCCTGACTGCATGCCTCCAGGGATTCCGGGGTGTCTCCCCCTGCCCCAGCACCCTCACTCCCGCTTTCCTCCTCCTTCTTCTCCTCCCACTCAGAAGTGTCGATGGTGGTGCTCGGAGTGGAGGTGGGGTCACCCCCAAGTATCGCGTCCAGCTCTTTGTAGAAACGGCAGGTCGTGGGGGCAGCACCGGAGCGGCGGTTTGCCTCACGGGCTTTGTGGTAGGCGTTCCGCAGCTCCTTCACTTTAATCCTGCACTGCAGTGCGTCCCGGTCATGGCCCCTTTCCATCATGGCCCTTGATATCTGCCCGAAGGTATCGTAATTCCTATGGCTGGAGCGCAGCTGGGACTGGACAGCTTCCTCCCCCCAAACACTGATGAGGTCCAGCAACTTGCCATTGCTCCATGCTGGGGCTCGTTTGGCGCGTGGAGGCATGGTCACCTGGAAAGATTCGCTGATAGCACTCCACACCACGCCTGGCTGAGCAAACAGGAAGGGGATTTTTAAAAGTCCCGGGGAATATAAAGGGCAGGTCTGACAGTTGGTCACCTGAGGCCAGGGCAGTAGAGTTCGAACTGATGAGCAGAGTGCTTAGAACAGGCATTGTGGGATACTGCCGAATACTTCTGGAGGCCAATCAGAGCACATTGGGTGGCCACACTGGCGCCGCAGCGCAGCAGCGACAGCGCAATACTCTTTATTCCTCTCGGGGAGGTGGAGTACAAGCAGCGCTGTAGCCGCGGAGATACAGTGCTGTATGTGCTTTGCCAATGTGGACGGGCAGTGAGTTACAGTGCTGTGGGTGGCTTTATTGCGCTGTAACTCTCAAGTGTAGCCAAGGCCTAAGTGACTGCACAATCTGGTAGTGTAAACCATGTGCCTATCTCTTTTTAAGAGATCTATTTGGGGGTGGGTAGGAATGAGTTGTATCTCAGTCCTTGTTGCTAGGCAGATGCACAATTAGCTCTCCACACTCAGAAGTTTCTCAACTTGGGTGTGGTAGTTTTGAGTATGCTCAATAGGTTCCCTGTTGCTGGTCTCAGACTCCATGAGGGCATAGGTGCTGACTCTGTGGGTGCTCTAGGGCTGGAGCCCCACTGAAAAAAACTAGCAGGGGCTTAACACCCACTGGCAGCCAGCTCTCTCCTCTACCCTCCCCCCCCAGTGCTTCACATCCTGCAGCCCTGCCGATCAACTCCTTCCCAGTGCCTCCCGCCCACTGCGATCAGCTGTTTCACAGCATGCAGGAGACACTGGGGGGGAAGGGGAGGAGCAGAAATGGGGTGTGCTCAGGGGAGGGGGCAGAACTGAGTGGGAAGAGGCAGGCTGGGCCTGGGGCAGAGTAGGGGGTTGAGCACTCCCTGGGTCTGGAGGAACCCAGTGCCAATGCATGAGGGAATGCAGTCAGGGCAGCTGCTTTACAAAAGGCCATGTGCCCTGTGTGGGCTGGGAGAAGCTGAGCCCAGGAGCAGAAAGCAGGCTGTTTTCGCTACCTCTGTAGCATTTTGCAGCAGGTTAGTAATATTGTTAACCCGCCAACAGGGAAGCCCTGGCAGTGTTAATTATAGAAAGGGGGAAAATATTTTTATTTTAATTGTATACTTTGAATATTGTTTGACTTTTAGCCAAACTGTTTTAGTTAAATTGTCTCAACTAGTATGATTCACCAACTTTTCTTTTATTTAAATGTGATAATGGGGAAAGACTCATTTATTTTGCTAGTCTCCATTTTGTATTTTCTTGTAAAAGGTTTTTTTTTTTAAATCTATATACTCAACTAAATGGTTAATTGGTTAGCTGATTAACTAACTGTGATTTCAGCAGAGGAGGAAAAAGAATCTGCATGAATTCCAGCTAAAATTTTTCAACAAGCACGTGGAGGGAAGATGTTGCTTTTGACTCAGTAAACTGTATAGATTTTTATTTTATTAGAAACAGTGATCAAAGACTGTGTAGGGTGACCAGATGTCCCAATTTTATAGGGACAGTCCCGATTTTGGGGGCTTTTTCTTATATAGGCTCCTATTACCCCCCACCCCCATCCCAATTTTTTACACTTGCTATCTGGTCACCCTAAGACTGTGTCTCTAACTAAGACTCAGGTGAACTCTATGTAAGCTTGTGGGAACACTTGAGTTCTTATTTAGAATGTCACCAGAGAGTGAGAACAGGCATTTGCATGGCACATTTTACTAAAGGTTTAGTACCTCTCTGTAACAGGGTCCCTGCAGGGCTCACCTGGCTTCTACCCCCACTGGGCTGAGAAAGTCACACAGAGACCTTGGTGCAGTGCTCACCTGGTACTTTTATTTACAGGTTGTGTTCTCTCCACCATACATATAGTCCCCTTCTTACCATCCACCTGCAGGAGAGAGGGGGCAACTATCTCTCTATGCTCCCCCTTTCCAGCTCCTCCCTCTGGCGTCCTTCCCCTGGGGCTTTTATCCAGCCCCAGCCTGAAGAGGCAACAGCTGTTCCAGCTTCCCCAATCAGGGCCAGGTGCTCTACCCAGTTCCAATTCACCTCCCTTAATTGGAGCTGGAGTGACAGAGGGTTGGCTAAGCAGTTTTCTGCTTAGCACCCTGTCACACTCTTTTAGATGAACACTGTAGTGCTGCATTTTATTTTCCTTTTTGACTCACCCAGTCAAAGAATTGAAAATGTAATTCATTCTCTTCTGCATCTTTGCAGACAATATGGTACATAGACTATTTACATTTTGGCATGAAAGCATTACATTGTTTGTGGTTCTTCTGTTCTCAGTGCTAACGTCTTTTGGGTAAAGTCAAAGAAAATTTGAGGCAGATATATCAAGCCACAGTCATTTGGCTGCCTAATGTTTTATAGTTCCCTCCTTTCCTATTAGTTATCAGTTCTCTATTTTTTTCATTCAGTGCTTCTAAATGTACTGTTCAAGTATAGAATTTTCTGTTAGATCTGTTTGATATAGATGTTGCAATTCCTTTCCTTTTCTTGTCGGGAATTAAAACATTCTGCAAGCCACTGCTTCACGGTAAGGTTGATGGTCTGTTTGGAAAAGTTTCTCTTCAGGATGACATGTTAGAAAAAGAAAAATTAGGTGATACCCACTTTGCAATCTTAGACATAAAGAAAAGGAAATTCATAAACTAAACCAATTTGGAATGCCAACATTTTTATTATCTCCTCCACTACACAAATTATCAAAGCTAACAGCCTCCAGATAGACTCACAAGAGATAAATTAAGTTTCCTTCTGACATGCAGTGGAGTGTTTGTGAGAAATGAATGTCCAGGTTCTCTATATTACAAGACTAGGCACATATACATAAAGAAATTATATAGTTATTTACCAGTATATATTGATCCCATCCCTGCAAGAGGATCTGTGTATGTGAAACTGCCCCTCCCCCCCCAAATATACATATAGAACCATGCAACAGCTTCACCCATATTGATCTGACTTCAGGGCCAAGGTGCATGTTAGAAGTTAGGTAAACAAATGGCATGTTGATGCACATTTAGGAACATGCCTTATTTTTGTCTCTGTCATGCTTCCTTAGGAGGCTTACAAAGGATCCAAAGGAAGGGGTAGTCCCAGGGAGCATAAGGGCAGGGAACCAGTTCAGAGACACAAGGCCTCTGTGTTCAGTGATATAAGACCCCAAATTCCCTGGGATCCACTGGTTGTGTGGTCTTGACTATCTATTCCCAAAAGTGAGTATTGCCAGGCAATACTCTTCTTCTACAGGAAGAGCATCCATGGGGTTTCCTTTCTTCTTTGTGGGTAATTCCAGTAGAGGAGATAATTAGCCCTAAGCTATTTACAATAAAATAAACAAGGGTAAGTAGGGTACATCTGTAAAAGGGGGACGGCTTGGTTGCACAGTACAAAAGGCTCAGAGAAATTCCATGCAATTCTTGACAATGATAAGGCTCCTGCATGCAGATTCTGCCTTGGATGTATTAAGTTAGTGTTTCACTTTTTCCACAACAGTGTGTGCCCAGATTTCATCTCTTTATGGGGCTTTGACTGAGGTCAAAGAGAATTTTACTATTGATTTAAATGGGAGCTAGGTGCCACATGGGAGTTTCTAGTTGTCCACTGATGGTTATTACAATTATTTTTTCTTGTGACTGCTGTGGTCAGATGTTTGGCTGCACATGTGTTCTTTCTGCGTGCTGTACTGACTCTGGCCAAATGGCCTGTACAGCAGGCTCCAATCGAACGGCCCAATAAATCCACAAACTTGGTTGGTAGTGAAGGAACTTGGTCAGGTTTATTGTTAATGAAGCACGGTCCTAATGTTCTGGCTCAATGGTTATAGGTACACTAACACATGTATGCCTGTTGCAATGGACTAGCTTATAAAATGGCAGGACTTTCCATTATCCCCTCAGCCAGCCAAAGACACTCTTTCCGAGATATCTTTTTATACATTAATACTGCTCCTCTGACGTAGTTAGCTGAAACCCTCTGATGTGGCCAGTTACCACCCATCACCTTGTACATTTTTATCCATTACACTGTTGTCCTAACCTCATTTTTAGGATGGGTCAGCGTGTGCCTATCTTTGGGCAATGTCTTTGGTATCAAGGTGTTTTGGTACCACCTTTCTGGAATGTGTTTGCATATGTATTCTTATGCCTAGCACGACTTAGGAATGTGTTTTTGCAATATTAGCCCTGTTCTTGCCAGATTCTGTGAGCAGGGCCTGCCTCTTGCGTACAACTTAACTTTGCTTTCTATCAGCAAAGTTTTGACTACTTTAGTTCAGGCCTCTGATACGTGCGCTTATGTTTCAGACCCACTACATCTGCATGATATACATTAACTTACCCAGCTCAGTTTTATAGTGGGGCCACAATTCAGCAAAACACTTAAGCATGGGCTTACCTCCATCGAGGTGCAGCATAGTACTTAAGCACATGCTCCACGTAAAGCATGTGCTTAAGGCCCACTACAGTCCACGGGAATTAGAGTTTAAAATTAATCAGGTGGTTAAGGGCTTGCTGCATACAGAGGACTTACTGAATTAGGACCCTGGGAAGTATTTGGACTCTGTGGATTGTAATGTTATGCATTGTGAAATGGTTTTTGTCAAGAAAGTAGTATTGAATTGTATAGTGTTTTCAGTTATGATATAGTTATTTGCCATGGGAAAGTGTTGTACCAAGTAATGCTAGGGAAATTTACATGTCATTTTTAAAGGGCTGTGTAACAGAACAGACTATCATAAACTCTTTAGAGGAGAAACTATGCAGTCTTTAGTGTTTACATGGTGCCTAGCACATTATGGATGCTAGAGATAAACAGTTATTAAAAAAGATAACTTTGCTGACAGAGGAGATGCTAGTTTTTAGTATCAACTGCATGGTGTCAGACAAATATAACCCTACTTAAGTTTACACATGGGCCTTTGAGTTAGTGATTTTTTTTTTTTAAGATGGGACCATTTTATATCCTGTTTTTCAATCCCTGCCTCCTTTTTGGCTTGAATTCTTTTCTATCAAATACAGCACAAGCAAAACTGTTCTGTATGAATCGAGCAAGAGGACTTAATTACTGCACCACTGACTTCTGCATTCTTTCTGTGCAAATAATATAAAACAAGCATAAGTGTCAGAGCACAAGTTGTTGCCATTCTTAAAAATCTTAATTGTCATCTGAATTTTTTTTAATACAAAAATCCCTAAGCCTTACTTTGTCATAGCTAAAAATAGCTTGCTTCATGTTCAATTAACTGTTTTATCCCATTAATAAAATATTATTAAAAGCAGACACCTGGCTACTTATGTTTTATGATTTTTACATTTCAATTACTGCTTCTTCAAACACAAGCCATATGTTGCCCTCCATGTAGCCTTTAGTTAAAAGGAACAAGAGCAGGGAGTGCACTAATGAAAGAAATATACACACTGTAGAACCTGTCTCTCTGAGGCTATGCCCTGAGTGTTGGCAGAATGAAGACTTCACCCTCTTTGTAAATGAATGAGATTTATGAGGGAGAGGTGGCGGTTTCCTACAGATTATAGTTGCCAAGTTCATGCAAATTCAGATGGGAAGGCAAATTTCAGGGAGTTGCAGAGCAAATTGCAGCCCCAGTCATTCATTAAATCAGTGATTGCCAGGAAACAAGGCTTATCCCCAAAACCAGTATAATCTAACATTCAAAATCTACCATTGGTGGATTCAATTTAGTATCTAAAGAAAAATGCACTCCTTTAACTGGGGTGATGGGTACAATACAGTCCATCTAATTAAATTAATTCCCTTACCCTGCAATCTCTTGTTCACACAAGTAATCCCTGTACACGTGAGTAGCCCAATGAAGTGCTTATGTAAGGAGAATAAGCCAGTAAGCAGACACCGTGGTCTGGTCAATAAGGTACTGGACTGAGAAGCAGGAGACCTGCACTCTATTCTTTGCTCTATACTGCCTTACAGGGTGACATTAGGTAAGCCCTTTTGTCTCTCTCTGTGCCTCAGTTCCCCCCTCCAGAAAATGGCAACAACTGTATTGCCAACCCCCGTATTCAAAAATCATGTCAGCCTTATAAAAAAAAATGGGAAGTGGGTTAAAAATCCATGAACATAGAAAAAATAGATTTGGTGGGGGGTTTTAATTTGCCTTCTGGTATTTGGGTCTCTAGGCTACCCTAGATTCATGGTGTTTCAAGCTTTTCTTTGTGAACTATAAAAATCTAGAATCTGCTTTTTTTAAAAAAAATAAAAGGTGAGATTCCCATCTAATCAAATGCTTTCAGGAGCTGAGAGACCAGATATCTTGAGTTGACCACACTGTAATAATGTAACCAAAGTCACTCTGTGTTGGGAGTAGGCCAGCTACTTCCAGCAGTTTGGTACCGTGCCTTCGCTACTGGGAGGTTGGAGACAAGCATTTAGTCACTTGGTTCTTCCGGCTTTAGCCCTTGATGGGTTCTAAAAAACATTCACGTGTTGAGCAGCAGAAGATCATGCTGATGAGGGCTGCAAAGAGGAAGCAAAAATGTTCAAATGGCCTAGGTACAATTACCATAATGGCTACAAAACATGAGCCCAACCCTGCCCCAAAAGGCAGTCCAGGACAGTGGTATAAGGAGTCGGGGTAGGACCCCTCTGCCAGCAATAGGGTGTCTCTCTCTCTAGTTCTCAGGCAAACAGTCTCAGCTCTTGAGCTAATTATGGTACAGCCTTCTCTCTACAGCAGCTACCAAACTGCTGCCTCCATCCTCCTGTTGCTTCTGCTCCCAAGCTTGGTACCCTCTGACCTTAGCACATTGCTTCCTTTTTCCATACTTGTGGAGCTCTCTGGTGGGTGGATGCTTTCCTTCCCCTCAGACAAGCTGGAGGGAAGAAACTATTGAGGCTATGAGTTCATTACAGCAATACTGGAAATTCCTTTGTAAAGCCTCTAGCTGAAAAGCATTTATTTAAGGGCAAAGTATTATTAAGGGGTTGTAGAACTAGCTCACTTTGTTCGGTCAGGCAGTGTTTTGCAACAACATTTTCCCTAACATTGTAATCCTTATAACAGTTTCACATAAGGGTTTCATCACTCACTATTCACCACATTTAAGCAGGCATTTTCCAGCAAATTAACCAGAAAGAATGAACAGGTAGAGACAAGGTGCAGGAACAATATTGTCTAAACACATCAAGCCACATTCATTCCTGGTGTAATTCTTTTAAAGTCAGAGTACCTCTACAGTTGCATTCGGCCCACTGTGCTTTACATTATACCATTTGGAATACACATTGACTGTAAAAGCTGTTTTACAAATAAACATGTTAGCATGTGGAAAGTTATCCTTAATAGAGTGTGTAAAGGGTCTTGGCACAAAAAAGGTGTCTGATAAAGTGCATTCCAAGCCAAAGCTCCAAATTAAGTATTTAAGAATGTCTTCCAACAGGGAAAAAAGAAAAGAAAAACCAAACAGTTGGCAAAAGCACAGATGAATCGTGAAACAGTCCATTGGGCTGCCAAAGTCTCAAAGAATCCTCTTATGTATAATATACTAAACCCACCAAATAAAAGGCATTGTAAATTATGGTTGCAGATGTTGGTGGACTCCAGGGTTAATTCTAAGCCTGTTAAAACTTTGAAGACTATGTGCCTGATTATCAAAAAATTTGAAATAGAGCTGCAATTTGTCAGGGCTTCAAAACTCCATCAGTTGAGCACCTTTAGACTTCAGCCTGTGGACTCATTGGTTTTTGAGGCTCACTCTTCATTGAAAGCATAATGGGCAAAGGGCAAAGTACCAAACCCCAAAATCAGACCAGACCAGTGTGCCAACAGAAGAATCCAGACTAGTCCAAAAGCAAGCAGATGATCTGACAGAGCTATTGAGACCATAAAACTTCATAGATTTGAGAACAATAGATCTCATTTTTGCATTAGGATTGTTTGGGCATGGTTGCAATACCACCTTATTTCCCAGAAATAGTACTTCTCCAAAAGGGCTGAGGCACTAGTAGGGTTGGTAGTGTGGGGAACGGCCACTGCTCTTGTACTGTGTATTTAAAGGATTCACATCACCAGAGCTGTCAAGACAGCACCCATCCAGATGCTGTGCGTTGATGTCCCATGATATTTGTATGCTTGGCCTCATTTTGAGGTGTTAAGCAGCCACCTCTCTCACTGAAGTCCCAATTGCACTTTTAAAAAAGTCTCGAGAGAGAAACCCCAAGGATGATAAATTATCAAAACTCATAATTTATAATATTACTCTTTTACGTTCTGAAAAAATGATCTACATGGGGGAGGGAAATCATGTGGGGGCCTGCTTACATACCCTTCATGGGCACAGTTATCTGTTTTGCTAAGGGAAATTCTTTGCCCTGTTTGATGCAGGACATCAGACTACTTTACCTAATGGTCCCTTCTAGCCTTAAAAATTTAGGCATCTATGGAAGTTAGTATAGCATTTAGTAGTAGATATAATAAACCAGATTCTCAGCTTATGTAAATTGATGTAGGTCAATGGGGCTATGCTGATTCATACCAGTTGAGAATCTACCCTACTGTAACTTCATGGCTGATTGGAGGTCCATACAATCCTAGAGCAAAAGGAAAGAGAATTTGGTAATCGAAATAGTGCTGTTTTTCTAAATAAATCTACCCACTCTTAGATTTGTTTGATCATTTTCCATTTCCCTTGCTGATCCTAGTTCTTGAAATACTTTGCTGTTTAAATAAGTTAATCTTTTATATACATCTAAAATCTGCTGTGATACATGGGGTGACTTGTTTAAAGCCAAGATAATAAAGGAAAGTGTGTCTACCAAGAGATTCTTAAATATCGAATGCAAGTTTTCTGATAAAATCCTGAAGCATGACAGTATGGTCCAGCACACTCTAAATTATGCTAAATCCAATAAATCAGATTATATTGTCTCTAGTGACTTCTACCCAGTCTTTAAATACATTACCTACTCCTCGTGAATCCATTCCACTCAATAACCAGCTCAATCTTCAGTCCCAAGGCTCATTTTAATTTCAACAATATATTGCCTTTGCAGTATAAAGAGAAGTTGTAGGAGAGAGAAGCTGTAGGAAGAAGTTAGGCCTGTTTTCAAATGGATCTCCTGTAGTAACTAACTCAGACGTGTAGGGTGGGTGCTAATTCTGAACAGTCAGCATCCCAAACACAACCAGAGTTGTAAATCCTTCCAGAATTCAATGTGCTAGGAGCAGAAATGTTCCCAAAAAGTTTAAGGGTTGTAATATAGCCTGTTTCATCTAAACCCCTTAGATTGCTTATTGCTTTTCAATTGCTGGCAGACCAGTAAAGTCTTGAATTTCAAATTGTAAAAGAAAGATTATGCCCCTGAAGATCCTGGCTTTGAGAAGTCAATAGTGGATAGAGCTGTTTACTGACCCCAGCCCTCTAATCCTTGCATAGTCAGAACACTGATGGGCCTTCATTGGAGTTCTGAGTGTAAGCATAGTGTAGGATGTGATCCAAGATGAGATTAACTAAGTACAAAACCGTTTACGCATGGATGTCGGGAGTCAAGCCATCATGACTGCATGTTAATGGATCGTGGGTTAAGAGGGCCTTGCTGAAATATCTTAAGTTATCTATCTACACACACACACACACACACACACACACACACACACACACACACACACACACACACACACACACACACACACACACACACACACACACACACACACGTATAATTGTCTAGGATTACATGCGTATGCACAGCATCTCAAATACTGCAGGCCTATCTGCTAATGGCGCTTTGAAAGAATATAAATTCAAATGTGTAATCTAATTAACACATTATTATTACTACACAGGGGTGAAAGTAACTCAGGACACTTACCGGTAAGGGGCGTGGGTGGCTCTGGCCCCTGGAAGGGGCGGGGCTAGGGGGTCAGCATCCCCCAGCCAGCCCTTCCAGGCCGCCTGGTCTGTGCCACCCTGGCTTCCCGTGGCGATTTAAAGGGCCCACCACTCCGGACGCCGCTGTTGCGGTAGTGGCGTCCAGAGCCCTGGGCCCTTTTAAATCACCAGCCCCGGGGAAGCTGCTCCCTTTGCCCTCCCCGTCGGCGGCCGAGGTGGGGCAAAAGGGGCAAGGACCTTAAAGCGCTGCAGGGTCCTTTGCTGCGGCAGCGCTTTAACATTGCTGCCCCTCCCCCCCCCGGTCGGGGGTAAAGACGTACAACACGTTTCCGCTCCGTACTTCCTGTCAATTTCTATGTCAGTGAGTTAGTGAGCAAATCTATAGTGCTACATAGCAAGTTCCTGTACCGCGTGTTAACGAGTCTCACGTGTTAAATAGGTAGCACTGAGAGGCATGGCGCTACCGCGCATTAAGCGGATCCTCTTGTTAACTCTTCTCTAGTTGGATCAGTAGCGCTGGACAAAGGGAAGGCACCAGCGAAATAATCTGGGACCCTTTTAGATATTTTAGAGTGTGGAGACTGCAAATAGCCCTTCCCCCTCGCAAAGTGAAGGCTAGTGTATAAAGTATCTGAGATATAGATTCACAAGCTGAAAGATCATGAGTTGGAGCCAAAGCTGCTGCTTTCCCCAAGAGAAAATAGCAAATGGCCCTGTGTCTAGCATTATAAAACATCTGGTAACAATATCAGGAGGGGGACTGCTAAGGATACAATTTAACAGAGCTGCTGGGAATTTTTTATTACATTTATTTTCACAAATCATAATAATAAAATGTTGGAGTTTACGCAGTTTAGTCAATGCTTTCGGAATTTTATTAATCAATGTCTCACCATTCATAAAAAAATGACACCTTTTAAAACCAGTGGAGAGGAACATTTCCAAATATTTCCAGTCAAAAGAAAGCCTCAAAACTCACATTACATGTATTTTAAACAAATCCCTCAGGGAGATGAGTGTGAACTCTGAATTATCTTAATTACCTTTAAAGCCAGAGATCAAGGCCAAAAAATGCAACGTCAGCCTAAGCTCTTGCTGCAGATTGTTGAAGGTGCTAGAACAGCAATAAAACAGCGACTGTGTGCAGCAGACCTTTTCTGTGTCCTATGTCTAGGTCAGTTTTAAGTGCCACTAACGAGCATGCCAATGCAATAGCAAACAGAAGTGGGGACATGATGAGGAAAATGCCACAGTCCCTTTGGATGCTGTAATTAAACTAGAACCCTTTTGGCAAAGAGAGAATGGAAGCCAAGTTCTGTCAAATTTGACCAGGTGTAATGTCCAGCATATGTATTTTCTTTGTTTGTGAAGAAGGCACTTAGGGCACTATTCATTTCAATCCAGTAGCCTCTATGCAGCACTTAAGCCCCGCATTAAGATCCAACTCCTTTACCCAGTGCCCAGCACAAGTAGCTGGGATGAACACTGGCATTTTAACAGAGATCTAGGGAGAAGTGAGAAGGCAATGTGTTGAATGAGAAAGTTCTCTGCTTCCACCTATCTCCCCCTTTCTAATAGTAATAAATGAATACTAATGCTTAAGAAGCTGGGAAGCAGGCCAATATTATTACCTTCCATTACAGAAAGGAAACTGAGGCATGAGGAGATCCTAGGTCATACACTGAGTCAATGGCTGGGAAAGGAATCCAGGAGTCCTGACTCTCAGTCCTGTGCATTAGTTACAAGACTAGCCGTCCCTTTTTTAGACCTACAGTGATTTCTCTCTCTTTTCCTCGTCTTAGTCTCAATCTTTATCCCATTTATTTCTTACTCCTGTCCCTTTCCCTGCCTGGCACCTGTCCCTTTCTATGCATTTGCTATTTATCCACTGGCTTCTTTCCCTCAGTGATCCAATCTCCTCTTCCCCCTTCCTTGAGTCCTTTCTCTCCCTGAATTTCTTTGTAAGCCCTCTGCTTCTGCATGCCTCACATCCTGACCACCACTTTGTGATATGTTGCGTCTCAGGGCCAGGAAGCATTAGTGCTAGTCATCTATCCCAATTTTTGCACCACTATGCTGCACTGAGAGGCACAGTGTGAACAAGGAAGCTGTGAAAAAGGGAAGAGAATGGAGGAGAATGGCTCGTCTATCCACTCAGAAGCTCTGCAAGTAGCATCTAGTAGCTGAGAGGAGAAGCTGAAGAGGAAGCCCTATTTCTGCCCTGCAGCCTTGTTGATGCATGGCATTTCAGCTGTCAGAAATGAGAGTGAGGGCAGAGACTCTCTCTATATGAGTGACACTTTGCAGCTATGACAATTATGGTTATTGAACATGCAATTAATTAACAAAAAAAATTAGGTCCCACAGTGTCTAATTCATCCCCTGCTCCTTCTCCCTTCAGTACAGCAAAGGCATCTACTTACCAATTTCTCTGTTTCTGGATTGGTCCTGGGGGTGTATTGTTGCTCCTGCCAGCTGCTAAGGCAGGTTTATGGACCTGGGGAACTACCATTTCTGACTGCTGACGAGTTGGGTGGTTCTAGTGGGTGATGTTCCCAGTGCCTGCTAGAGATTAGCACCACTCCCGCTGTCTGTCGTTTCAACCTGCAGGGGAATTTAGATAGCAAAAAAAACTTCATAAAATTACCAAAGTTAGCATATAATCCTTTCAAAATCCTTAATAATCCCAGGTGGTCTGGATCTTGGTTTGAGAACTCATCCAAAAGTCAGTCAGGTAGTGCCCCTCCAATACTGTGTTGAGTCATTTGGTTCAACGTGACTCAAAAGGGGAAAGTGCCTTCTATTGAATCACCAGCACCACTTCCTATAGCACCAAGATCTGACCAAGGTCAAGGTGAAATCTGGTGAGTTAACAGATGAGTTGATATAGCGGCTGCATTGTCGTCATCATGACCAGGTGCCTGGAACTTATGTGGTTCTTGAAATGAAACAACATTCTAATATTAATACACTATTTTAATACTGTATAGCATACTTTTTTTTTTTTTTTTTTTTTTTTGCAAGAAGCAAGTGAATCAAGGCAAACCTGTGACTCATTTATATTAAGGTAATAGCTACATCAGCTACGTAGCAGCCAGACACTGGGGAGTAGATGGTACATTGTATGGTCAGTAGGATACAGAGTGGGATCTTTCACAGTTATTTGAAATACAACCATGCTGGTGGAACCTGAGTATCGGACATGTCTTTGGTAATATATGTGAAAGGAGTTGGTGGTTCTGGGACAGCATTTATAAAGATTACAGTTGTTATGAATTAGCTGTCTTGCCGACAGTCTCAGCAGAGATAAGACTGAACTGATCCAAAGGATGCAACGCTGGGTCCATTGAAATCAGTAAGTGTTTGCCATTAATTTCAATGGAGCAAGGGTTTCACCCCGTCTTCACTACCATTGGACATTTTGAGGCCTTTCTGGACCATGTTTGAGACACACATTGGTGGAGCAATATGAAGAAGCATGACCTGCTGCTGCCTTGACTGTATTTGTCCCAGAAACAAAGATCTTCCTTTTTCCAGGATTGTCAATGAGGAGATTTTTCACAGGCACTAGATTTCCCTTAAAATAATGTTATTAGAAAGCTATTTGCTGTACGAGTAGTGAAAATATGGTCTGAGTGCAGACTTTTAAGAAAGAAGTCTGAAGTCAGTTACTCTGCAATGGATAAGGTCATTCAGTGGCGATTAAAAGATGGTCTAGAGAAAAAAGCAAAGTTTAATGATCACCCACTCTTCAAAAGGAGCTGCACTTCCACAACCAATGCTTAAGTTTGTGGGAGACCTTACTCTCTGGTGCACAATGGCGGTGAAACAACTCAAGGTTCTTGTGAGAACAGCAGACCATGTTGAACATATTTTTCAACCACACACACTTCACGAAGGACCCATTAAGATGTTGTGTACACACTCACTCCAACATCACAGCTAGTATTTAGATGGGTAAAAGTTGTTGAATCGTCACCAAATGCTACTGAAATCAACTCTAGAGCTAGTCACAATGGAAAACAATATTTACAAGTAAGTTTACAAACAGATTTGAAGAAAAAGGCCAGAGAAATTATTCACAGTGAATCGTTTGACCCTGACGCCATTCATAAAAGATAGCTCCTCATCCCAGCTGTTTTCCCTGCTCTCTAACTGAATTTTCAGTCACATCAGGCTTTTCAAGAAGTTCCAGGATGCTGCTGCAACAACAACATTTGCTGTGGAACTCATAGCCCTTTCCATCTTAGGATTTCACATACTTATCAATGGAGTTAGCTTTACACCTGCTCAGTGAGGGAAGTTGGTATCATTATCCACATTTCACAGTTTGGGTAACTGTGGTTTAGACAAGAAATCTGTGCCAGAACCAGGAATAATAATAAATACCTAGCTCTTATATAGCACTTTTCATCAGAAAATCTCAAAGCACTTTGCTTTACATTAGCCCCATTTTACAGATAGTGAAACAGAAGTGACTTGCCCAAGGTCACACAACAAATCATTCAAGTCCCCTGATGCTCAAGCCCATTCCTTAATCCATAAAATCATTCTTCTTTTTTGGGTGTGGCTGGGTCTCTTGAAGATCCTAAATGCTTAACAGTACACAGCCCCAGTCTCCTCTTCTTGCTGACAGTTGTAGGCCTTTGCTCCCAAACGATTCTCTGCTCCTGGTCCAGGCCCTTCAACATGCTGGGTTTCCGGGTGAACTGGCTGGTCCCAGATAATTTATAGGTGCACTTAGGTGACTAATGGCTGGTTTCCAAGAGGCCAGACTCCCCTGTGTCTGGTTTCTTACAAGTATCTGCCCATCTGCCAACCCATTGGCGCCGGTGACAGAGCTAAGCCTCCCTGCCCCTCTCATGTCAGACAGCAAGCATGTCTTGAAAGACAATAGCATTAGTGCTAAAACAGTTTGGTTACTATGTGTCATGCTGCAGCACTGCAAGTGGCTAAAAAGTCCAGTTTTCAGGTGGCAGTCCTTGCCACTGATGGTGTAGGCACAAGCCCAGAGCCAGAAGATGAAACTGACACACAACCAGCATTTGAGGTGCGCTGTGCTCTCTTCTTTACATTCTCTCTCTCGCTCAACCACCTCTTTGCACCCTGGTGAAGCACAGTCCACCAGTGTAGCCAGTTGCTAGCTGTCTCTTCTGAGCTTGCAATGCAGATGTTAAAGTTTTCAAATCCCTTTTGTAAACATCCATGAACCTGAGCTTAGGTCATCCCAGTGGCCTTGAAGCACCACTACTTCTCCATACATGCATCCATCATGTGTCTGGTACAGATGACTGAGCCAGCCAAGACTTTTTAAACACAGATTAGTGAAAAAGCAAAACTGTCAGGCCTAATCAAGTACTTCAATCTCAGAAACGTTGGTTTCCAACTTCACTGTATTTTAAATATGAAGACAGCAGGTAAGGAAGGTGTTTAACCTTCTCTCATGCCTCCTATAGGTGGCCTAGGTCTCTCCACCATACAGCAGCATGCTCAGGACACATCTGGGATCCTGTATCGTGGGATTCAATGTTAGCTTCCTGTTATCCTACATGCACTTGGTCAGCTTCACCAAATGTGGTGGCTGCCTTTCTGATGTGAGAATTAAGCTTGTCATCTAGAGACAGGTCATTCAATACAGTTGATCCTAAATAGCAGAACTTCTGCACAACTTCTAGCATGTCAGCTATTAAAACTTCTGGTGCAGACAACACACCTTGTCTGAGACAGACAGTTCAAGTTCATCACAAGCTAACACAAAGATATTGCAAAGTTTCTGGAATTCCACTTCACTATGTGTGACAAGCACAGTGTTGTCAGCAAAAAAGAAGTTCTCTTAACAGGTGTTTAACCTTGCTATTTGCTCTGAGACATGTAATATTGAAGAGTTTACCCATCTGATTTTGCATCTGTTCTGGATGAGAAAGCATGAGAAAAAAAAATACCAAAAAGAGAGTATTGGTGCCAAAACACCTCCTTATTTGACATTGCTTTCAAAGCTATCAGATTAATCACCTACACTGTAGCCTTCATGCTATCATGAAAGGATGGAATGAAACTAAGAAGCATTGGGGGAAGCCAAACTCTCCCTAGCAACTGAAAGAGGCCTTTCAGCTGACCAGGTGAAAAAGTTTTTGTGGGATTTATAAAGGTTATATAGAGAGGTTCTCTTTGTTCTTGAGACTTTTCTTGCAGTTGTTTTAGTGTGAAGACCATGTCAACAGCTGATCTACCGGCACAGAAGCCACACTGACTTTCTGGATATACACGTTCAGTAAGAACTAGCAGTCTTATTGAGAATGACCCATGCGAATGCCTTGCCAGCAACACTAAGGAGAGAAATTCATCTGTAGCTGTTGCAGTCACACTTATCTTCTTTACTTTTATACAATGTTATGATAATGGTATCCTTCATGTCTTGCAGTACCCCTCCTTCCCTCCAAGCAAGACATTGTGCAGATATTTAAGCACAACCTCTCCTTGTTTCTTCTACTAGAATTCCATCTTTTGCTATTGCCTTTCCTGATACTAGAGAGGTGACTGCCTTCTCAAGCTCATTTCTAGATGGCTGTATATCAAGTTCTTTGATATTCAGGAGCCTGAGGATTACATTTAGCACCGCTTCTGAAATAGTGATTTTACATGAATCATGTTTGTGATAGTGTTCCTCCCAGTATTACATCTGCTTGTACAATCCTTTTACCAAAAGGAATGGCTGAAGCTGTATAGACACTCATTGTGAGTGTGTTCCATGCTGCATCAGCATTCAGAGAAAGTGCAAACAATGACAGTTTCCCTGATAGTCATAGTAAATTAGAAACACCTTCCTTGGTCTTTTGTGTTGTTGATGTTAATGCGTGGGCAAGAGGTTTGTTTGTTATGATGGAATTTCTGTAGTGAAAGCCTGATTTGCAGCATAACAGCACATGGTCTATGTCACAGTCTGCACTGTGAAAACTACAAGTATGGAGAACATTCTGTAGGAGTTTTCTGCGGGTGCCAATTAAATCCACTTGGTGCCAGTATCCAGAGCCAAGGTGTGTCCACGAGAACTTCCAAAGTAGGTGTTGCTAATGCACAGTCCTCGGTGGATTCAGAGCTCCAGTAGTTGTTGCCCGTTGTCATTCATTTTTCCCTAGTCCACGATGGCCAATGCACAGTGGCCACACCTCATGATCTGAACCAACTCTAGCATTGGAGTCTCCCAGCAGATAGAGTCGCTCTCCTGATGGTGGCTTACTGCTGATGTTATAGAGTTGCTGATAGAACAAATCCTCCTCTTCAGAAATGCAGGAACGTGTTGGAGCATCTATACTGATGATATTGGCAATGCCAACTGTAGTAGATATTCTTAGTGATATAAATACATGCTGATGTTCAACAGGACATTTGACCTTTGATGCTAATGAGCTTTTTAACTGCAAAAGCCACCCTATGTTGACACTGATCTGGTTTCTTTTTTTCACTCCAGAAAAAAGGTGTAATTCGTCTTGTATAGAGAACCTCTGTCAGCTAGTCTGGTTTCAGAGAGACTGGCCATGTCATTGTCAGATTTCTCCAACTCTCTGTAGATGTTGGCAAACTTTCTAGAGTCATTGACCTCCTCTAGGCCATTTAATGTACTGGTGCACATTGTCCTCACGTTCCAAACAACATGTTTGAAGAGAGCGACCATTGTACCTGCACCTTTGGCATACACATCTGGGCAATGAAAATAAGAAGGCAGAGGCTTGCCTTAGGATCAAATCCCTCTCCACCACCTCAGTGATACTGACTGGATCCAAAGGCTCGGACACCAAGATGTTTGGAAGACAGCACAGCTTCAGGCATTGCCTGAAGAAAGAGCTGAGTTACAGTGCCAACCACCTAAGATTTTCAGACTAGGTTCAGGGTTTTCTCCTCTAGCCTTTGTTCAGCCAATAACTATCTGCAAGGCAGCAACACTAGATGGAGATTGCGCCTTTATGGATATTGGTTTTTATTTCAATGGGTATTTGGCACACCTCATGTACGATACCCTTTATGAGCTGTAAATTCACTACAGTAACAAGAACTGCGTGAGAAGACCAGTTCACCCATGTAACACATTTTGACATTGCACATGTAGACCAGCACTCTATTATTTTTAATGAGAACTCTCTTGGGGCAATGGTAATGGGACATGGAGTCTTTCACTTTTACCTCTAGTCCTGCCCAGGTTAGTAGTGGAGTTTAAAAGCTGTTATCAGCCAATGGCAGTTTGGTGTCCTGACTGAAATGAGTTTGTGGTCTCCATCCAGTATCTACTTTACTTCGGAAAAAACAGTCACAACTGGCACCTGTCAGAGGCCCCTGTAAATGAAGTAGGGACCAGCTCCCCTGTGCCAGAACAGAAGGATGGAGCAGCAACTGGGACTATAAAGGATCAGGAAGAATGTGAGAGGGAGGAGACCCTGTGAGGAGCAGTCTGAAGGAGTCAGGTCAGAAAGGGGGCAGGTGAGAGCTGCCTGAGGGTCAGGAGACTGGAGATGGTCTTCTGGGGAAAGCTGCAGAGATCAGAAGGAAGGCACTAGCATGCTGACCTTCAAGAGCCAAAGCCAGTACCAGAAGGCTGAAGAGGCCTTTCCTGCCAGAGACCCAAGGCCAGAGAAGGTGAGAAAGGACTGAAGGCTGAGAGCAGCAGAGCACTGACACCAGAATCCAGAGAGGGCTGGAGCATGGTGAGAGATGCTGGGGCTGGTTGCTGATAGATCATTGGGACTTGTGTTATTATGGTTTAGGTGCATGTGACTCATAACAAATGAAACTCAGGAAGACAGTTTCAACAATTTCTGGGGACTTTGAATGTGAAAATTGAGGCAGGGCTCATGCTGTGCTGCAGGAGGGCAGTCCTGGCAGGGTTCCCACAAGACAGCACCCTTGTTGACAGTCTTCATAAAGGAGGAAGAAATTTAGGATGAAATGGGCCTGAAGTCTGAAATATCTTCTGAGTGTTTGACATAGAGAGACCACTCTAAGATGAGGCACATTCAAAAGATGCTGTTTTATTGAGAATCTTGCAGTGTCTGGTTTGTAAATGTTATGTGAATGAACAAACAGGGGACTTCACTCTCCTATAGTGCCATCATAGCACCTAATAAACCAGAACAGTTTGCTCCTTGACTGGCTAAAAGGCTAAGCATGGAAGCTAATAAATTATCATTAGACTGTTTGAATTTGTTTTCCTTTCTAACGCCATCAACTATGGCTGAGCAGCAACAGGACTTTCTACGAGTGTGCTAGGGTATTTGTTCCATTGCGGAGACGGTCTTTGACTATACTCTTATTCAGAGGCCTCATGTAGAAGCATAATTAGGGCAGGCCACGGAGATACACACACACACACACACACACACACACACACACACACTTTTTGCATGCTGGCAGCAGGCCGGTGCAGGGGTGGCGGTAGGGTGCTGACATGTTGCACATAAGAGCAAAGACTTCTCCTATACATTTAACAGAAGCCAATCAGAAATTCCAATGGAATTAATTTACACTGGTAATGTTGCTTATTGCATAATTAACTCTCACATTTCTGGGCGCTGACTGCTTCTCTATCCTTCAGGTGAAGCCATAAAGTCAAAGCATTTAAAGGCTGAACTATGTTGGCAGGGAAGAGTGGAAGCCCAGAGAGTAGTATACTGTAGAGGGTAGTTGCAGATCCCTGAACACAGTAGGGTCATGTCTCTGAGCCCCAAGAAGGGAAACCTCCTTTCCCATAGGGGATATGATCTCTGGAAGTCCATTTTTCTTATCGTTTGCTACTGAAATTATCCAGCAATAACTCATTTAACTCCATAGGACAGCTCCTCAGCTAGATTAAATGCACTGGAGCTATGCCAACTTACATCAGATGAGGATCTGGCCCTAGGTTTTTAAAGTTACAGTTCCCCAAGTAATTTATTTAAAAAGTTTAAATGCACCAGTATTTCCCTCTTGAAAGGATGAGGGTTTAAGACAGCATGGCACAAAAGATGCCAGTTCTCCTGCAACATACCCAGACATGTGAATGGAACAGTTCCTTCAGTGACACTGTACATTTTCCTTTACACAAAACCAAAGTATAAGATGAAAGAAAGTCTTGAAGGATTTCATTGTTGCTGAATGAGTAGCCACAGATTATCTTTCTCGGTCAAAATAGCTTAAATGTTTTTCCTGTTTATAGGCAGCAATTGTTTCCCAGACAGAGGGCAAATCTGTAGCTGGAAAGCTGCCAACACACCTGAAGTACAATTGCACCATATCTGAGAATAAGACCTTGTGCTCCCATCTATTTGTTATAATGAGGGAATGCAGACATGAAATCTCCCCTTTCTCCCGCTCAGTAGGGTTGTCAGAAAAGACGGAGATAATTTAGAGAGACGTGCATTTTTTTCTTTGTTTGAATTTAAATATTACATTTTCTTTATGTCCTCTGAAGCAAGGATTTATTCCATGGATTCCATATGGCCTTGTAAGCAGAAACCACCACCACTTGATCAGGACTTGGTGGGCGTGTGCATGTGAGGATTTATCCTAAACTTGCACTTCATGCTCCCACAAGCAGGCAAGACTGCTGTTGATAACTGGAGGGTAGTTTTATGCCTGTAAAAGATGTCATTTAAAAGCAGTGTATATTTTGATGACTTTCTGGCAGCTCAATTTTTTTTAAATATAATAAACCAAAGAAAATTCTTGGTGTCCAACAGCAAGTGATTGGATCTCAAAACTTGCTGGCATTTGCTTTTGAATGGAACAGAGAAATATCTTCTCCTTTAACGTTTCCATTGATCTATAAAGCAGAAACAGATGCTGGATGTGTCACAGGCTGTCTCTTGACTACATTCAGCAGGAGAAGAGCCTGTGATTAATAAACTAACTCTCTCTCTCCCCTCCACCATAAATGTCACTGCAATGAATGCAAAGAACTATGAGAAAGTTCACGGGATACATACTAACTCAGCCAGAAAATAAAAAACAAACATGGAAAAAAGTGTCTTTGAAAAGATTGTCAACAACTTTCAGATTAGTAATAGATTCCTGTTCATGCAACAATAAAGCCATTGGACCAACTATTCAGAACAACCCCTTGGACTTAGCCTTATTCAAAAATATCATAAGAATTATTTTAAGACTGCATTCTGCAATTATGTGCATACATGATAGCAGATTGGGACCTTGTTTTGTAATGGTCTGTCCAGAGCATGATTGGATTTTTAACTGCATTCAAGTCTATTTGTATTAGATTTTATATGCACAATATATACCTCTATCGGGATTTTCAATTTTCTCCTTTTGAAGTATCTACTGCATGCTATGGTGACCAGACACTATACTAATTATTAGTCACTATTATCTTGAAGCTCCAGTGATAGGTCTATCACAGGTGTCAGAGGAAGGAAACTATTCATGACTGACATAAGCAGCAATTCACCGCAGGCTGAGGTATTAAAGGACCCCACCAATTAAATCTGGGGTCCCCTATGTTGTTAAGGGTGTGAGCGTTATTGTTTTGATCTGCAGACAACTTTCAATATGAAATGTTGATGAAATTTCAAAGGGAAAAAGATCCAGCATCCCATCACTCTCGAAGTGCTCCTGTCAATAACAGTCAATCCAGATGATACTGCCCATTCCATTACAAGACTGGAAACAAATCCTGTAACAAGCCCAATAACAAATACTACCGTATTTCATGCATGTCAAAGACATCCAATTAAATAATGTATGTTACCTTCCTTCTGAGAGGCTCAAAGTGCCTTGGCAATGCTAACCAATTAAGGCTCACCACATACCTATTTGGTAAGCAGCTCATCTTACTTGCCTCATTTCTAAAATGGGAAAACAGATGAGACAAAGAGGGTAAGGCCTTGTCTACACTACTGGGGTAAGTGGATGCTATTCAGGCTACGTGAATAACGTAGATGGAGTCGATGTAGCGTAGGTTGACTTACTGCGGTGTCTACACTGCTCTATGTTGACAGGAGATACTCTCCCGTTGACCTACCTTACTCTTCTCGTTCCAGTTGCGTAACGGAGTCAACCAGACACCTGCTAAATCAACCCCCGCTGAATCAATCGCAGCAGCGTCAATCCCCTGTAAGTGTACACATGGCCTAAGACATTTGTAGCAGACAGTAGCAGCTAGTGTAAGACAGTGTAGTTAAACTGGTGTCGATGGCGCGACACCAGCTGAGGATCTGACCTTGTCTGTATCTCTTTTCCAATGCCCTGACCCTTCCAATTTCTTAAGGGAATGGCTACTACAAATGTGAAGAAATATTGCAGTATTTATACTATATTATACACCATATATTTTTCTAAAAATTGGCATCTGTTTCCTGATATTTGGGAATTGGAAGGTTAACTAACAGAATTTTTTTTTTTAATAGAATGAAGGACAAGATCCCCCAAATGTGTGTCTCTGATTAAACTATATTATTGGTTACTGCATGTCAGTCTATTTCCTCACACTATCATTGTTATGCTATATATGCTAACCTTTCTAACATTAATAGTGTTAACATTTATAAGAGTTACAATTAAACATTATGTTGTTGAGGTTTTTTAGGCTCCAGGAGATCTAAACACACAATTACACAGTTCATAAAATGTAAGGAGATTGTACTACTGCATAAACAAACATACTCTACATATTAACTTAAATTAAGTTTCAAGTGACAGATTTTGTACAAAAAAATTTTTGTACTGAATTGTAGAAATTACTAGCCCCACTTGTGTGATTATTTACTAAAATTTCTATCTCCCCTTTGGCAAAAATGAAGGCTTGCAAATGAGTATTGTTAGCTAACTGCCAAAAAAAGCAAAGGTGTAATAAGAAGAAACCTAGTAGTTAGTATACTGTTTCTCAATTCTTTCAAGTTAAAATGTTTGTAAATATTCAATTTTGTGTTGTACTTTGTTAAAAGCTTTATTTTTGTATTTATATAACTAGTAAAAGAGAATCAAGTAAAAGCATGAGCAGAAATTCAGTGTAACACAGAACTTGAACATTAATACTGAAGTAATAAACATTAACAACGAATTTCTAGACAAACACCAAATAGCAATATTAAGTCACCATTGCAAAGGAAGAGTTGAATCTTTGTTTTAGCAGCACCCTCACTTGAGTCATAAATACTAATTAATGTTGGTCAGATAGCAAAATACTGCATATGTTTGTGTTTCATGCTCATAAGGTCCTTTATAGCAGGTACACCATATTTTGTTGGCCTGTCAATTTAGAATGAATGCTGAGTAACTGTCAGAATTTAACAAGAGGATCTACTTATTCATTTGAGGATTACTTAATTCCCAGCAGTTCAATTAACATAAGACCAAGTTCTGTGGTGTTTATCTTTAAATCATTTTCTTCATCAAGGACAAAATTTGGCCTAAATTCATCGGAGTGGGCTGGCCAATTTTGTCTTTTTCCCTCAAAACCTTTTATTCTAGCAATGTCCCAACATATATGTTTAAAAGTACCCTCTGCAGTATTATAATGCCGAAGATCTTGGTCTATCCCATTTTCAAAAGTATTTGCAGGGAGAAAATGATGTGATAGAGAACTGGATTTGAGGTGTTTAAGTGACTTGTACAGATAGACATTCTGAAGTTACCTCTCCAAACTTTGTCCCACATATACACACACTATCAGTTACTACTATCAGCTAGTCATATATTTCTTCTGCCCACGTGGAAGATGCAGTTCTGGCTGTAGTAATTTTTTTCACCCCAGTGTCCTATGCTGCAGCCATGGGGAAGACTTAGTAACACGGATCTAATGGAGTGGAATAAGCCATTGAGGTTGGGGGCGGGGGGAAAGAGGACAGAGGCTTAGGTGCAGATTTTCCACAGTGGAGTGCTGGTGGGAGAATGCGACCAGGCTCCATGAGAAGTTCCTCATGGAGTCTTCCTTGCAAAATGTCCCTTCCCACAGCTTTTCCCACTGGAGAAGGCAATCTGGGCCAGAGAGACAGATACCATCTCAAAAGACATTTCAGATGCATGCTCTGTTGATCTTACACTTAGTGCTAAATAGAAACAAGAGTAAGAGTCTATATTCTGGAAGTGGTCAAGTGCAAGTACTTCTACCAAAAGTGGTTTGTTTGTTTTTTTTATTAAAAAAAAAACACACACACACAAAAAACCCACCTAAAACTAATTTTGTTTCCAGTTCAGTTCACTAGCAATTTTAACTTGTGCAGAACAGGAATATAGTTAGGAAGAAATGATGTTTTTGGAGAGGTATGGACCATAAAAAAGTATGCACTCATGCTACATTACTTACAGTAAACTGCTCTGAGTTACTTGTGCTGTATGGAGTCCAAGGATGCCATGAGTCTCAGGCACAGAAAAGGATCATTAGAACTTTTTTCTTCCTCATCTGTCTCCTAGGAGGACTTTTTTTTAAACAATCAAACAGGGATAAACAATGAAGAAATATTTAAATATATTAGAAGGCAGAAGGTGGTGGGAGACAATCTACTTGATGAAGTCAAAGAAATGTTAAATTAATTCTTTGCATCATTCTTTCCCCTAGAAGATTACAGGGTTGGGGGTGAGAAGTTGCTATTACAGAGGAAATCAGAACCTGACTTTAAGGGTTTGAAGTTATGGAGTAACTTGTGAATTTCAAACTCAGTAAAACACCAGCACCGGATGGCATTCTCCTTAGGGTATTGAAGCAAATAATAATAGTCATACTTAACTCTAATACAAGCCTTTTCAGATGTACTTTACAAAAGTATTTAAATGATATCCCCAAGGGCACATAGCAGAGCAGAGAATAGACTACAGGTGTCAGTCTCCTGCCCCTTCCACTCATTCATGCTGCTTCTACGGTGATGAGAATATGTAGCTTAAAAATTGCAAAGGCAGTGAAGTATTACTGACATGCTTTTCTTCAGAAATAGAGTTAAGGAACACTTCCAAGTCTAGTGAAACTGACTGAGCGTACACACAGAACATAATATGCTTGGTTAAGTATCAGCAGACAGTGCTAAATTAACATACTATGCATCACGTACCTTTCAATTCCTGCATACCCACTCCTCAGCAGAGTGGGATGCCTGGTGGATTCACTAGGGCTAGAGCCACAGAACCCACAGTCACTCTGCCACTAGCCAGTCTTCGAAGCTCCCCTGAATGCTAGACACGTATGTATGGAGGGTGTGAACTCCCTCTATGAGATCCTAGTATTCTGACCCCCACACTTCCACCTTCTAGTGTGAAACAGATGGGGAGCACAAAAAGGCAGGATCTTCCCCCCAAAAGACTCAAAGAATATAAATTAATAGATACTCCAGAGACCAATATTGTACCAGTGATGTTTATTATATTTGGTAGTGATGTGCAGAAGTGGACAGCAACCTGGTAAAACGTGCATATGTTGTAAAAGACCTGTTTAATTTAGCATAAACAAAAGAGGTTTGTGAGAAATTCCAAATCTAAATAAAGCGGGCAATTAGGTAGCATAGAAGCAGCTGGGTTTTTACACATTTTTGATTAGTGCATAGCTGGAAAAATGTCTCTCTCTCAGGTATCTTATGGGATCTGTATTTGCAGGATCCTCTGAGGAAGACACAAAATAGTAATTTTGGATAATTCAACAAAGATGTCTGCCCAGTTCACTACAGCAGTTAAAGAGGCAAACATGAATTCCTCAACATAGGGATAGGGCAGAAGTTCAGCAGAGCCTGGAGTAGGACAGTGGACAAGCAGATGGTAGCTTTCTGGGCTTGAAGAAGCAGAGGGTAGGGTTGCCAATTTTGGTTGGACGTATTCCTGGAAGTTTCATTTTATGACATAATCTTTAATTAAAGATTATTCTTTAATTCCTGGAGACTCCAGGGCAATCCTCAGGGGTTGGCAACCCTAGCAGAGGGAGAAGCAGCAGAAAGACTTACAGGGAGGCAAAGGCATGGCATTCATGGGTAGGAAGGCACAAAGGAGAGATATTCTGTAGTTTGAGTTAGTTATGTGTGAGAAAAATGAATAGGAAATGTTTTGGGCATATTGGAGTGACTGGTGAATGTAAATATCTGTGGGTGGGCCAAAAGCTGCAAAACTATATATAATGTTACAGGAAATATAGGTTATATGCCTCCAGTGGTCCAAAAGTAGTATCTTGATAAGCTAAGATGTAGCTGTGGCAATGGCACTTGGGTACTGGCTGGAAGAAATAGACCACCATAGAATTTGAGGAAATAAGACTATGCAGATGATTCCCTAAACTAAGTGATGGAGTAATTGCTTATAGCAACTAGACAGTGACAGCAATTTCAATTTAATGCTTCCTACAGTAAAAGAGGAGTTCGCTCAAATCGCTAGATGTGGTGTTACAGAATAGATTTCAGAACCCGCTAAATGGTGTGTACCAGTGTTTATAGACATAAAAAAATGGAACAGTCAGCACACACGTTGACCTGAATCAGCTAAACAGAGCTGTTTGGACAGAAATACGTCCTACCCACATTGGATGACATCTTTCCAAGCTTAATGCCCAAGTATTTTCCCTTTTAGATTCCGCAAGTGGTTTCTGGCAGATTGCTTTACACCCAAATGGCGCCAGGTTAATTATTTTCGGTATGCCTTTTGGATGGTAATATTTCTGCAGACTTCCTTTTGGCATTGATACTGTACCTAATGTCTTCCAGAGGAAATGATAGAACTACCGCAGCACCTGGAAAGGGCTAGTGGTTTGTGTGGACACTGTCCTAGTATATTCCCATTTAAAAAAAAAAACAAAAAAAAACCACCACATGGTAGAAGGTTGTCTAGATTTATGAAAACAACCAAGTCTTCAGGTCTAAAGCTCAATAATATAAATGGCCGCTGTGTCAGAAATAGGTAGGCTTTTTGGGACATAGTAGAAGCAAGCTAGGCATAAAACCAGAGATTCAATGAACGTAAAATCCATTAAGGAAATAATAAGTTCATGCAATCTCCTGAAGCCATTTTAAAAATGAAATGAATCCTAGGTTATGATTTACAACAATACATCCTTGGAATGAACTCCTAGAAAGTGAAAGCACCTGGTATTTGAACACAATACAAGAACAAGTATTCAGCGAAGTGAAACTCCTACAGTCTGTGATGTACTTACTTTCTACTATGTCTATCAGCCAACTGTTGTAACTGTGGATTCTAAGTAGCTATGGGTTAGCAAAGTACAATAGCATGGACATGGTGGTCAGACAGTTGCATACTGCTCCATGACACTGATTGATGCTATGAATCATTCTGCTCAGACTGAGGAGCCTCTGACTGTAATAGAGGCATGTGAAAAATTTACAAAATAGTTCTTCCATCAATTTGTTTAAACTTTTGACTGACCACAAACCGCTCAAACCCCCTGGTAAATAGCAAAGACTTGGATTATGTGCCAGTGAGTTGTCAAACACTACTTAGTGCCTAATGAGGTACAATCCACAGACATAATACAGTATTTGTGCCTGGAAAGTCCCTGGTAGATGGTCTAGCTACCTTTTAAATGTGATAGATGTATGAACATTGCAAATGGTTGAGAAAACTGATTCTTTATGAAAGAGGTCTGTAAACCTTAAAACTAATGTCTGATTCATAATTATTATTGCATTGGCTACTACCAAAGAATTTGAACTGCAGTGAGAGTGTGGGAAAGTGACTAGTTTAGATATACTGGAATTGTAAGCAATAATATATGGATTTTTGTTCCAGAAAGAAGTACCACTACCAAATGTAATGGAGATACCATAGTTAACCCAGCAAAAATATCCTTATGGAACTTCAATACTGTAGGCATTAGGGATTATCGTGAATATCCATTTGGTGGCTTCTTGTAGAGGAAAGATGCCAAATCATTCCAGCTATGATTGTAGCTAGCTGTGAACTACTCAGCCTATCACATTTTCATCTCAGTAGATGAGGTACACACCTCCCAAGTGCAAGTTAGCCAAACCTGACCCACAGAATTGACCTTTTGACCCTATCCTTGTTAAAACAACATCCTATTATGTTTAACAGCATTACAGAGTATTATGTACAATTCTTTCATTTGTTCAAGATCCTCTTGGTTAGATTTTTACCCTTGCACTTATTATCCTTAATGTAAACAGGTTTCAGAGTGGCAGCCATCTTAGTCTGGATCAGCAAAAATGAGGAGAAATTTGTTAGTCACTAAGGTGCCACAAGGATTCCTCGTTCTTTATCCTTAATGTAATGACTTGTAAATTGGAATTTCCTTACTGAACTGTTTGAAGGCTCAAACTTTTCAGTACTGCATTGCATATCTTTATTTGCTATACTCCTCTCCCTTCTCTCCCCTGGAAATCTTGCTCTCAGCAACCTCATCTACAGTTTTGGGTTCCTGGACAAACATCTCCTTTCTTCGTGGTGCTTTGTGGGGTCATTAACATTTACATGCCAACCCTTCTCACTGAGATTTTGTTGATCTTCTTGGCACCCCTTTCCTTCACATGTGCTCTTTTTATACAGCCATCTATAACCCTGTAAGCAGTCTTGAGTTTAGACCAGAGGTGGACAAACTACAGCCTGTGGGCCACATCCAGCCCACGGGACCGTCCTGCCCGGCCCCCGAGCTACTGGCCCATGAGGCTAGCCCCGGACCCTCCCCCACTGTTTCCCCTCCCCCGCAGCCTCAGCTCGCTCGCTCCCCCACCTGTGCAATGCTCTGGGCAGCAGGGCTGTGAGCTCCTGGGGCAGCACAGCAGCAGAGCCCGGCCTGACCCGGTCTCTGTGCTACGTGGTGGTGGCAGCGTGGCCCAGTTCCAGCCGGGCGGAGTGGTGGTAGCACCGCCAGCCACCAGTACTCCAGACAGCGCAGTAACGGGGCACGGAACTGGGGGGGTTGGATAGAGGGCAGGGGAGTTTGGGGTGGTGGTCAGGGGAGAACAAAGGGTTGAATGGGGCAGGGGTCCCGGGGGTGCAGTCAGGAAGGGGGGGGTTGGATGGGGCAGCAGGGGGCAGTCAGGGGCAGGAGTTCCAGGGGCAGTCAGGGGACAGGGAGAAGGGGTGGTTGGATGGGGCGGCGGGGGTCCGAGGGCAATCAGGGGACAGGGAGTGGGGATGTGTGGATGGGGCAGGAGTCCTGGGGGGGGCCCCCCATCAGGAAACAGGGGGGGAGGTTGGATGGGGCAGGAGCCCCGGGCGGGGGGGAGGAGGGGCAGATAGGAGGTAGGAGCTGGGCCACGACCCCCTCCCCTAACCAGCCCTCCATACAATTTACGAAACCTGATGCGGCCCTCAGACCAAAAAGTTTGCCCACCCCTGGTTTAGACAGTGACATCTGAAATTGCCACAATGGAAAACCATTCTGGAAATGAGGATAAAAAGAAGTTGCTCATTCGTTGTTGTTGGTTTTTTTTAAATATACCTTTAATGGCTAGGAACATTGTTTTTCCTCCTAAGTCTTTAGAAAAGCCAATTTTTAAAGGATTCCTTATGTGTTGGAGCAGAGGAAGGAGATTGACTGCAGAACTCCATATGGAAGAATACAAATTACTAGGGCCATGGACAGCAGTCTAAGTTAAAACTGACAAAAGTCACGCATCCAATTCTGGCACCAGACACTCAGTGTTGACACAGCCAGACAGAAATAACTTGATCAGTATGCTAAATCTCTCTTCATTTTCCTGTTTCTTCACCTATTATCATGCTCTAAGTACCTTGTCATATAGCCCTCATTAGTCTCAGCTTGCATGTAGCTCCCCCCCACGCAGTATTAACTTTTAAGCACTTGTTGATTTATGTGAAAGTAATTATTTAAATTAAAGCCTTGATGCAGTTCCTAAAATTCTTAAATGTTACCTTTCCCAACAACAGCACTAACAGATGCCACATATAAGACACTATCCCTCTCAATGGAAGGACACCTTAAAACACAATGGTTACATAAAGATCTAACTGGTTAGCTTTCTCCTGTAATAGTTCTGCTGCACTTTGCTAGCATATCAAATTTTGATCAATTAAACATGCTCACCAAATGTCTGTCTTTAGTCAGTTTCTACTCAGCCCTTACTCACATTTCAATGAGTTGAGTGAGAACAGAGTAAGGACTTCAGGATTTGGCCTCCTGCTGCTTGAAACCTTATTACCCTATCTAGGTATATCAATGCCCTGAGTGCCTCAAAATCATTGGCGTATTAATCCGCAACCACCATGTGAGGGCAGGGAAGTACGCTTTATTGCGAGAAACTGAGTCCCAGAGACCTTAACAGAGAGACTTTCAAAGGCACAGATGACAGACACAAATCTAATGCCCATTGACTTTTGCTTAACTGCCATTTATGCCTTTGAAAGTTTCCCCCCAACTGACTTGCCCAAGTTAACACAAGAAATCTGCAAAAAAAAAAAAAAAGGAGTCCTTGTGTCACCTTAGAGACTAACAAATTTATTTGGGCATAAGCTTTCGTGGGCTAGAACCCACAAAAGCTTATGCCCAAATAAATTTGTTA
>NW_020664417.1:23776215-23792754 GCF_002925995.2 Terrapene triunguis | reverse complement strand
TTCGTGGGCTAGAACCCACAAAAGCTTATGCCCAAATAAATTTGTTAGTCTCTAAGGTGCCACAAGGACGCCTCATTTTTTTTTTTTGCAGATACAGACTAACACGGCTACCACTGAAACAAGAAATCTGGAAAAGCATGGAATGCTGATTCCTTAACCACTAGGCCATCCTTCTGTTTTTCTTTCCCTTTAAAGGGGTACATGCGATGACTGCTGCGCTCTCTTTTCTCACTGTAAAAGACAAAATTAATATAATGTAATTGACAAAAGAAAATATTACCCTTTCCAAGAGTGAGAGCTGGTTAGATTTTCTGGGGGAGGTAGGACTAGTAAAGTATTTTTCCCATATTCTTTGAGACTGTATTGAGCATTCATTTGTTCTCATTACATGTGTTAGGAGTCTAAAAGACAGTCTTGTAACATATGTCCAGTTTCCAGAGATATGCAGAAAGGCTAGCCATGGGGGAGATTTATATGCTCAAATTGGAGTGGTGACAAAGGTTAGAAGTGCTGCTCTACCTGCGAGCAGAGCTGTGTTTAAAACACTTGCATTTTTTAGGCTGCATAGCTGAAACGTCAGTGGATTTGGCTACATCAGCTTGACATAAGCAAAAGCTTGCTGAAATGTGAACCCTGAAAAGAAAACATTTCTGTGGGTTTGCTTCTCTGTTTTGTGGTTGGTTCCCTGGAAGGCAAGCTAGTCAGCTTGAGCTTTTGCACTTGCATTGCAAAATAATGTCAGAGACTTTATTACCCATTACGAGCTAGATTGTGGCAGTTAGCCCCAGCTCCAATGAGGTAGTGTGCAGAGCCTCATCAACCCAGTGGAGCTTGGAAGGGATTGTGACCCAGGGGGCACAACCATCTCTGAACAACCCAGGCCCAGGGGGAGTGAATATACTGCACCCTCTCTACTAGCCGTAGGATGGTGCAGCCCAGTTTGACTGACAGCCCTATGGGCTAGAGCCAAACAGTGTGATGAGATGGGCACACTTACTTCCTACCCCTTTGCAGCAATTTGTGCCTGCAGGTACATGTTGAGGGAGTAGTCGCTGTGGTCCCCTGAATTCAGGGACTGCAATTGTCTGTTGCACAGAGCATCCAAGGGGCAGGTGGTTCCATGAGCTTTCACTACATGCCCTAGACACTAATACAAAGGCCAGGGGTAATCTGGCCATGGAAAACTGAAGAGCATGAATCTCATTTACACTAGTGCAAATGAGATTCCAGCTGTTCTCCGACACAGCCCATAGCATTCAGTAGAATTTGTCTCATTCGTGCTAGAGTTAAGCCATTGATACCTATTGATGCTCTGATCAAAAATAAGTATCATCTTATTTAGTTCTTAATGGTAGTTAATTATACTTATTTACTTTTTAAAATCTTTATTCTCTGTAGAAATTCCTAAATGATAAAAGGAAGCTGCCTAACTCTACTCACACGGCATGAACCATAAGCTTTATGGCAAACCAAGAATGGGAACTGTAACATACAGCATGCCAATTATTGCATTCCAGAAATAATTCTCCAAGAATGTTGAAGTGGAATGGCTGCATTATATAAACAAATAATCCCTTTTGGTCTTGGCCCTTAAAAATTAGTTTTGCCTCAAATTTTTCCCCCCCTTCAAATTCATCATAACATCTTCTGGCTCTGATGCTACAATTATTGGATAAATAGTCAAATAGTTCCTTTGGAGCTGCTCTGAGCCATTATTTTGATTTCAGCTTGACAGCCATCCTTATTGATTCCTTAACCTTAAAAAGTATAGGTCACCAATATGTTCCAGATAGGTATAAAAGGAAACCTCAGAAAAGAAAATATAGAATCATAGGACTGGAAGGGACCTCGAGAGGTCATCTAGTCCAGTCCCCTGCACTCAAGGCAGGACTACGTATTTTCTAGACCATCCCTGACCGGTGTTTGTCTAACCTGCTCTTAAAAATCTCCAATGATGGAGATTCTACAACCTCCCTGAGAAATTTATTCCAGTGCTTAACCACCCTAACAGTTAGGAAGTTTTTTCCTAATGTCCAACCTAAACTGACCTTGCTGCAATTTAAGCCCATTGTTTCTTGTCCTATCCTCAGAAGTTAAGAAGAACAATTCTTCTCCCTCCTTCTTATAACAACCTTTTATGTCCTCTCAGTCTTCTCTTCTCCAGACTAAAGAAAACAGTTTTTTCAATCTTCCCTCATAGGTCATGTTTTCTAAACCTTTAATCATTTTTGTTGTTTGTCTCTGGACTTTCTTCAGTTTGTCCAACTCTTTCCTGAAATTTGGCGCCCAGAACTGGACACAATACTCCAGTTGAGGTCTAAACAGTGTGAAGCAGAGTGGAAGAATTACTTCTTGTGTCTTGCTTACAAACACTCCTGCTAATACATCCCAGAATGATGCTTGCTTTTTGTGTAACAGCGTTACACTGTTGACTCATATTCAGTTTGTGATCCACTATGACCCCCAGATCCCTTGCTGCAGTACTCCTTCCTAGGCAGTCATTTCCCATTTGGTATGCGTGCAACTGATTGCAAAGTACTCTTAGGAAGGAACATTTGTGCTTATTGAATTTCATCCTATTTACTTCAGACCATTTCTTCAATTTGTCTCCAGAACATTTTGAATTGTAATAGATCCTCCAAAACATTTGCAACCCCTTCCAGCTTAGTATCATCTGCAAACTTTATAAGTGTACTCTCTCTCTCTCTCTTCTAGAATGAATGATTTTAAAAGGTATGATTGTTGAGGTTCTGTTAAACTGTCTAGGCATAATATAACATGTTTCCACACAGAGGTTTAAACAAAGGCATACACACAAATAATTTTAGACACACGGGCCCCATACGATCCCCAACGGGTTGCTTTACGCTGACAGACACTGCTAACACTATCCACCAGCAGCCTCTTCAAGCAGCTTGCAGGATTGGGGTCTCAAGCAGTTTGAAGTCTTGAGCAGGTATCCATGATGCTGTTCTTAAAATGTCAGTGGCCATCTGGAGTCTTGTCTACACTGATGCTTGTCATTGTTGTCAATGGTGGAGCTGTACCTGTGTTAGCAAGTGGGAATTTTTTCCAGAGAAGAGCATAGTGCAGAGACACTATGGATTGAAAATTTGACACTGGGTGACTTCTTTGGCTAATGCAAGAAGAGTTTCTGAGAAACTCAAGAAGCTACATCCAGAGCCAGAGGGAGGGACCCCAAGATGCAAGAGGGGATTGTCCCTCAACAAAAATCTGGACAGGACATCAGGCTGGCCTTGTAGTCCAAAAGTTCATATTCTGTGCTATCATAAGAGCCATTTTTCCATCTCACCCCGGTGGTCATTCATTCCCTCCACTTGCAGAGCTGAGAGTGCTACAAAAGCACTCTCAACCAACCAGCTTCCCAAGAGTAGCACTACGGAAGAAAAAAAAAGTTATAAAATTATTCAATTTTTTCACTTCTCCAGGGTAAAAATGGCCTGAGAAATCAGTGAATACCTGAGTTTCAGCTGCTTCCCCCCCCAGCTCAGACTGCCTATTTCTTGCTTCACTTAGATAGTAAAGAGAAATAACCCTAGAAACTACAGTGGCGAAGTTGTTTTAGAGCTTCTCTGGTATTAAGGGGTGGGGGGAAAGGGAAGGGAAAGAAGTAGGTAACAAATTGTTACTCTTGCTTTCTGTGTGTTTATTTTGGAGCCACTGGACTAGACTGCAACTAAAAAACTTTATGGACCTAATAAAATTCCCAACATTCTCAGACATGGATCGTGATGTTTATATGTATTAGGCAGAATACAAAGGTGTATTTATGAGGCGAATGAAAGTATTTTGACATGCTTGAGCTCAGGCAAGGCATAAAGCACATGTAAGAGGGTTTTAAAAAAAAAAAAAACCCCCAACACAGGTACAGTCAAGCTCATCAGAGCTCTTCCTATCTAGGTAACATGAAGGTACACCTCAACCGAAGTATTCCAGAAATTATTCATAATCACTTTACAGCCAGGTAATGCTCTTATAGGAACAGAGGTGGGCAGCAGTTTTTTTGTTTGTTTGATTCTGCTGTGGCTACATAAACATTTAGGTAGAGGAGGAAATATGAAATATTAACAGGGAGGGGGAACCCCAATAAGCATCTCCCTCCCCTCCTAAAATAAGTGGCATCCCCTGGTTCAATAAGCAAAAATTTACTGTCTCCCAGAAGAAGAGGGATAGCAGCTCTTAGTGATGGATGAATAGTGCCTTTCCCTCCAGCATTTTCTTATTTAGGAATGTGGTGGAGTTCATTTTTGCCAGGAGCAAACACACACTTCTGTCAATGCAGATAATCCTACCTCCCAGACCCATCCCCACCCCCAAATAATAATAAGAAAATACCTGTTTGTGAATTCTCCTTGTCATGAATGATTTTTTTTTAACTGATGTCAGCATTAACTTTTTTGGATACTTCCTAGTACTGGAAGACTGCTCCCTCTCCTGTTCTCCCCTTCCGCCGCCCCCCAAATTCAGCATATGTTTCTAATTTAGATTATGTTCCCAGCTGATGTTGCAGGACTTGAAAGCCCTGCTTTCTCTTTCATTAAAAAGGCACTTCTGAACATCACAATACTTGCAATATTATAAGAAATCAGTCAATGTTACTACATAGTCTCTTCCCTCCCTCCCTTTCCCCCCCACTAATAGGAGAGATTCAGAAAGTGAGGTTTGGGTTCTAACATATGTCCTTGAAGGATTATCTTTTAAATGTTCTTCAAAGGGGTACTATAGCAGGAGAGGTTTAACTTTTCAAGGAAAATCTTTTAAATTCTAATGTGCAGTCAACACATTTTTATCTTCTATAATGTTTACATGATTCAAAATTAACATGAGCACATTTGGTTCTAATATGAAGTTCTATGCTGAGCATATGCTGTTTTAGTAGAAGTTAACACATCATTTTGGTTCTCATGACAATGCATTCATATCTCATAAGGATCTGAAGGTCTCAAAGGTTTCCTTGCCATACATATTATATTCCACTCGTGCAGCATGGTATATGCAACTCTTAGCCCAGATAGGTGGTGTGGCCAGTTATTCATCTGTACTGAAGCATTATACTGCTAGTCACTACTGTTTATACAATCCATCACATTGTCTGCCAGCTGATAAAATAAGTTATCACAGTATACTCCATAGCCCAAGTTTGGTATGTTAGTCTTATAGGCTTATTGCCTTCCTATTACGTGATTGCATTCAGATAAGACATCCATGGGGATTAATGGACAACTGGCCTTGTAAAAATTCATAGGATCAGCTATCCTAGATTTTCTGATCTCCCTCTTAGAGCAAACAAAACATTGCTAGGCAAAGGCTGCAGACATCAGTAGAAATTAGGCCTGGCGAAGTATTGACCTGCTATCTTTCTTTTGACCAAGTAGGGAATATTAAGGGCACACGCTTAGCACCTTCTCTAGTTGTGCTACAAGGCAGCACAAAGCAGCAAGAATGCGCCTTTTAATAGGTAGACACATTTCCTTGGAAACAGTAAAATCCTTGGGTGGCATAAAGCCAACATAATCAGCTCTATGCCACCCACCTCCCTTGCCTCTCTTCCTCCAGGTAGGAGGCATGTTTGTGACAGGGAGGACGTGTACCAAGGGGGGGAAGAAGGGGGTGGAGAGAAGTGCAGAGATCCCTAGCTGGTAGAGTGTCTGGCTGCAGTGGGTGTAACTTAAATTAGAACAGCCTTAGAACTGCTCTAATTTATGCCAGGGGCCATTGTGGCCTATAGCTGGCCCAGGATAATGGGAGTGGAAAGATGGCTTAGAGCCACCCTCCCACCCATTCTCTTTAACTGCCCTGAATATAAATTCTGAATAGCTGAGGATTAAGTCCTAAATGCCCACATATGAAAGATGAAATCTCTTCAGGGCAGACTGCAATATTACTGCTGTTGAACATGAAGCACCCAGCTACACTGTATTTATTCACTATATTTACATGAAGCCCTAACCCTAGGGAGAGCAAATCTAGTAGTCCTGAACTTCAAAGAGGACAGTGCAAAACACCTAAGCTCCTGGGTTTTTTTGTTTGTTTTGGTTTCTGGATAAAAAGTGTGTGTAAAAAGAGGTGTATTAAAAGGTGAAAATCCAACTGGAAAAATCCACATGCAAGAAAGCAAACAGACACATTCCCATTTCAGAGCGCTTTTTTTTAAGTTGTCAAAGCTAGTGCACCCCATAAAAATTTTTGTTGGCATTTTACATGTTGCTCATAGCATCATTTCTTAGTGTCTGATCCCACAAACACTTACTACTGGGCCTAGACTTACCATAAGTAGTCCCCTTGACTTCAATTGGACCTAATTTGTACCTATAAGGAATTAGTTTCATTGTGGGTACAAAATGTAAAATGCTTCCTCCCCACTCACTCTTCTGCTAGAAAACACAGCTAGATACGGATCCCATCATTATGTCAAAACCAAGAACAAGACACAGATATGACACACACAATGGAATAACCAGAGCTGCCAAAAAACAACACTCTAGAGAGAAAAAAAAACTAAGCCTAACAAAACGGAGAGCAAACCACAAATTGCATATGGAGAGCTTATTTCCACCACATTTAGATTTTATCATCCCATTGTCTCTAAAGCAGGAAGAAACAAACATTTACACTAAAACATAGATATCTCCAGAGCCAGAAACTATTGGTCCATCAAGACCTACATGTACACCACCAAGAAATACTGATAAATCTGTATCTCATCATCTAGTCCTATCCCCATAAATCTGGCCTCTGTCTATCTCTCTGGATTTCCTCATTTTCCATAAATTTGTCTATCTCCCTCTTGAACTCATATGCATTGCTTTTTACTGCTGACTTTGGCAATTTGTTCCATATTGGAACAATTCTTTGTGTAACAGAAATTCAGCCTGAATTATAGCTAAAACTGGGTCCATCGTCATAATATCAGTCCATAGCCTATTTTTTTTTTAAACTTCCTTTTTCTTCCCTGTCAGTATACCGACAGATATTGCATTGGCTGTACATGGCTATTAGTGAACAACTATTTGCAACTCCAGTGAAAACCTCTGTTCAAATTTGTTGAAGGTTTTGTTCAAGATGAGTTTTCAGGATTTCAATTAGAACTCAGTTCTTCTCTCTGCTGGAGTTGATCTCACCACACGGATCAGTGAAGGGAGGATAATGGTGACTTTATGCCCCCTTTGTGCCTTTTACCCTGGGCTGGCCAGGGTTGCTTTGGCCCCCAGTGCCTGAAGGCCCCCCCATGTGGCAGGCAGGAAGTGAGAGCAGCAGCAATACTGTGAGTACATCCCAGGAGCTCTAAGAACACTTCTGGCACACTCATGCTCTGTTCATGCCACAAGGACCTCTATATCAGACACTCCCCAGGGAACAAATCCACATAATAGGGATAACTGAGGCCTAGCATCACCCATGGACAAGCTTCTAACTGAGGCATGAGGCAATTTTCCCTACACATCACTTGGTAAAAATAAATAGCCATAAACTAAAGCTTCCGCTATATTACAGTTACAGCTGGTTGGAAAAAATTCTAATGAAACATGTCAGAATTTGCCATTTTGTTGAAATCAAGAAGTTCCACGGAGACTGTTTGATTTCAACAAAGCTCTGTTATAAAATCTCTCTCACTTCCTGCCACCTCACCAGTCCAGCAATTTGGCAACGTACCTTGAGGGGGAAAAAACAGTGAGCCTGGAAGCCCTGGCTTGCAGCTCTTCAGTAGCCTGAGCTCCCAGGGTCCCTATATACCTGGGAAGCCCACCAAGACGACAGCCCTGAAGCCCATGCTCCATTCCCTTTCATGGAGAAATTCTGAATTTGAACAATCCACATTTCAAAATCTTCCTTTAAATGGAATCACCTTTCTCATCACACCTCTCGTTACAGTATTATTAGTTCTATGGCATCAGGGCCCCCCCCCAATCATGGATCAGGGCCCCACTGTGCTAAGCACAGTACAAACTTTTAGACAAAATGCCCCCTGCACAAGAATAAACTGGCTCTCATTCAGACTGGCAGTTGAGCCTGCTCCCACATTTCTGAAATCTTCGGGACTTGTTTCTGATCTCAGTTACATCACTGAGCGTAAGAATGGCCATACTGAGTCAGACCAAAGGTCCATCTAGCCCAGTATCCTGTCTTCCGACAGTGGCCAATGCCAGATGCCCCAGCGGGAATGAACAGAACAGACGACCAAGTGATCCATCCTCTGTCACCCATTCCCAGCTTCTGGAAAACAGAGGCTAGGGACGCCATCCCTGCCCATCCTGGCTAATAGCCATTGATGGACCTATCCCCCATGATTTTATCTAGTTCGTTTTTTAACTCTGTTACAGTCTTGGCCCTAACATCCTCTTGCAAAGAGTTCCACAAGGTTGACTGTGTGTTGTGTGAAGAAATACTTCCTTTTGTTTTAAACCTGCTGCCTATTAGTTTCGTTTGGTGACCCCTAGTTCTTGTATTATGAGAAGGAGTAAATAACACTTCCTTATTTATTTTCTCCACACCAGTCATGATTTTATAGACCTCAAACATATCCTCCCTTAGGCATCTCTTTTCCAAGCTGAAAAGTCCCAGTCTTATTAATCTATCCTCATATGGAAGCTGTTCCATACCCCTAATCGTTTTTGTTGCCATTTTCTGTACCTTTTCCAATTCCAATATATCTTCGAGATGGGGCGACCACATCTGAGAACCAGGAGTAGCCTCTTGGGGGAAAAAACCCAAATACAATAAAATTACCATGGCATACAACCAGTGTAAGAGAGATCAGTCAGACCCTGAGTCTGAGGCATTTGATATTGTAGGGAAGGGATGGACTGAATTTTTGAACACATGAGTGTGAGTGATTAATAGGCTAGAACCAGGAACAATGCTGTGTACACTTCCTCATTTAGCTCTACCAATGCACCTCACGCTCAGAAGTATAAGAGTCGGAGACCACAGGCAGTGTAATGACTTGGTGCAAAAGCACACACTATTTTAACTTGTGATGTTATGTTTCCACTTAGAACTTCAATTTGTAATAAATCACCAGCCCACATACTAAGAACTTCCCTGCTGTAAGGACATTTAAAAGGACCAAAATGTTCCCTTAAAATATAAGGGCTGCATAATACTTTGCAAATTAGCTGGACATGAATATTTTCATCTCCAGGGTTCTTTAATGTGCATTTTCAGGCTGTGTGAATATTGCAATACTTTAAGTCATCATTCCCAGCTTTTCCTCTTCATTCCTTGGAATAATAAGCATCTTGTAATAAGTGTTCCTTCCATACATTGGGCTGCTTTTGCAAATTCAGATGACCGCCCAAACCAATTGTCATTACACAGTCCCTCCACTCTGGGTAGACTGTGCAGCCAAAGAAGGGCATGTGGGGTGGACAGCCAGTACAATTGGAAAGGTTAGGGCAGAAAGGATGAGAGAACTTTCCAGGGCCTTAGAAATACCGATGCTTCCTTCAACCAGCCTGAAATACAACCCGAAAGAGGGTTGCCAAGCATAATGAGTGGGACAGTAAGAAGGTAAAAGGTTATCCTGGGGATACCACGTCTCCTCTCAGACAGAACATTTGAATTAAGAATCAAAACATTCCATGTTTCTGAGCATAACTTTCAATTAAAATAAATCCTTTTGTAACACAGCCAGAGAGCAAGCTGAAGAAGAGCTTTATACTCCAAAAGTATCCAAGAATTTACTCTCAATTACCACATGCACATTAACAAAAAAGTCCATATTAGGAAGATTTTACCCCATTTGCATCTTTCATTTTTCAGAACAAAGTTGTCTTTGTTCCAAGAAGGTTAGTGAATGGAGAGATCAGGAACTTGCTAAAATCATCCACAAAAGCTTTCTAAAGTGATTTTTATTATCTATTTTAATATTCTGTCTCCTCAAACTTTTACTCACTGCTTTGTCAATTCTGATGTCTCATGAGGTTGCCTGCTGAGGCTGAAATGAAGAGCCATATTGTGAAATTTTCAGAAACACTGGATAAACTAGTTTGGGTAAAACAAGCCGCAAAAAGCTAAAAATATCAATAGAAAAACCACAAAATAGTGTAGCAGAGATTCAGAATCATAAATCTTTAATCAACAAAGCACAGAACCTCCGTCACCCTCTTCTGGAGAAAAAAAGCACAATTTGTTAAAAGCGTACAAGTTAAAAGTGCTAAAGATACTATTTAAAGAAGTGGATTTTGTAGGCCCAGGAGGTTTGGATTATTTGGATAAACACCCAGACTGCTGAATACTCAACCATACATAAGCTGAGCCATTTGAAACTTACCCACTATCCACCTGAGCTGCATCAACGAAGACTTGACAGAACAGTAAACTAGAGTAGCACTCTGCAGAAATACTTGTTTCCATGTGATTGAGTCATGTGTTTCACAATGGTCCACTGGATGGCTACTTGGGCACTGTGTCCAATGTATATTGGAAATTCCTGCTTGCCAAATTTGGCACTGCTTCTTGAGGTAGCCTACACTAGATTTAGTAGCTTGTACTTGGGAATGGGCCAAAGATGCCCGAATTTTTCACCACTAGGGAGATAGTGGGCAATACTGCCTGTTACCATTGGGAATTCTGCAAATACTATACTTCTTTACTCACTTTTGATAATTCACCATTCACATTTTATGATTGGTTGAAGGACTTCTGAACCTACAGAGACCTTTCAAAAAAGTCATGTGAATAATTGCAATACAAATCCTTGTGTAAAAACATATTCATGTGAGTATTTGTATGAAAAGGCATGTGTGAGAGACACTCTTCTTTTCCATGAACATACATGAGAAGAAACTTCACTAAGATCAACCAGTCTTCCAGCAGGAATATGCTTGCCCATTGTCTCAGCACAATCCCCAGGTTAAACCATGGCCTGGCTTCTTCTACAGACCAACACTACTCCTGGAGTGGAAAAAGAAGCTGAGTGCTTTGCAATCGTAAAACTTCCAACCCAGATGGCAATGACCCTTACCCAGGTATCAAACTCAGATCTTCTGTGTGTTCAGCATTGTATTGGACGAGCAATAGTTAATTAATTGTGCAATATATAATACAATATTGATATGATGGGGTCTTGAAGGATCTCTTTTCCATTGCCTTCCCAGCCTCCACAAGTTAAATAGTTAAATAGACCGAGACCAGTTTTATTTTGTTCTGTTGATGGCATTGCTGTTCTGCCAACATCACTCCTAGTGAGTGGTAAAACCACTGGAATGCTTACAATAGTGGTTTTTAGTTACAGTTTTTATCGGCACTATGCTTGTGACTGCTTAATAAAAATAAATAGTCCATATCTTTGGGGAAATCGTTTGCATGTTGCTCTGTAGTGCTCAATTGCTCACTAAAAGTGTGCTACAGGAGAAACAGTGCATAGTCTCACTTTAAAACCTGGCATTGCTTTGTCTTATTTTTAAGGCATACCTTAATATTGCCCATGAGTAGTAAATATTATATTAATATTTTCTAAATTTCTAAGTCCCATCCCTTCCCTCCCTGGCATTCCCATACGTAAAATAGGTCTTACTGGCACTAAGCTAATAGTAACAATAAACCATATATCCAACAACTTCACCAAGTCCACACCCACTGGGTAAACTGATAACTTAGAACGAAGATAGAATGGATTTCAGAACACACACACACACACACACTCCTAACTATCCTCAGTGCATAACCTGGTAACACACTTATCTTTATCGGTTATTTCTGGGATGGGGAGGAGATTCTGTGAAGTACTTAAAGGTGCAGGGAAAAATTAACACATTAAAAGTTAAGCGTCTAAGTCCAGGACTTGCTGGATGCTCAACTTCTTTGGGGAGGGGAGAAAAAAAAGCAACATCACTTATTTAAATAAGGATTTAGGAGTCTGACTTTAGGCACCCTTTTAAAAATAAAATCTTGGTCCCAACATATGCAAAAGTCCCTTATAGTTACAGAGCTACCTACTGCACCAGTATATTTTTGATTCAAAATTCTTATTGCTGTGAAACAGCAGATCTAAGCTTCAGTTAGTTTAAACACCAAACTGAAAATTCTTGAAGGACGGGGGCGGGGGGGGGGGGGGAAGACAAAACCAAACACGTAACAGTAACATGCGTGAAAACGATAGCAAGGATAGTCCAATGGCTGAGCCCTAACCTGAGACTTGGGAAACATGGGCTCCATTCCTTAGTGTGACACAGACTTCCTGTATGACCTTGGGCAAGTCACTTAGGCCCAGATTTTTAAAGGTCTTGGGCATTGCTCCACTCAATGTTGTAAGGCCCAAGGCCCAGATCTTCAAAGGTAGTTAGGCCTAACTACCTTTCAGGATCTTGCCCTAGGTGACTCAATTCCTCATCTGTAAGATGGGAATAATTGTACATCTCTACCTCACCAGGCTCCTGTGAGAAAGAATACATTCAAAATAGTGAGGTTCCCAGAAACTATGGCGATGGAGGCCACATTAGTATCCTAGATGGACAGAAACATATGAGGAATTTAAAAGGCCTCCTTAGGATGATCTTTATCTTAAATCCTGCAGGCAGTTGAGAAGCATGCAAATACCTTTACCGACAATGAGCCAAAATGACAGTGCGAATTTTACCAATGTAAGGAATCAATAGATGTTTTCCAAGTGTATAGGGACTGCAGGATTGGGCCCTAAATTAAACATCGTGAAATTCATGACACTGAGGCTTATCCCTAATAATATTTTTCTTTAGAGGCTTAGAAAAAAGGGACAAACTGTTTGTGTGGTACATTTGTAACAGAGGAGTCATGAAAGTCAAAAATCCATACCAGAAAATTCTACTTGTGGAAGTCAGACATAATGGAAACTATGGAAATAAAACTAAAACCCTACCCTATGCTTTGGGCCATTGGTGCTAGACCTGACATACCAACCATGTAAACCAGACACCCGAAGGTACATTTAAAAGAGTCAGTGTACAGTTAGTGTTTTCATAGCAGCAGCTTGCTTTGTGCTGCACAGCATGCAATACATGTAAACCACTAGGCAATATGTAAAACCTAGCGTGTTTTAATAGTACCAGCAACCTTGTTTCATCTGCTTTACTGACTGCTGCAGCAGAAAAACCATACTAAGCATAAATGGTTGTGAGTAACAAAAAGTGTACTAAATAAAATAATTACCTCAGCCAATTGCCAGAGAGACTTGAGTGATTAGACTAACAGAAACAGCTGCTTTTAGACATCTCAATTTTTAAACTAATTTTTTAGGGTATTTTTTTTTTTAATTCTGCCATTTCTTCATCCAGTACTACTAACTCTTGAAGTACAGATGAAAGCTGTGCAGCACAAAGCAAGCTGCTGCTATGGAAACACTAACTGTACGCTGACTTTTTTTTTTTAAATATACCTTTGGGTGTCTGGCATGTGCTCACTATATTCAGACATTTATTGGCCTCTCTTCTCTATTAATGTACACAGTATGAGCATCATTCATGAAATGACACTCATTTATTGCAACTTTTTATAGAGAAGCCCTATTCAAATCCATATATTCACAACTAAAATATTTAGCTTGTCTGTCTGATACATTTTGTATCTTTTCTATTTCTGTAAGTATTCCACCTCTGCTCCTTCCCCTTCATATTATACAAGATATAGTTGTAGTCAAAGTATCATTCCCCAATGCAGCAACTCATAAAAGTTTAACAGAAGGCACAGTACAACCAAATATTGAGACCATGTGGTATTACAATTTTACCATCACAAATCATGCATAATAAGCATTCTATTTTCTGTTTGCATTATAATGTTCTTTGATAATTTAACTACATCTGATTTGTACTGATTCTGCAAGCAAAAAATTAATCCCACACTACAAGACCTTTGCACAAAAGTTAAAAAATAAAGTGTTTGAGAGATCATTCAGCGTATGTCCTGGTTACTCCAAAGAGGGCCACTGAGGATGCATCACTGGAACGTGATCTTTGATTGTTGCATGAGGTTCTGCTAAGCTTGTACTGATATACAAGATCCTTCTACTTTTATGAGGAAAAATATTAGCTTCATGTAGCTTTGACTGACAATGCATATGCTGGCCTGAGTAAAAAAGCTTCTCTGCTGTGAAAGGTTGCAAGTCTGCTGCTCACTAGAGAGTCAAAGAAAGCATTAATGAGGTTATGGTGTCCCCCACTCTCCCCTCTAAAAATATATTATGAAAGCAATATTTTAGCTTGTCCATTCTGTTTCTCCTCTTATTAGGAAACTGTCATCACCTCACAACAGAATTACTTCTCCTTAGAAATGAAGAAGTCAGATGGCTTTGGTGCTCTTCTCTTTGTGGTAGTCTCAGACCTTTTATTTCCTTAGAACCTCTTTCCTTTGGATTTCTTCAGTGAACCACAGATGAGCCACACTTGCAACTGGATTGGGCAGCCAGCAAGGAAGTGCACCAAACCTACAAAGTTTGACAGGCCCCACAGGCCTCAAATGTAACTTATGTGAAACACCACACTCTAGCAACCCTTCTTCTATGGGATTATTCTAATGATGTCATCGTTTTGCTAAGGAAAATTCTTTAAAGATTATTTTTAAAACCAAGATAGCATTCATCTATAGTTTCACCAACATAAATTATAGGTGAGGCTGGTAGCCCCATGCTTTGGAGCAGGGACATGAAATTTGGCAACAGGTGGCCTGTGTGTCAGGGATGTGCCTTTTGCCATCCCTGTGAAAATTTAGCTGAATTTGGCCAAGCTATAAGCCTCTGAAAAAAATAAATCAGTTTGCATATGCTCAGCAGAGACTCCCTAGAGTATGGCTGCTAAACGTCCTAAATAGTCTGTCCACACTGGGAATGTTCTAGCTTGGGACTGAATAGGACTTTCCTCGTAATGGCTGCTCCCAGATGCACCACGCATGTCCCTGCTCTGGCTCCTATGCGTAGGGGCAGTCAGGGGGCTCCGCACGCAGCCCCTGCAGCTCCCATTGGCCGGCAACTGCAGCCAATGGGAGCTGCAGAGGCAGCGCCTGAGCCTGCGGTCGGGGTAGTGTGCAGAGCCACCTGGCCATGCCTCTGCACAGGAGCCGGGGGGGGGGGGGGAGGAAGGGGCACATGCCGCTGCTTCCGGGAGCTGCTTGAAGTAAGTGCAGCCTGGAGCCTGCACCCCTGACCCACTCCAGTGCCCCAACCCTCTGCCCCAGCCCTGATCCCCCTCCTGCACTCCAAAATCCTTGATCTCAGCCTGGAGCCCCCTCCTGCACCCCAACCCCTCATCCCTGGCCCCACCCCAGAGCCTGCACCCCCAGCCAGAGCCTTCATCCCCTCTTGCATCCCAACCCACTGCCTCAGCCTGGAGCCCCCTTCTGAACCCTGACCTCATTTCTGGCCCCATCCCAGAGCCTGCACCCCCAGCCAGAGCCTTCACCCCAACCCCCAATTTTGTGAGCATTCATGGCCCACCATACAATTTCCATACCCAGATGTGGCCCTCAGGCCACAAAGTTTGGTGGTGCTAACTGATGGTGGTTAATTATATTTGCCTTGCACAAAAGATGACTATCTGCTGTAAGCTTTCCTTAAAAAAAAAAAAAAAAAAAAATCAACCAATCTAGCCTTCCAATCAGCTCTTCTCAACTTCTCAATATCTTCTTAGTAATGAAGTGTGGTACTCAGAACTGTACATGATATTTCAGGGGTAGTTTCACCGTCATATAGCAAGGCACTATCATCTCTTTCCTCCATGATATATGCAGCTCAAAATCTCTCTGGTCTTCTTCTGTCACATTGTATACTAATTTGATGTCCATTATAATACTTAAGTCTTTTATACTTCTCCTTCAGTATCTGCAGTTTTAATTATTTCCCTCCTGTCCCCATAAATACTGCAAAAACTAGTTATTTCTACAGTCTCATTTTTATCTCCTATGAATGGGCCAAGTTCTAGTTAGTGTGCAGAAAGGGACATGCGTTTAACTTCTCTAAATCCTTTTGTATTGTGTCTATATATTCACTTTCCAGTTTAATCTTTGTAAATGTCATTAATATGCTATTACACCACTTTCTTCCATTTTAATAATGAAAGCATTAGATACAACTAAACTGGGTGAACCTCAGCCATTCAGTCACTCCATTAGAAGCCACCCCACAGCGTTATGACATGGCTGGCCCAAATTTATCTCTGGTAGAATTGCTCTCAGTGAAGTTACACCAGGAATGAGTTTGGCCCAAATCAGCAGGTTGATTTTTCATATTTGCCTGACAGGACTTCTTCTTTATAAACCCTCTGATGCTTATGTATTGATATCCTGGCTTTGATGCATCCAGACATATTAGGATCACTCCAGTTTATAAGCACAAAAACAGCATAGCAGCTCCTATGCCACTTTCTCCCTACTGCAGGGCCGGCTCCAGGCACCAGCGTAGCAAGCAGGTGCCTAGGGCGGCCAATGAAGAGGGGGGTGGCACGTTTGGCCGTTCGGCAGCAATTCGGCGGCGGGGCCGTCACTCCCTCTCGAAGCGAAGGACCTGCCGCCGAATTGTCGCCGTAGAATGAAGTGGCGGTAGAGCTGCTG
>NW_020664417.1:23771310-23776115 GCF_002925995.2 Terrapene triunguis | reverse complement strand
TTTTTTTTGCGCTGCTTGGGGCGGCAAAAATGCTAGAGCCGGCCCTGCCCTGCTGATGGCATAGGTGGCATGAATGCTGGAAAAAGTAGTATGGGCTGGCTTCATTTCACTCCAGTAATCCCCTTGGAGCTATTGGCAATTTACCATATATCAAAAGAGCAGTTCCACATACGGTTGGCCACTCCCCAAGGGTACTCTCCACATAAGAGCACACTGCATTACTGGCAGCAGCTGAGGATCTATGCCACAATTTTAATAGAGACTGCAGTGAAATTTAGTAGATGGTAATTGCCAGGATTACTCTTCTTTCCTTTGCTAGATATTGTACCACATTGGTTGTTTTTTTTCTAATCTTCAGGTACCTCCCCAGCTTGCTTTTCAAAACCCATTGTCAGAGGTTCAATGTGAGTTCATTAGCTAATTCTCAGCATCATAGGGTACGTCTCACCTCCAGCTGCTGATTTGCAGATGCTCTAATTTACCAATAATTTGTTTGCTTTACTAGTACCTACTTTTCAAGGTGTAAAAATTACCCAAAACTCTTGTATTTGTCTTGTTAAAGGCACTTTCTCCCCCCCCCCCCCATGCATTGATTTCATCATCCCATTATACTTTGAGATTTCATTTTCCCCTGATAAAAGGAATAATAAGGGATTTTCACAAGTTAACTGCTTTGAGTAGCTTTAACTCATTATGGGTGTTTTTACTTCTTATTTTTCCCCTTGAGCCTTAACTTACTGAATGTTCTTGCCTCCCTCTTTTCCATTTCCAGAACAGCTCATTTGTTAACCTCAGGTTTTTGAGCAGTCCCTTGTGAAGTCACATTGGCTTTTTCTTGCATATTTTCCTCAGAGGAATTTTAATCTGTTGCACCTTAATTTATGGTTTCTTTTAGGATTCACCAGCTTTGTTTCACACCCAGGGTTTTTAAGAACTTCTGCTCATTTTATCCTGCTCAATAGGGCCCTGATTTAGCAAAGCATTTAAGCACATGCTTAACTTTAAGAATGTGCATAATCCCATTGCTATTCAACAAAACACTTACACATGTGGTACTTGTGTCCCAATGGGATTTAAGCACATGCTTAAAATTTACACACATTTTCCAAAATGTGTTTCTTGAAAATTAACACCACTGCACTGCTGCATTTTAGTCACACAGCCAGTTCTTCTCAATCAAAACACTTTTTGGATACTTCTTCTCCGATTGAATTCTTTTCTTCCTGGATCACAGATCTGTCTTTTATGCAACCTACATTAATAGTACTCCTTGCTTTCTGGTCCTTTAGTTTACTGCATTCACACCACATTCAGGTCCCCCCCCAAGAAATGTCTCTCTCAAGCAGCAACCACATTTCTCTTACCTGTTTCTAGCAAGAGGACAAGAATTTATTGTAAATAAAGGTACTATTGTTTTTCAAGACAACAAGCAAAATATAGCTAAGGTTGCCAGGTGTCTGGTTTTTGACCGGAACGTCCAGTCGAAAAGGGACCCTGGTGGCTCTGATCAGCACCGCTGACTGGGCTGTTAAAAGTCCGGTTGGTGCAGGGCTGGCAGGCTCCGTACCTGGCTCTTCATGGCTCCCCGGAAACAGAGACATGTCCCTGGGGCTCCTAGGTGGAGGGACAGCCACGGAGGCTCCATGCACTGCCCCCACCCTGAGCACTGACTCCGCAGCCCAGAGCCCATACCTCCTCCCACACCCTAACCCCCTGCATCACCCCAGAGCCCCCTCCCATACTGCAAACCCCTCGGCTCCACCTCCCCGCCCAGAGCCCCCTCCTGCATCCTGAACCCCTCATTTCTGGCCTCACCCTGGAGCCCTCACCCCCTCTTGCATCCCAACCCCAAGCGTGGTGAAAATGAGCGAGTGAGTGAGGGTGGGGGAGAGCAAGCGACAGAGGGAGGGGGGAATGGATTGAATGAGGGGGGCCTCTCCGGGCAGGGGGTGGGGCAAGGGTGTTCAGTTTTGTGCTACCCTAAATATAGGAGATGTTTTAGGTTCAGATTTTCTGACTGCTGGTGATTAAATTACATGTCTTTGGCTGTGGGGGGCTTCCATTTTGGTGACGAAACTGCATAAGTTAACCATGGTTGAGTCAAACCATCCTCCCCCTAAAAACAAACAGATATTGCCCCAAAAGGGCTTTAGAGTGAGACATTGCACAGGGCCAACATTTTACCTTCCCCGCCCCAGCCCTGGCTCTCCCATAACCAGTCCATACCATCCCTACTTGTGGGAATGAATTCCTACAATACTCTCAAAAAGCGGTTTCCATGGGACCAGGGAGCTGGGGAAGGCCACATGTGTCACAAAACTCATACTCCCTACTGCCATGACCTCAGCAGCCGAGCCAACATCCCCACCCAGATGTATTCTTTGCCCCCCCCCCTCATGGAAGCAGAAGGGGGCATTTGGCAGAAGGAACTTATGATGATGTAGTTCTATCTTTGCAATTTCTTATTTTCAACCCAGGCTTCTCAAAACATTTGAACTTGTACTAGCAACTGAATCTAAACTGAATGGAAACTGAAATAAAAATAGAAATCAGGTCATGAAAACATGACAAGATGTGGCTGTAAACCTTTATTTGATGTGAAACAGTGAACTTTGCATTACAAATTAATGTTAATGAATTAAAGATAACCCAACGATTTTACACCTCAAGGCAATCAAGTAATTCTCAGTCTCTGCAGTCAATCAGCTGCAGCACCTACAGCAGTCATTATCTAAGAAATATTTTGTTTTGGTTGCTGACTAAGTTGTTGACTTGGACAGGAATATAATTTCCAGGCAAAAGGCAAAACAAAACACAGACGTGTTTGATTTCCAGTCTAGCATCCAGCCTTTGGCTTAAACAAAACTTCAATTCCAATTATTTTGATTTTTTGTAACCATGCCTCAGCATTATCTGTTAAATACTTTATCCTATCACCAGCACCCCTACTATGTCATTCTAAGCAATATACTGCCCTCCATAAGAGGATTGCATTGCCATTAACATCATAAAAAATTCAAGGGACATATATGGCCCCTTTGAACAGAAAAGTAGGCATATGCCATGGGCTTAAGTTACTCCAAATCAGTTTTCAAACAAATAAAAGCTTTTATTTACTATAGGAAGTAATTCAGATTAATCAGTGGTATATGCAGACTATAGAATTGGATGGTTACCACTTAAGTGTTATGGTTACCTAAACATCTGGATAAACTGATCCTACCATAGAATTACTAACAAGCCAACATGGCATTCCAAAACTAATAATACGTAGGAAGATACTGTAGGTATCTGTTCCTTTTCTGCTAAATCATATGTTAAAGGGCAAATGCTCAAATCATCAGCCAAATCTGGATAATGTACAAGTTAATAAATTAGATAAAGATGTTTGACATTTCTTCTCCATAATAAAGTAAAGTGGTCATAAAACACAAAGTATTGCATCCCATGTGTACCACAATTTTACAGACCTGAGACTAGCAAAGAAATGGATTCAGTTTCATTCTCATTCTTTTTATAACTTTTAACTAATAACTTCTAGGCCAGAGATAGCACATGCACACAACTTTATGCATGGAGTGCACAAGAATTCGGTTTGAACAAACCAAAGCAACCAAAACCAGATACCACACAGCTGCCCGTGTCATTTGGAAAAGGAAGACTGGGGAAATCCTCACCTCTAGATCTACTGTACAAGAAACAGCTATTACAAAAAGTCTTAAAAACAAAAAAGTAATTGACAGTACCCCTTTATGCTTGTTCATTTTTCCTATTAAAATTTCACTTCACAGAGTGAGCTGATGACTGAGTTGTTCTGCTTCACATGCTACAAGTATACTATGCTATTTCCATTTCTTTGGATTGGTGGGGGAGAGCTGTTACAACTACTCCGTCTCCTCCCCTATAAACTATGGTAGCTGCTAAAAAAGGGGGGGGGGGGAAGAATGGACAACTAGAACTGGCCAGAATGTTTGCATCTAAAGAAAAATAGCAAATTTTAACAACTAAAATTTGGCACTTACCAAGTGCCTTTCATCTGAGGATCTCAAAGTGCTTTTCAGACATTAAACTTCAACATCAGTGAGGCAGGTATTATCATTCCAATTTTACAGATTGGAAGAGTGAAGCAGAGAGCTTAACTAGATTGCCCAGAGTCATACAGCTGGTCAATATCAGAGCCGAGCCAAGAACAGACTTATAATACCTGACTGTATAATGCTTTAGCCATTAGACTACCTCCTTTTGGAATGAAAGTTCACCAGCATAGTTCCACTAGTGAGTAGGGCGGGGGGGGAGAAACTTCAAAATTTTGCAAATGCTACTAGAGTAAAATACAATTTAAAAGCTACAAATGCAGGAAGTGAAGACAAGATTGTGATATTTTAAAAAGAGATTCATGAAAATTTCATAGCATTTTGTATCAAAACACAGAAGTTTGAGTATTCTCAGAGCTACATCCAAATAAAATAGGGTTACCATATTCAAACATTTAAAAAAGAGGACACTCCACGGGGCCCCGGTCCCACCCCCGGCCCTGCCCCAACTCCGCCCCTTCCCCGCCCCCGGCCCCGCCCCAACCCCACCCCTTCTCCGCCCCCATTCCAACCCCTTCCCCAAAGTCCCTGCCCCAACTCTGCCCCCTCCTCTGAGCACCCCGCATTCCCCCTCCTCCCTCCCGCTCTGATCTTGGTTGGGGGTTGCTAAGTGCTTCCCTGCTCCCCACTCGCCCCGCAGCCCCTATGCCCTTGCCTGCCCTGCTCCTCCTCACCCTGCAGCCTCTGCGCCCCCCCGCCCCTGCAGCCTCT
>NW_020664417.1:23677776-23771210 GCF_002925995.2 Terrapene triunguis | reverse complement strand
CCCCCCCCCGCTCCTCCTCGCCATGCAGCCTCTGCACCGCCTGCCTGCCCTGCCCCTGCAGCCCCTGTGCCCCCCAGCCCCTGTGCCCCCTGCTCCCCACTTGCCCTGCAGCCTCTGCGCCCCCTGCCTGCCCTGCCCCTGCAGCCTCTGTGCCCCCTGCTCCTCCTCGCCCTGCAGCCTCTGCACCGCCTGCCTGCCCTGCCCCTGCAGCCTCTGCACCCCCCTGCCCCTGCAGCCTCTGTGCCCCATGCTCCCCACTCGCCCTGCAGCCTCTGCACCCCCCCACCCCTGCAGCCTCTGCTCCCCCCGCCTGCCCTGCCCCTGCAGCCTCTACACCCCCCCCCCCGCAGCCTCTGCACCCCCACTCACCCAGCAGAGGGACAGCTGTGGGCTCCACGTGGAATCAAACAGTCTGTGGGGGAGGAGGAGGAGGGGGAGGGACTCTGGCTGCTAGAGGCCCTAGTGGCTGCGAGCGGCTTTCAATCAGGCCAGGCGTCCAATCAGCCGCGCCGCACTCTGCAGGAGGGGAAATCCCGGACATTTCTACTTCATTAGAAATCCCCCCCCCCGGACGGCCATTTAAGGCTGAAAAAGCCGGACATGTCCGGGGAAACCCGGACGGATGGTAACCCTAAAATAAAAACAAAGGACAACTTTTTTTTAAAAATGGCTGCAACAGAGCCTATGAAATTGCATGCACAAAAATGCAACATTTGTACTGGATTCGGCACTTGATCATACAGACATCTAACTACTCCGTTGGTGTGAGCATATGCTATGTGCACCAGTGTCTGGTTTTCTGTGAATGCAGTTTTAGAGTAAGCTTTTGATGTTTTGGGCCCACACTGATAAAAATATCAAAGTAGATTATACCCAGAATTCAAAAAAATTCCATTAGAGCTAAAGTCTTTATACTGTCATTATCATCAAACTGAAAAGGATCCAGAAAATTATTGCACAACATTAGTGTGTTTTCCCGGCAGAGACTGTAAGGAAAAAGAAAATGTTGAAACTGAATTTACTCTCAGTTTCAACAATCTTTCAGAAGTAGTCACCCTGCGATGGATTTTTTAAGGGAATTAGAAAAAACATGAGACAAATATTTTTCACTCTCTCAGTAGAGGATTAATTATTGGTGCTATAGATGAGTTACTGATTTAAGAGAGTTCTGGAAACTGAAGTGATATGGAATATTTGGAAATACCCATTTTAAACTCTTTTATACTCAGTCCTTGCTCTGGCCAAGTCACAGTTGATTCAAACCCAGCAAGAGTTTTGTCTTAATATAAACAAAGTAAAAACTTCAGGATTTGATCCATTGATGGAAAATTAGAAATAATGGTCTTGCATCTTTGGATCTTTAAGCACTTCACAAGCATTAAGGAATTGTCCCCATTTCCCAGTTGAGGAAACAGATGAGAGATTAAAACACAATATTTTTGAAGTTGGGTCCCCAATATTAGGCCCCACATTTATATTTAGGCACTTCTGCACCCGAAGTGCTGAGCCAGCATGAGATGTGGCCGCTCAGTGCCTCTGAAATGTATGCCACTTATTTAGGTACTTAAATATGGAGTTAAGGGCTTAATTTTAGTCATCCAAATTTGGAAATGTTGCTGTAAGTGATTTGTCAGATCACAATCATAGTCTATGGTAGAGCTAGCACTAGTACCTGAATTTTGATTCCTAATACTGTTTTAAAACACAATAGTCTTTCTCCCCCCCCCCCCCCCCCCCCCCCCAACCATCCCCAACCTGCTCTCCTCTTGAATTCTATAATTTATGGAAATACATGTCTCAGACTAATATTTCTGGAAATGCTATTTCAGTGTAAGACAACCAGTATATATAACTCAGCACTCATGGCAGCCCAACAGTAACAATCAGTGTGTGATCCTGAAAGAAAATTAAGTTGATATAGGAACATTTAACAGTGAGTAAACTTTTTTTTTAAAAGAAGATTCATATATTACACTTTGTTTCCCCCACAATAAAAACATTGTACTTGAATTTTGTTCTTTGGATTCTACAAAAATAACTAAACTTAGCAAATCTGTATTTTAGGCAACAAGAATGGAATGTTGGTAAGATAACATCATGCATGTAATACTATAACTGATGGAAATTTTCTGAATGGTAAGATTTTGACCAAAAAAAAAAAAAAATCAAAAATTGAATTGTTGATCAAGTGTCCCCTTTCAAAAACTTGGACAAAAATTTTCAAAAGATTTTCATGCTTTTCAATCAGCAATACAACGGGAATAGTTTAAATTTCAAAATATTGTTCTTTAAAATCAAAATGTTTTTGAAAGATGCCCTTTAATATTTACCACTTTTAAACTATCTCTAGTACAAACCCTAAACATGATTTAATTGTAGTTCTAATATAAATTCTGTAGTAATATCTTATGCATGCTATTTCATTATCCATAGATACATGTAGTTTTCTTTGTAGAGATATAGAAAGAAAAAAAAATCAGTGTATAATGGCCCAAGGAAATATATTTTTCAAAATTATACTGTACACTAGCTTTAAACACTAGAAAGGCTTAGAAAGTAATTTCCTATGGATAGATTTTCTTCTATCAGAAGCAGTATAAAGGATGAACTAGAGCTGTGCAAATTCTGCAGTGCTTGGTTTTCAGTGTATATTGCAAATATCAGCACTATAGTTCTTTTTGCAGGAGTTTGGAAGTAAGTTAACCACTGCAGGCTCATTTGGAGGTTTGACTTCAATGACCACCAACCTTCTAGTTGAACCTTTATCACCCTCTTCCTACAGAGCTCACCACCCCCAATAAGCCCTATGACCTTTATAATTGGTTTCAGTGGGAAAATATTGGCCTGCCTTGACACTGCCTCCTTTTTCTATGGGCCTATAAAATTTTACTCCTGGTCTTTGGTAACTGTCACTTACTATAACAAATCCCAGTCTTTTCTTTTATAATAGAAACGTTGTAGATTTTAAACAGAACAATCATATGCAAAAGGTAGGCAGGACTCATTAGGGTTCATGAGGAGACAAATACTTATTATAAGGGTTATCTTTCAGGCTGTACATTGCTAAACATTTTTCTAATGTAATGAATGAAGGTTTTGCGGATAGCTCAGGATTAAAAGTGGATTTGGTTATTCCAACTAATCATATGGTGTACAACTAGCATGACTAAGCCAATTTACTTACTTACCAGGCAAGCAGTTTCTTTACTTTGCACAACTCATCTGGGCATGAGTTTCTATAACAAAACTACTTATGGTGGCATATTTAGAAAGAGGAATTTCTTGTTCATTCCCTCATTCCACTTTTTTTTTTTTTTTTTTTTTTTTTTTTTGGCAGAGAGATGGGATTGGATTTCCTGACAGCTGCTATGAGCCGAGAACAACTCCTCAAAGTCAGCTCATTGAAGGTAGAAAGATACAACAAGGGGGAAAGGGGGAACATACCCCTAGCCATTCAAATTAAAAAAATAGGACTTGACCTGGAGAGGAACTACAACTGTACTAATGATATTTCACAGAGACTCCTGAACAGCTATCAGATTTGAAAAGATGTTGGGCCAGGTTGTGTGTTGATGTTGGTTTTTAAAAATCAATGCACTGCTCAGTGGATTAGTTAGTACACTATAGACAATCACTGTGGTAGGTACATATGTCAATCTTAAGAAGGCTCAAATATTGATAGGTCCTCCAAATGCTATTTGCAGTAATGAGGAAATGTAATAGTTTATATATTATTTAAATGGCACTTTGATTCCAGATGCCAGTGTTTCTAACACAGGACCATGCAATCTGTGTCTAGTTGCCTGCTTGACTCTCTACATTAGATGTCCTGTATTTTTTCAAAACAGTCTTCAGCTTCCTTTAAAAAGGGAGCATCATGATTTTTCCCCTGTTTTCACAAGCTCTTCCAATCCTTCCCTGCATGCTGACCTCTGTGAAAAGATGGAAATCTCATTTCCTGCCTCTGACAGAAATTCTCCAAGAGTAAGACTCTTAACCAACCTAGATAGTTATTACTGTCTTCCCCCCAGTCCTTCCCTGCCCTCCCCAATCCCAATCTCAACCCCCTACATCAGGTTCAAATTTGAGACAGGAAAGGAAAAATATTTCTAATGTTCTTTCAGATAAAAGAAAACTACAGAAGATAACTGAAGTAATTTCCCTAGGGTAATATACATTTGTTTACACCTCAGCCCACCTCATGCTAGAAGCAGCGACACTCATGCTCTGACACTTTCCAGTCTAGTAAGGGTTGTAGCAAGCAGAAATCCATATTTAGAGCAACAAGTCTACAGGGAGCACTGTGGGAATGTCATACATAATAAAGCAAATAATAACAGCTACTTAGCTTGAGAATAAGTGACCCCTCCCCCCACTTGTGATAATCCTCTGGATCTCTCATCTCCAGCCCATGTAGCTTTGTCCCAAATATGTAAATAAATAGAGAGGAGAAAGACAATCTCACTTTTTGAAGCTGGTCCACTGTGTATGAGAGAAAGACAGACCCATGCCAGGATAGCCTAATGGTTAGGGCACTCACTTGGGAAACCTGAGTTCAAATCTCTGCTTGCCATCAGGCAGAGTGGAGATTTGAACCTGGGTCAATTCCCAATTCTGTGAATCCCATTTTTAGGCACTTAACGCTCCTTATGCATTGTACAGGGAGACTGAGTACCTAACTCAGGGTTGTAAATTCCACTAGGTGGCAGAACACCTAAGAGTTAGACCGTGGTGGGCAACTTGAGGCCCGTGGGCTGCATGCAGCCCATCAGGGTAAGCTGATTGCGGGCCGCAAAACATTTTGCTGACACTGACCATCCACAGGCATGGCCCCCTGCAGCTCCCAGTGGCCGCAGTTCACCATTCCCGGCCAATCGGAGCTGCAGGAAGCAGAGTATATTGTGAATATCACCACTGTAGTTCTTTTTGCAGGAGTTTGGAAGTAAGTTTATATATATATATATATATATATATATATATAAATCATCTGAAAACCAATATATTTTGTTTGAAAACTGAAGATTTTTTTATTCAGAAATGCTACTACAGGGCCTCATGCTCCCATTTTTCTGTGGAGGCAGGGCTCCATGCTCAGACTATATCTCCCATGATACCCTACAGTCTCCTCTCTTGGAAAGGGAAGCAGTGCAAAACAAGAGTCCCTGGCTATGCTGCATCATGGGAGCTATAATCCAGAGGGGAGTCCAGCCCACAGAGGAAATTGGTTGCCTAATGTTTCCAAACTCCCATGAAGTACCATGGCAGCATATCCAGATCAAAATATTTCAGTTTTCAGGCATTCAGTTCTTTGATAAAAAAAAACCCCTCAGTTTTCTGCAGAAAGACATTTCATGAAAAAAATCTGTTAGTTGAAAACAGCTTATAGAAAATTTTTGCCCAGCCTGACTTCTAATTCCCTGTTTGTAGAAAAGCACCTCAGAAAGAGATAGTGTCTGGCCTCTGGTCCCTTGCTCATTGCCAGTGGAGCTATACAACCCAACCAGTTGTGACTGGGAGAGGGCTACCTAACTTCTGTTTAGACTTCCGGCTTCTTCCCCTCCCCACCACAACACACGAAAAAGACACGGAACATCTAGAAAGGTTAGGGCCTATTAAACAGAAAAAAAAGCTAATAAGAGTGAAGACAGGCACATGCCACTCAAATACGAAAATGATGTTGTTTAATCCCGATGTTCCTAAGCTATAGTCCATGGCAGTTGGTGGTGGTTGGTGTAGAACTGGCTGGTCACACAGTTCTGGCTCCTCCTTATTCTCAGCTATTAAATGGCATTTAGAGAGCTAGAAAGTTTCCTAACTTTACATTTCCATGTAGGCAGCAGCTGTAGTTGCCATAGGGATGTTATGCAATCACAGATGGGACAGGGGGGGATATACAAAAATACTATTAAAATGTGATCCAGGTTATGAAAAAGTCTGAGAACCCTGGGTCTGACCTAATTGCAGAGTAATTTAAAGTGACAATAAGACTTCTATGATAAATTTGTTAAATATGGAATACATGTGGAAACAATTTAATACATACAGAGAAAGAAGGAAATGTATTAATTTCAAAAGTGATGCAATGTGACTTGGTTGTCCAGAAGCAACTGAATGAGGTTAATTTAGCCTGAAATTATGTTACTATACGTATAACTTTGGGGAAGTGTTTAAACTTGCTCTAATACTTCTGGTTTTATATAGTACCCAAGATGGACAACATCCTCTTCCTAAATTTCATACATGAGAAATCACACTACCAGATGCAGACAATGCTTCGGCAGTTAGTTGCCTACTAATACTCGAAGACATATTGGAACAGTGCTCCTAGTCCTCTAAATTAGAGCAACACCAGGTACAATCTTTATAATTAGGGCTCACCTACACTACAATTATGATTTAATCAGAGGACAAATTCATAGTAAGGGTGCTTCTCAACTACACTGCAAACTGTTACCATGTTGTAATGTTACCATGTTTTAAGTAGATCTATCAACCTGCATACAGTTATTTCCCCTACATAATATTTAATTTGAAATTTTACATAAAACATTCATGATCTTGCATAACTGCTAATCCTTTGCATAACATCCTAGCAACAAATAGAGCTTAATTAAAATGGCATATTCTACATATAATTGTATATTCACCTATTTCCCCTACATAAGATTCATGTAATAATTTCAGTTTGACTGGAGATATACATCTATTTATCAGGGATAATAATATCAGTCATATGGTATTTGTACTGGTATATGAAGGTCATTCTACTAAGATACAACTAGAAGGGCTCACTGGAGCTACATTTCCAAAATAAGCTAGAAGAAGATATTAGGTCAGAAAAAGAAGGGCCTCCATGGTCCTCCAGCACCCAAAAGTAACAGATATACAAATATCTTTTTGTGAGCTTAGATGACCCAAGCTACATACATGATACTTGCCCCCCGGGTTACGCAAACCCGACTTACGCAAATCTGCACTTACAGAAAAAGTTCCGTAAGCTAGAAATGGGGGGGGCACGCAGTTGGGGGTGTTTTTTGGCGTAACTGTCAGGTATACGTTTCCGACTTATGCAAAATTTGAGTTACACAAGGCGTTCGGGAATGGAACTCTTGCGTAAGTCGGGAGCGTCTGTAGTGTACAAGTATGAACTACTGTGTGTATTCTGAGCAAAGTGCCCTATTTGTACCATGTGTATGCTTCGTAGTGAATGTGCCCCGATTCTGTAAATCACCTGTAAGAAATTCTCAAATTTCAGTAAGTGCACAAACTTTGCTGAGGGTAAATTAGAAAGAACTCAAAAGTACAGTTCTACTCTGAAGAGTGACTGTGTAATAAAGGCACTTTTTACTTAACAGATCTGCTCTGTGGGCCAGATCCTGACATCACTGAAGAAAATGGGAGTTTTGCCACGGACTTAAATGGCATTCAGAGTTACGTCTGTTCACTTCAGTGATTATAACTATGTGACTTTCTTAGAGTTTGTCTAACATGTAAATTATTCCAGAATAAGTTAGGGAATGAATTTAAAGCAGAAAAACCTCCATATGTGAATACCTTTATTCCAGAATACAGTGCCTTTTTCTACTTTTGCTTAATCTACTTCCAAAGCTAGGTAAGCTAGTTCATAAAAAGGCACTCTTATTCTGGAATAAAGGTATCCATACATGGAGTTCTTCTTTAATTGCTATTCTGGAATAACTCCATTTCTAGATAAATCCTTAGTGGATAAAATAATTTATTGCTTTTTCCTTATGTTAGCTCTTCTGTGACAGAAAGTTGGATATTATTTCTTACTATGCATCAACAGCATTATTTACTATCAAACAGATTGTCGCTGGCCCCGCTGTAGTACACACACAAGGGAGAAGCGCTCAGGAGTATTTCCCTCTTGTAGGTGCCATGCCAAAACCAGGACCAATTACAGCTGCTGCCCTTAAGGTGGCCTCCATTCTCGTGGACCTTCTACGGCAGGGGTGGGCAAGCTTTTTGGCTCGAGGGCCACATCTGGGTATGGAAATTATATGGTGGGCCATGAATGCTCATGAAATTGGGGGTTGGGGCATGGGAGGGGGTGAGAGCTCCAGCTGGGGGTGCAGGCCCTGGGGTAGGGCCAGAAATGAGGAGTTCATGATGCAGGATGGGGCTCTGGGCTGAGGCAGGGGGTTGGGGTGGGAGGGGGTGAGGGGTTGGGGATGCAGGAGGGTGCTTTGGGCTGGGACCAAGGGGGGTTTGGAGGGCGGGAGAGGGATCAGGGCAGGGGCCCGTGATAGGGACAGGGGTGCAGGCTCCGGGCAATGCTTACCTCAAGCGGCTCCCGGAAGCAGCAGCATGTCCCCCTTCTCACTCCTACGCAGAGGCATGGCCAGGCGGCTCTGCGCATTGCCCTGTCCGCAGGCGCCACCCCTGCAGCTCCCATTGGCCGTGGTTCCCGGCCAATGGGAGCTGCGGGGGCCATGCTTGGGGAGGGGGAAGTGTGCAGAGCCCCCTGGCTGCCCCACACATAGGAGCCGGTTGGGGGACATGCCACTGCTTCTGGGAGCTGCGCAGAGCAGGGCCAACCCCTGACCCCGTTCCCCAGCTGGAGCACGGCAAGCCCCAGACCCTGCTCCCCAGCAGGAGCTCAAGGGCCAGATTAAAACGTCTGAAGGGCCAGATGTGGCCCCCAGGCCATAGTTTGCCCACCCCTGTTCTAAGGTCTGCAGTAACAGGACTCCTGTTCAGCAGGCCATAGGACCATTTGAAAACACTTATGGAAATGTTTACACAAAAAACTTCATTATATGAAATTAAAGCTGCAGGCACATCTCACTGTTGGAGACGTCTGCATTTCAAAAATGGAAACAGAATAAATAATGTTAAACTTTGCACATAGGTTGATGTCATCTCGGAATAGAGGACCAGCACCTGGCCTATGTGCCATTTAAGCCTTATTTTGAGAGCTTAAGCAGGACTTGAATAGCACCTAGTAGTGGCTTTCTGCACAAGGGTGAATTTCACCATTAGATAGCACTCTTCATCTCTGTATTTCAAAACACTTTACAAGAGCAGTCAAGCGAGCACTATTATCCATATTTTACAGAGGAAGGAATTGAGACTTACAGCAATTAAAGGTTCAGTTCAGTGAAGGCCATAAATCTTTCATTGACTTCCTCAGGTGTTGGACACGCCATTTAGGATCTGGTGAAAGGTCACACAGCAAATCAGTAGCAGAAGTAGATGAAGAGAACCCTAGTTTCAGATTCCTAAGGCTCAGTCCACAATTGCCACCTACAATTTGCTTACTTGTAAATTTAAAGATCTTGAATGGTCACATGAAAATGATTGGTACTAAACAGAGTAATATTTAGGTATATGTGCTGCATATGCTTTTGTTATATATGGAATCTATTGATAGGTGTCATATTTCAGGAAATTAGGACAATGGGAAGGGCACCTAGAGAATGAGAGCTGGAAGAGAAAAGTTATTCAGGAGATATGGGAAGTAAAACAGTCAGGAATGGATTTGACTTGATTTGGGTACCAGTTGCCTAGAAACTTGAACCAAATAGCATTTCCATTAATGAAATTAGGCACCCTAAGTCTCCCTGTGGCAACATTGTTAACCCAATACATCCCCTCCTGCCTGGCTATGGTGCTGCAGCAATTTTTGCCTCTATCTCCCTCCCTCCCCCAACACTATCCTTCAGCCTCCTCCAGGCATAGGAGTGGCTTGACCTTCCAGCCAGACCACTTTACAGAGTCCTGCCCCAGAAGCCTTTAATAAAATCCAACAAATATTAAAAACTGAATCTTCATCCCAACCAGGCTCAGCAGGGTGCCTCTTCCTTGCAGGCACTCCTTGACCCTCAACAGTTTGGCCACCCCCGGTGCCTGTGCCTCAAAACACATCCCTGTCCAGGGGTTGACATATTCCTCCTCTTACCCAGCAGTGCAGACAGACTCATCACAGCTCCTGCCTCTCATCAGGCTTCCAGCTCAGCCTGGAAGTAACTGGTCTACTCTTCTTCCTTTTCATCTTCTCAGCTTTCCTTCAGATTGTTTCAGAGAAAGAACATTTCTCATCTCCTTCTCCAAGTAGGCTCACCCAGCTCTTTCTGAGAATCTCCAGCTTTTCTCCAGCTGGAGCTAATAACTAAGCCACCTGATCTCCAGCCAATTAGGATCAGCTGGGGTTTACTGATCCATCACAGATTGAACCCTTAAGAGCCAGCAAGTCTGTGACACCCTCAGCTGGCATCTGAAGCAGCATCAGACCCAAATGAGGTCAAACCCAGTCTTGTGTGTTTTCCTACATCTGCCTAGAATACAGTGGATGATTGTTCTCTTCCATCCCAGTCACTGTGGAGTCCCTGAAATAATAGTACACCATAAACAAGCCAAGCATTTGGATTTGGTTCATTAAAGTAAAAACTGCCAAGAGCAGACAGGTTGAGGATTTATATATCTCAAGAACACTTTGCCCAGTTAAATTTGCAGAGACTTCATCTTCACTTGAGAGTCTACGCATTGGTAGAGCATATTGGCTTATGCTCCAATACGTCTGTTAGTCTATAAGGTGCCACAGGACTCTTTGTCGCTTTTTATGCATTGGTAGTTGTGAACCCTGCAGTAGAGATCATGTTGAGGTCAAATTATTTTCTATTTCTTAATTTCTCATGCCCCATCCCAAGCACTACTCCTTTTCTGTCCCTGGCACAGAATGTAGTTGGCCATAGCCTGGCATTCAGCTATAGAAGGCCAGGTGAATGCTAATTTGTATGTTTATTGCCAAGAAATACATATTGATCAGCTCTGACTAGATAAGGAGTACTGGGGTCTTGCCAAATGTACAATCTACTGGGGGCCACAAAATACCTAACGTGAGGAGGAAAGTTCAGTTTTCTAAATTTACAGGTGCATTTTGGGAATGATTTTTACCTGGATCCACATGAGAAAGACTAGAGAAGCCAGAGGCACAGGTTACATTGAAACCTCTTGTTAGGTACACTATCTAAGAGCAGTGAAGAAATGTTCATACTACTAAAAGCAAGCGATCCATGATTCCAACTCTAAAATATGTCTATTGGGAGAATACTTTTCTCTGACCGCCTCATGACTCACCTTTTCTCAGACTAGTACCCAACACAAAAATTTGAAACCCCAAACCACATTCTGGTATGTTCTTAGCTGTGGTACATGGGCCTGGGATGGCGAACCGCAGCCAGCGGGAGCCGCAATCGGCCGAACCTGCGGACGCGGCAGGTAAACAAACTGGCCCAGCCCGCCAGGGGGCTTACCCTGGCAGGCCGCATGCCAAAGGTTACCAATCCCTGGTTTAGTCCTTATAAATTAAATTATTGGAGATATCCTATCTCCTAGAACTGGGGAAGGGACCTTGAAAGGTCATCAAGTCCAGCCCCCTGCCTTTACTAGCAGGACCAAGTACTGATTTTTGCCCCAGATCCCTAAGTGGCCCCCTTCAAGGATTGAACTCACAACCCTGGGTTTAGCAGGCCAATGCTCAAACCACTGAGCTATCCCTCCGACCTTTATGGTCATAAAGAAAACTTTCAAAGTAAGCTGATGCAGTGCTGACTAGAAAAGACTGGAAAGACAAACAACAGGCCTAATTCTCATTTATACCAAGGCCCCTTTACACTGAATGGGCAGCGTAAGGGACATTAATGGGGATTAAATTATATTTCCACCCATACCTAGATCCCTTTACACTGCCAGATGAGTATAATGAGCCCTACTTTGGATGAGACTCAGGCCCAGCATCTTTAAATGAGGTATAAGTGTCTTCATTCCTGTCAATGAATGGGCAATTAAATTACTCATAAGCTTCAATGTTACGTCCAAATTTTTACAACATGAGGCTGTCAATAGGGTTCCTTCCCCAGGGCTGGGCACCAGCATTCTTCTCAGCAACATCCAGGTCATAAGAGGCTCAGCTTTCCAGCTGAGTCCCAGATAGTTCAGCCCTTCCAGAATGTCAGTGAACAGAGAAAGGGGAATTAATACAAACAAATCACCCAATGACTGTGGTAAAGCTCTCTTCCTTTAGAGAGAGCTTGTCAAGCTATGGCATCCAATGCTGTTCACAGCCAAAGTATAAAGGAATAGTCCCCTCAAAATCACAGAGACCCACATATTTGCACATTTATTTGCATTTCTATTACTGTGATGTATCCACGAATCGGACTCAATATCCATTTGAAGATGTAAATGCTCTATTTGTGTAACACATACAGTGATTGCATGTGCAAAAGCAGATGCACAAAAAATAATCACTACCTATTGCAAATCTGGTCTTGTATGTCACTGTAAATTATTTCACTGCGTACCATTTTAGTAGCTACCTAAAAGGAAGTGAGGATCACCAAAGCCTTGAAGGAATGGAGGTGAAAAGTCTCATTTTTTGTTGTTAATTCTCACAGGAATTTTCTTGGAGTTCTCAGTGTTGCAGGAACCACAAATTCCTAATCAACCAGTCTCAGAAAGAGCAAACCCTGATGAATCAAACATGCCAGGACAGGCCAGAGGTAACTACACAAAGAGAAACTGGCTGTTTTTACACATCTCTAGTTAGTTACAATTATTATGGGCAAAATTCCCCACAATGCAGAAGTCTCACATAAGGTCCTATGGTAAAGGCTCGGCTGACACTTAAGTGGTACTTCCATCCTTACAGTAGGGCTTAGTTAGCCCAGTTGAATAAGTACTTTGTATTGTGGACCGGGCCTGGCTAAGAATATATTTCTGTAGGATAAATACATATGTGTATATTACAATGATTTACATTGTTTTATGTCTTATACCATATTTCTTTGCTGTACCTCTTTTTTGTTTTATGTAGTTTGCCACTGGTGATTGCTTTTCACTTAAAATAAAACAAAGGTAATTTTCTAAAGCACAAAAAAAAAATCTCAAATTAATACAAAACTAAATCTCTCTCCCCCTAACTTGTTTTTAAGTGGAAGAAAAAGCACTACAAAGAAAGCAAAGTAGAAGTTTCCTGTGTCTCACTAATAGCCCAGAGACAGATTATGGTGTACTAAACTTCTTAAATTAGCAAATAAGCACACAACCATGATATAAGAACATACATAGAATCTTACTAATAAAGTAATTACTCTTATAGATGGAATTTAAATGGATGAAACTAATAGGGTGCTATGGGTATTACTCTAATTACTTTTAGATTATAATAGAAAATTATGTGCTTCTCCATGGAACTTTTAAATCAAGCCCTGCAAGAGAACAGTATAGAGTCAGTCCACCCGAGGAGGAGCATAAAGGAAACTACTTCCCTGATGCACAATCTCTGTCCCGGCACAAGAGGTTTATGTTTTGCACCTGCCTCTGCTGTGTCCTTTCCTGTCCACTTTTGTCTACATTGCTCCCAGCAGGAGGGCAGAAGCTAAATGTTTGTGTGCTCTCCTTGGTGAAAAAATTCACTCGTGTGCAGAGAGCCAGCACCAGGCTTCTATACCACGTCTTACATTAAAACTGTTGAAGTCTAACAGTGTGAGATACCAGTACAACTCCGTGCTATTAAAGCTTTGATGAGAAGTTGGGGAAAGCTACCAGGTTTGCTTTAAGAATTATCAAATGTTTGGATTAGGAAAGTGAGAAATTAGGGCCTGATCCAAAGTCCACTGAAGTCAATAGGTGTCTACCCATTGACTTCAATGGGCTTTCAAATCAGTTCCTACTGTAGTGTTAAATAAATCATAATTATGGTCATATGCAATGTATTGACAACGGACCATACTCAGTTTTAGATATACACATGCTGTTCCGATCAATGCCAATGGGTCTTGTGCACATAAATCCATCAAATGGCTCATATCTAAGGTATTTAGGTGCCTAATTGACATTGATTTCAAATATGACTGGACTTGGGCACACAACTAGTTACACTGGAAGTCCAATAGCATTTGCTATTGAAGATGTGTCCAGGCTTACCCTGCATTCCAGTTCAGGTATTCAATAGTTTCTTTGATACCAAGTACTACCTTTTGAAAATGTTAAAGTGCAGTCATGTACCCAGTTGGACACACGATTGCTGATTCTACACGTGCAACCCAAGTATATCTTCTTGACAGTTAGCCCTAGAGTTATTTCTGAGGACATGTTCTTGTTCGTCACCCAAAGGTTAAAAATATCACACACAAATCCAATGAATTCCAAGTAGGTGAATGTTTTATTTTCATGCTACATATTTTTCAATATTTTTAAATTTATAGGGAGAAACCTCCATGATTTAATAATGAAAGGTCATTTAACAAACGAACTCAAACTTAGATGTGTAAAGAACAAAAACATTTTACTCAGAAAAGTATGTTTTTCTTTTAAACACTTCATTTCTTCACGTATAATACTAACAAATTTAACTGATCTTTAAAGTTATTTTATTTTTTAAACAAAATGTTCTTTCCACTCCATCCCAGATGGCAAGATGTTGACTCAATACAAGGAACTTGGGAAGTTATACAAACAAGAACCTAGTCTGACAATCCATTATAAGTTGGCTAATATCCCTCTGCTGCCAATAATCAAGGCTCTGCTAACATTTTAGTTTTTTCCTTTTTCTTTCTTAGTTTTTGCTGGGTATGTTTCATTCTGCTCAGCTAAATCGGCAGGTTTTCTTTTCTTTCTTTTATTTTTAAAAGAGCCCTTTCTTCCCTGCCTTTTAAAGGAAAATGTTTCTTTTTCAAATAAAGAGCTTAGAGTTATTTTTTTTTCTTGCAGGTGGATTTATATCAGGCTAGTTTCAATCACAATTTTCTCACTCCTCCCCCCAGTCCCTCTCTTCTGAGCAATAGCACACATATAAAGCAAGAGTGTTAGAGCCAAAGGAACATAGTATGGTATATAACTATGGGTAGATAAAGAATTAACACACATACAGATGTTTAAGTTTGACCCCAGGTGATATTTGATCTAAAGTCTTAAACCCAGGTTTGATCTGAACAGAGATGCCAGAGTTCTGGAGTCTTCCATGTTCAGAGTCCTTGACCCTAGTGGAAAACATCCAAATAAAACAGTTCTGCTAATTCAGACTTCCTTATAGGCTTCTTTATTGGGACCTGAAATTACACTATAAATATTAAAGAGAATTTTTTTTGCAGAGGAGACCTCAGGCATCAATGTGTTGGCTCTGCCTCATCCACCACCCTGAGGGGTCAGTTGGAATCCCAGAGGTCACTCTAAAAACCAAACCTCATGCAGGGCAGTGCAGAAGATTAACAGGTGAGCCATTGATGGTGCTTAATTTGTGCCAGAGCTTGCCAGGGCTGAGCCCCGGCACCTCTAGGCTTGGCAGTTCATAGCCCCAGTACCTCTTTCATTACAAATTAAGCACTGGCCATTGACTCGCTCAGTTATTTTAGGCTGCGAAGAAAACATCACTATATAATGCCATCTGTTTACTTACTGGTATGTCATTTTAAATAAATCTACTAAATTTAACTAATTACTGAGGTATTTCCATTACTGTCTGCTTCATCTCAGATCCAAAGGTAAATTACACATTAAATTTATTCTCATCCTATGTGTTTATAACTTCTACTGAGATCTGTGGACAGGAGTTACACAGAGGGTGAAATTCACTCATGTGCAGAAGGCCAACACAGAGCCTTCGTAGCAATAATTCCCACTTCAGCCCTCAACTTAGGCCTTAAGTGGGACTTATGCAATGCATAGGCTTTGTGGGGGCCCTCTGCTGAGAGGTGGGTTTCAGCCAGAGAGAGGAGAATTGGTAACCAGTGAAAACCAGGCTCCCTGAACACCTTCAAAACAGACTTTTTAAATGTATTGTAGTATAATTCAGGTGCCGCCTGCTGTACAGAATCTCTCTCTAGCACTATTAGGGATAGTCTGAATATCCCCCAAATGTTTCACTCCCTTCAGTATTTTAGTGACTGTAGTTAATCTTAGCTTACAGTAATTTGTACATTAATATCAGACAGTTCTCACCTGTTCCTCTTCCTAACTGTGAGAATTCCATGGCACACATTTGCTTAAATATACTTAAAATAGTGGTTCTTTAGCACAAGTGCCTGCAGTTTTTGCAATCAGTGTGGTTGGTGTATCATGAACCACATGCAGGGGGTCCTATTTTTTGATAGCCAGCACATTATCACAGCCAATCCCAATAGTTTATTCAGACACATCAATGTAATGTGTTGCATACTGCCTATGAAATGTAGAGCATAGGAAGTTTTCGCTTCCCTGCAGAGTGTAGCCACTGCACCAAGGAGTAAATCAAAGTTATGCACAACACACAGAACTCGGCCCTTTGATATTGCCCCGTTGGAGCCAGTTTGCTTCATTAAAGTAGGACTGAATGAATAAACTTCCTCTATTCAGCAGCCATTGCAAGCAAAGAGTTTCAAAAGGTCTTGTAACATGAAGTTCTATAAAAGTGATTAAGTGACTTAGAAGCCTACGTCTCATTAACTTTTAATGAGACGTAGGCTTCTAAATCACTTAGGGAGGTTAAAATTTCACCCACAATGAGAATAATGATGTTTAACAGCTGTTCAGTTAATCAATACATTTTTAAAATACAACAAAAATTTACAACAGCTTTGAAACTTCCCATTTTTTAGCACTGTCTAACAAGAAAGGCAATCTTTCACTCTTACTTTACATTCAACTGTCAAGATTAATATATTTTAAAATAATACAACCATTTAGATTAGGTATTTTTAATTCCATAATAATTCAATACTGTGAACAACTGAAGAATTATCCTTGAAATTAGATGAAAAGATAGTACTGGAAATGCAAAAGTTTCAAGTATCTGGGTTCCAGAATCCAGGACAATGGAGGACAAAATTAGAGCTAGGATAATAAAATGCCTGGCTCAAATGGAGCTAGATAAGTGGGGTAGCATGTGAAAGGAAGATACCAGTAGAATTAAAAGGGAATGTCTTTAAAATGATGATTCATCCAGTTTTAGTTTAGAGTGCTGAGCAACAAAAAAGAAGCATAGGCAAATGATCTGTTCCACAAAAATGTGAACATTGAGATGGATGAATGGTGTAATCAAGAAAGACGGTGTGAGGAATGCAGACGCAGATGGTTTGGTCATGTAAAGTGCAGTTCTGACAACTATGTGGGTAAGAGTGCAACAGATCAAGATTGAAGGGAAAAGACTGATTGACCCAAGAAGTAGTGGTGGGATGTCCTAAGGAAGTGGTGTGATAGAAGGCATGGCATTGACTACAGCACTTTGGAAGGAGAGGATCTGTAGAGCCGACCCTATTTGATGGGATTAACACAAAGAAGTAGAGATTAGGTATTTTTACTAGGCCAGACCATACACTCTGCCACCACAGATAAAAGAGACAAAAACCCAGTAGATGTTGTCTGGGGGTGCAAGAGGAGTGTCATCCCCATGGACTACTTTCTCTGGTCCCAATGGAGACCCTCTATGGGGTGTGAACAGGTTGAGAGCAGGACTGAGGGGATGTGCACTCTTCATGTACAATCCCCTCACCAGCTCAGTAGAAGAATCCACCTAAATTAATGCCGCCTATGAGGCAGCATAAACATATATGCTTCTCCTCTCTGTGCTATGGGAAAGAAGGGAGGACAGCTTCTCAGGGGCTTCCCTCCTGGTCACTGTCCCTCTGGGGCAAATAATGTCCAGAGGGGGTAAGGAGAAGGTGAGCATCTAGCCCCACCTCCCTCTGCACCACCTTGCAGAGCTGGCCACATACAGCAGGATGAGCAGGCTACACTGTCCTATAAGGTGGTGCAGCCTGAGCTGTCCTTTGTGCAGTAAGTCTATCAGGGCATGGTTTTGCCTCCTTGTACTCCCCAGGGACAGGGAAGCTCCAAAAAACCCCAGCTTGGACCAGTGATATCACAATTTGACATTGAGTCATTTTTCTGAATCTCTCACGTCTCATATGCCACAGAGGCTCACTGAGGGTTCACTGGTCTGTAACAGCCACACCTTTCAGGCCTGACAAACTCACTACTCCTGACACATTGCTGTCACAGTATTTAGCAAATAAAAGCTTATATCATATTGGTCATCATAAAGATTGTGAGATGCATATCGGTGTCAGGCAAGAAGTTGAGGGTATGCACTAAAAATATGTTTAAATTATGTAACCAGACAGGGTTGATAAACAAGTATTTACCAGGCAAAGGAATGTTGATTCTGCCTAGATCTCTGAAGTAAGTAAGCAGGACAAGTCAAACACAATGGGCCGTCGATCCCGCGCCGTGAGGACGGGAGGTAAGTCGGAATAAGATATGTCGACTTCAGCCACGGTATTCCCGTAGCTGAAGTTGCGTATCTTTCTTGCCCCCCCCCCCCCAGTGTAGACCAGGCCAATGTGGCACTAGCACTGCAGGGAACAAACAGCAGGAATGCATTTCAGAGGTGTATAGGACTACAAGGTGGGGGGAGGAGGAGGGGGTGTCAAAAAGATATTTTTGTTATCCAGCAACGAGGGAGCAAAAAGGACAGTGCTTTTTGTATCCAGGGAACCTGGATCCTGGCTCTGGAGGCTGGTGACACTGAGAGGTTGCTGAAGGTGAGATGCTTATCTGAGATTTTAGCCTGCTACAGTTATGTTAGTCTCCTACAAGCGTGTTATACTTTTGTTTTATTTGTAAGCATATCTGTTTCCACTATCCTTACTCAGAATCACTTAAATCTCTATCTCTGTTAACAAAATTCTGTTTTATCATAAGTAGATCTCAGTCAAGTGTGAATTTTTAGTTGAATCAAACCACCAGTGTGTATGCTGTCTCATTGAAAATAGCAAAGTCTGTAATTTCTGTGAGTGTCCGGTGACAGTGGCCGAATACTCCAGGGGAACTCCAGTGCTCTTTCATTGAATTATCTTCAAGGCAAAGTCTGTGCCAGCAAATCTCTTTTACTCATGCAGGGGTGTGACACAATGACCTATGGTTTGGGGGGGGGGACCCAAGAAAGTGTCGCACCCTGCAACCCTATACTAAAAATCCAATAGTGTGTCGATCAAAGTGTACTACAGAACTTCTGGTGGGTGCTGGCAGGGTCCTCACAGCCAGGTGTTGCGTCCCAGGCTAGAGTGACATAGCTTTATACCCCAGCTTGCTATACTAAATTGCCATGTAAACAAGCCCCCAATCAGGCAGAGCAGGGACTTGAAACTGGGTCACCCATACATCACAAGCTAGTGCCCTAACCACCAGGCTCTAGAGTGTTTCTCTCACCAATTCTGATATGCCTCCTGGTGAAACGAAATAAAAATGTTCGCCAGTCCTAATTACAACCTTTTGAAAAACTATTTTTCCAAATCCTATAACGTGCAGTGTAGCATGCTGCATGGAAAAAAATACTTGTCCACAAAAGTCTGAATGTTTGTGTTTGCTTTTCATGGTTTAAGGGTGACATTTCATTCATTACCCTCTATATAAGTCAGACATGGTGCCCAGGTTCTAAAGCCATTGGGAGATCTTACATAAAGATCATACATAATAAAATGGTACCAAGGCACAAGGGTGAGTAAAATATGGAGATTTAGCCTTAAGTCTCAGTTTCCATTCTTTCATGCCTTAATGTTATTTGAACTATATATACTTGAGATCTAATATGTAACAACATTTCTTCACCTGACCAAGACTTACGTATTTATGCTTATAAATTATGCCTTACTATCTAATTAGTTTAGTTATTTTAGCTGAATTTATGTGCAGGTGATGTGGCCAATTTGTTACATAGTCATTAAACTATGCATGATTTTTATTGTTAGAGTTTTCCCAAGTATGCACTAATTCCATCCTTTTGAGATGTATTTTACCTAGTGAATACTATGTTATTAAGCATTTGATTAGTATATTAAAAGCTAGAGATGTGTGACTAGTGAATTACCTAATTGTGTGACCTATTTTAATTTTTTTGCAGGATATGAGGTATTTCATTTTCAGTCTGGACATGGGGAAAGAAGTTAAACGAGTTTCTAAAAGCACTCAGAGATCTGCCAAAAAATTTTAGGCTGTTTAATTCTGACCAGGCTTTAAAATTTTGTGTCTGGCTACACTCAACAGTGCAAAGACACAGTACAGCATCTTAAATGCACTAACCCAGCTTCCACTTGGGGCAATGGTGGCCAAGCGAAATATTCAGTTTGTTCTTGTTTCATAAATAATTATTATCAATGTTTTTGAATATAATCAGGAAAGAATGTTGATATCCAGGAATCAGACAATGTTGCTTACATTACAGTGGGTAGAGACATCATAGTTAAGACTGAGTTCTGTTTTGCCTTTGAAGTGGAAGATCAACCTCCTTGTTTTGTATGAAAAACACAATGGGTGAAATCCTAGCTCCACTGAACATAACTGGAGTACTTACTTCTTACTATATTGACTTCAATGGGACCAGGATTTTATCTAGTGCAGTAGTTCCCAAAGTAGGGTCCCCAGGCCTCTGAGGGTCCATCCCTTGAGCCTTGCAGGGGTCCATCTCTTGAGCGAGTGCCAGAATGCTCCACAACAATGTTCCAGCACTTTTGCTGCATGGAGGATGCCATTTTGTTCTCAAGATGGAGTCCTTCACGCAGTGTGACCTCTCATGCACAGTACGTGCGAGCTCACGGTAGAATTGGTGTCCTCCCCACAGCATGATCTTGCACACACCGTGCGTGAGAGGTCTGGTAGTACCAGAAATTAAAGGGGTCCAGGACATTTAGTCAGATGCCAAAGGGGCCCTTGGCGAAAAAGAGTTTGGGATCTAGTGTATCTGGCCTAAATTTTCTGCACATAGTCTGAATAATGCCTGAGGCATTATGAATAATGTCTGAGGCATTTTAAGTAAATCTGCTAATTAGTTTGTGAGTTCTAATTATTTAAAATGGGCCTTACATTTGTTTTGCATTCTGAGTCTCATGATTGTTTAGGCCCCTCTAGCATCAAAAGTAGAAACTGTAGAAAGACAAAAAGTTGGACATAGTGAGAGTTTGGACCTCTGGGAAACGAGGAGTCTGGTGGCACCTTAAAAACGAACAGATTTATTTGGGCATAAGGTTTCGTGGGGAAAAAACCCACTTCTTCAGATAAGAAGTGGTTTTTTTACCAATGAAAGCTTATGCCCAAATAAATCTGTTAGTCTTTAAGGTGCAACCGGACTGCTCATTGTTTTTGTGGATACAGACTAACACGGGTATCCCTCTGATACTTGGACCTCTGGATTATACAATTATTAATGGGAAAACATATTAGCAATATTTGTAATAACTGAATCCTTATGTTCGGCAGTTAGCCAGCAAAGAGCATTATTTGTGCTGGCTACTTCTGTTCTTAGACACAATATGTGCAAACTTTTTTAAACAATTTAGGAGAGGAATGCACAATGCTTTTTCATATGCCCCAGTAATGTTCCTTGCATCTGAAACCAAGGGCTTACATGGTGCACAGGGAATGGGTTTTGCTAGTCTATTTGTGGTTTATGCAGGAAAAGGATCTTCAGTAAAAGAATGGAGACTTTTTGAAGACCAGGATCTTTGACACCGTAGCAGTTGTTCTGACACAGGATGGGATTGCCATGAAACTGTTCCACTTGCTCGGGAGAAGAAGTACTAAACTCACTGAACCATTTCATAAAGAACAGGAGCTTCAGCAAAGTGCCCCATTACTTTGTCAAAAATAGTCATTAAACTATTTGGTATAACAGGTCAAATAAGAACAAATTAAAAATGGGCTAGCAAGTTCCCTCCTGGCCCAGGCTACCTGCGCTCCTCCCCACTCCCCCACCCCCAAAAGGCCACACAGGCAAACCAGAACCTGGATCAGTCACATGACAAATGACAGTGACAAACCAACACAAAGGCAATACTGAACCTAAAGCCCGAAAATGAAACTTCTAATGCAAAACCAAGAAAATGAAAAAGACAGCCAATAGGGCATACCTTCCACTCCTCCACCCAGACACACCCACACCCCTCACCACTAGCACGCCCACCATGCATCAAAGAGAACACACCACAACCTTAATTCTGCCCCAGTAGGGATGCCATCCTTCTAGCACCACTTTCCCCAAATTCCAATGTCCCCACCACCACAAACAGACCAGACTCCTCTCACCTCTTCTAGCCCTTGTGCACAGTTCTGTGAAGCTACATGTGCTCATATTAAGGCAGGTGATGCTGAAAGACTGGCATCGCTTCTGCCACATTTTCTCTGGTATATGGTGGTTTTGTGCTAGGTCTGTTATATTTAGACCAACCTTAACTGACACACAATGCAGTATATTTCTATATTAATACCTAGCGTTATAGCCAGCAGCATTCTAGCATAGATAGCAAAGGTAGAATTCAACAACTAAAAATTACATATGCTGTGGTATACACAATTACAAACTATACAAAATCCTATTATAAATAAGGCCCTACTTGAATTGCGGAGTGATTGACAAAAAATTGCAGCTGAGCTGCAGACAAGCGTGGAAAATTGCAGGAAAGTATTATTGGACCTTATTATTTGTGGTAATAAAGTCTATTATTACTTTTCCATGATTTTCCACTGTTAGCCGCCTGGGGCTGACAGTAGGAACATGGGTCTGAGAGAGGGAGCTGATGCTGTCAGCCGCCTGGAGCTGAGAGCGGGGGCCCGAGGTTGACAGCGGCCACCCGGAGCTGACAGCAGGGGCTCCCACTCCCACTCTCAGCCCTGTGCAGCCCCTGTGTCAGCCGCACACATGGTGGGGCTCTTGCTGTCAAAATTGCAGTGGAGGCCTAATATTGCAGAATCTGCAATTTCTGCAATATTGCAAGTTCAGTAGGGCCTTAAACATAAATGTATCACATACACGTACATATTACTTGTGCACATTACATATTCACCTATGTGATAGTAGTTCAGCAATTGACCTTCAATGAGATCAGGAGCAAGCCCTTATTATATATCTACATTAGTAACCCAAATAGGAGACAGCATAGTCCAATGGCTAGGGTACTTGAGATTTGGCTCTGCTACTGATCTGCTATGCAACCTTGAACAAATCCCTTCACCGCTCTGTGCTTTAGTTTCCCCTTCAACGATGGGGCCAACAATACCTATTTTCCTTTATAAACTGCTTTAAGTTCTATGGATCTATGTAAGAGCTAAGTATTAACATTATTAATAATCAAATGCAAAATATTAATTATAATCATAACTCTAATTAATTATAATCTTAACTGTAAACAGAATTTATATTGCAGATACATCTACAGATTAAAATAGTTATGCTTCTGTGAAATGGTAATGAAGGTTTAAGTGGGGAAGCAGTACATCCTTGTACTGTTTAACAAGAACCCCCCAAAACAACCTGCTGCATAAGAAATGGAAGGAGGATTTGATGGTGAACCAAGTGAACATTAATCCTTTACTTTTACTTCATGCAATTTATATCCTGCAACACTTGCCAATCTTTTCAGGGCGCTGCCTTTCTCTAAGAAAATCTAAACTGGAAGTGTTCTGATCAGGTGCAAATCTTTAGTAGGGTCTGTTTGTCAATCTGCCAGAGAGTGAGTTATGACATCCTGCAGTATATTCTGATTATTTATTTAACTCGACATTAATCTGTTTTATGAATAAACAAAGGTATGTCCATAATATTTCAACATCAAATGACATTAATTATAATTGTACACTTTTCCCATTAGGCACAGTAATTCTCAGGTAAGTGTTTCTTAAGGTCAGGAGTAACTTAAGAAATCGCTCCTTTAGGAAGAGAGAAAAAACAGTGGGCAACCCATCCTTTCATCTCCTTATGGAGGTTAATTCCTTCTTCTAGGTTAGGCCCCACAACCAGAACACTTCTCGGATGAAGTAAATTACAGGGTGAAGTACAGAATACTTCTGTGAATTATTTAAGAATGAAATAAAAGTGTATGTCTCTGATATTCTATTGTTTTAGAATCTATTGTCTAAGTCAATTGTCTTAGAACCTGATACAAAACATGCTGAAATCAATGGGAATCTTTCCATTTTCTTCAATAGGTGTTGGATATGATCCTTTGTGAGCTATCATGCTGGTAACATGTACAGCACAAAATTCTGGATTCAGTGGATTAAATCCATATACCTAACCATTTATGATAATGGATTAGAGATTGTACCAGACACTTTAAAAAGTTTGCTATGCTTTGTTTTACTGTGATTTAGTTATTCCTTACTTTTTTGGTCTTTTGGAGAATGTGCAGAGGAAAGTGAAAAGCTGGTTCTCATGGTGAAGAGAACAATTCAAAATGAGCAGAGAATGAAGGGAGATGAGTTATTAAATGTAATGTATTTTCATAGCAGTGTATTTTCTGTTGATTGCATTGAATCTTCTGGTTCAACATATGCTCCTGTCATAACATTCTGATTCTTCAACAACCCAAAGACAGAATATCATCACTGCAGTAATTTTGGTTTTATACCATAATTGTTTTCTGACTCTATGCTTCTGAAGATTTTGTGTATGACTCCATGTATGTTATTGAGTTATTACCTACCCATGACATTAATCACTATGACAGACAAGAAGCAGCCCTGTTCACATCCTCTGAACTGGAACATGAAATAGTCCCATTGCTAATGAGGATGATGACAGCCAGAAATTAAATGGAAAAGCCTCTGTTTATTCCCCTCTTTTTAAAATTCTTCTTCTTTGCCCTGTCTTTTCCTTGTCACCAAATGTGGTAGTTAAACATTAGGCAACTCCTCATGGAATTCTGTTAAACAGTTTCTTGTTGACAGACATATTATAATGATGATAAATGATGGACAAGAAAGTGGCCATTAAACTGTTATTACCCAACTGTAGGCCTTTAAAGTACATACAGGTTTTCTCTAGTTTTAACTTATTTTCATAGGCCATGAAAAAGCAGTGATACAGAACACAAAATGTAAATCATCTATGATGTAATACTGACCTGTGTGGTGCCTTGGAAGTGCTAAGGGTGCATTAACTTTCTTCACAAAAAAAGCTTTGTTCTGACTTGACATTTGAAAGCCTGCTTACTTTCTCCATGTTTTTTCTGAATAAATTAACTCCCATATTACTTGATAGCACAACACAACGTCCCTGTCTAAAAAGATGAACTCATATTTTCTTTAATTTGGCCATGCACCCAACCCCTTGAATTGATTAAGGGCCTGGTCCTACACTCTTGAAGTCAATGGTGGTATTGACTCAATGGGAGGTAAGATCAAACCCTAAACACCCATTTTTAAATTACAGTTTTAAGCACCACCTAGAATACTTAAACTGAATCCTATTTGGCTTGTTGGAAGAAGTGTAGGGATAAATAGGAATTTCATACATGCATAACCCACACTTGCAGTCAATATACACCTCTACCTCAATATAACGCTGTCCTCGGGAGCCAAAAAATCTTACCGCGTTATAGGCGAAACCGCATTATATCGAACTTGCTTTGATCTGCCTGAGTGCGCAGTCCCCCCCCCCCACCCGGAGCACTGCTTTACAGCATTATATCCAAATTTGTATTATATCGGGTCGCGTTATATCGGGGTAGAGGTGTACATATATAGCTTTCATTTAAAACAAGTTTAAAGACAGATGACAGAAGAAGAATTTCTCTACCTTAAACTAAGTCTTTATTCAACCACAGTAACGTAGTGAGGGAAAAAAGTGTGTCTTATGGCAGTGAAAATATTTAAGTAATAATAGTAATTTTCACTCACATATCACTTTCCACATGGAGGAGATAAAAGTTCTTTCCAGATATGGATTAGACCTATGCTATTTACCCCAAGTTAGGTAAGTGGGAGTCCCCTCTGCCAGGACACTAATAAGAAGACAGAGCAGTTTAAACAGAACCACGAGGGGAAAAAATGAGCAGCTTTTGATGTCCCCCATACCCAGAAAACCTGCACTTGTATGGAAGATGAAAAATATAGAAAAACTAAGCTTAATTTTAATTAAAAAATTAAAGCCATCCAACTGTGTTGTGCAGTTATGGTGGACTGAAGTCTTTATGGTACCATATGTTCAGAATGTTAAAGAGTATGTGATGTTTTGACTGGATATTAACTATACAGAAATTCCTTAAAACAATGTGCAAAATACAGAAATGTACACAGGAGTTTAGCTAATTAATGTATTTACATCTAACTCTCCCTGCCAAGGGCCTAATCCAACACTTTAAGTCATTGAACATATTTCCATCGATTTCAATGGGCATTGGATCAAGCCCTAAATTTGGAAATGGAGAGGGGTTCTGCTCTGAAGCCCATCTGCATTGTATACTTGTATGTGTGTGAATGCACGTGTGCACATACATAGACTTTTCTGGTTCATCACTTCTCATGTTGTATAATACTCTTCAGTTATTTAACAAATAAGCTATGTAGTCATTTGTTTATAGAGAAAAGGAGGCGCATGACTCAAGAACATACCAGATCAAAAATATTTGGAAAAGTAAAAAAAACATTTTGTTTATAGGAACTGAGTAGCAAAGTGAAGTCTTAACTGGATAATCTATTCAGAAAAATCACATTATCTAACTAGAACAGAGCGTTGTTGAGTCATTCAATCTTGTGCTCTGTTCATCTGAAGAGCAGTGCAGTGACTGACAGTTGTTCAGAAGTTGTTCTTGAGCCCAGAGCAGCCCTGATGAAACCAGAAACAAGCCCTTCATTTCACTCAAAATTCAGATGTTTAATTATGGACAGCACAACAATGAGAATGAAGAGCAGAGGCACCCGCCAAACTGTTCACTGCATGAGATTTATAAACATGTCCTGCATTCAATTAACATTCTTGCCTTGAGCTTATGCAACAGATTTGTTTGAATGTGAAGACAGACTGAAGTAATTCACAAGCATTACTCTGTGTGTGTGTGTGTGTGTGTGTGTCTTATTCATTTTATTTTCTTGTTGAACTGAGGTAGTAATTAATTACATTATTGTACAACTTTTAACACATATTGGTTGTTTCTTTTTTTTTAAATGTTTTATATAAAAAAAAACCTCTCAAGTGTGAGATTGCAGGGCCCTAAAGAAATATTTTTCCTGCTTCTAAGAAATCCTGTTCTCATTAGGTTGTTCGTTTTTATGTCCAGCTACTAAGTTGGAAAGATTTTTTTCTTTAAGCATAAGATTTGCCTAAAGTAATAGTTGTAATTTTTCTGAAAATGTTCAAAATCAAATCCATTGCAAGTCAGTTCAATTGATTCGCTACTGTAGTACAGCCTGTCCTCCATTCAGGTGATCAATGTTTATTTGATCATTTGCTAATGCTGAGGTGTTAAACTAAATACAAACAAATGGCCATTGGTTTTAAAAATATCAACTGGGCAACTCACCTATGATGAGGCTAATGAGTTGCATTTACACTAGCACCCAAAATGTGCTGATGACTGTATAGATGTGTCCCCCTTAGCTTCCATTCTCAGAGGACGACATCACATGCAAAAGGTGAGGGCAAAGGGAAACAACACACAAGCAAAGTGTTCCATGTTTTTTTCAGGGGAGTTTTATATTATATTACATGCATAAGAGTACAACCACCACCAGCAGCTCATCTCCTTTTTGCTCTTTCAAAGTTCTGTCTAAATATTTGCTACTAATACCAAGATCTGCACATGCGCCAGTTCAACTTGTGCCATGTCCTGGGCTTCACAGTGCATTGCAGCAAGGTGCTGGGAGGTTAAAGTGGGTGGGCAGGACATGCTGTTCTAAGGAGTTGACTCAGCAATGTACTTAAGCACATGAATAGTCCCACTGACTAATTATAGTAACCGATTACACTAATGGATTAGTTTTAAAACTAATATTTTATATTATAGTAATAGGTGTTGTTATAGATCCTAATGCAAATGACAAATATTAATGATTAAACTTTGCAAGAACCCCGGGTCTTCTCTTTACAGATGGGTAAAACAAGTCAAAGGGAAATTAACTGCCTCACCCATAAAAATGAGTAGCAGAGCCAGCAATAGAACCTAGGGATTCTGATTCCTAGCCCCTAATAGAACTATTTGACAACATGACTTTTTTTAGCATTTTGCATAATTTGATTACTTTCAAGATGCAAGCAGCATAGGTCACTTTTGCTTCAGGCAGGAATTTACAGATAAATAGCTCATAAACCAAAACAGTCCAAAATTAGTAGGTAGGCACTTTTGTCCCAAATCTGAATCTTCATCATTAAATGACCTAGTGGAATAATGTAAAGGTTTGAATTAATCAGATTGTCTGGTTCCACACAGAGTGACTTGTATAGAAGCTCACATGTATACACACACGCACACACTATACAAGGCACTCAGACTATGGAATGAGGTAATCTGATTAATTAATAAACAGATGAGAATTCTGTGTGGTGTTTTTGTTTATGCCTAAATAATAATGTCAATTAGCAAGAACATTCGAAAAAGTGGTTTAAATGTTAAAAAAGAGAAAAATATTTCTGAAACAGACACAAGTCATTTAAAAAATAGTTTTAGGATGATGAAAAACATTTATAACAGAGTACACATTTCTTTAGACAATGGTTACCTTATCCTTTTATTATCTGTGAATGAAATATAAATGCGTTTTTTGGGATCTGTTTAAAAATCTGTTTCTCATAAACAACTTGGCATTTAGCATTTACTAGCTACAACATTCACAGAGAAAATGCCAAACTATCAAAAAAGAATCATTATTACTTTTATTTTATTATATGTGGTGGTTAAAGTTTAGATGACTAGAAGCTAACTTAGAGGAACTAAAAGGAAAGTGAGGGATAATAAAGGTTAAATCAGTGTGCATCAGTACTCAAAGCAGGAGCTCAAGGGAGCGGAGTTCTAGAAGATTTTGTGAATTTAAAAAACAAAAAAAATTATTGTTTTACTAAAAGGAAAAAAAGTGATACAAGGATTTAAAAGAATAGAGTAGCAAAGGAAGCAGTCAGAAAGGAGAGAGGGCACAGTGGGAAAAGAGGGGGAGAACACAGTAAATATGAGGGCTGGTTTGCATCTATTTCGTTAGGCTCACTCCTATTTTACAGGACTTCCCCTGTGTTATGCTCCCCAGCTCAGAGCTGTACTGCTGCAACATGAGTTTCCCTCCTTTCTTCTTCCCACTTGAAGGATGAGTTGATATCAAGTAGTAATCCTCAGTCACCATAGAATCCCACCCACAATATATACATATAGGTACATGGGGCCTGGTTCTGTCCATACTAGTGTAAATCAGGAGTAACTCCACTGACACCAATTGAATTATACCAGTGTAAAAGCAATGGGAAATCAGAATTCAGTCCTCATTGTTGCACCACGTAGATGAGATTGTATATACATGATACCTCGGCTACTTGAAATTCCAAAAGAGAATCCATGCAGCACAGGGGAAGTGAGAAAATAAACAACCCTGGCCATGATATTATGGGAGGGCAGTAGCTACATATTCAAAATTAGACAAAACTTTTCCCCACAAAATTGCCTGGTATGCATGGCGCAATGCCAATGCACTGGATGGCAAAAGTTTTCCATGTAGACCTGTCCTCTAACACCATAGGAAGATGCAGCTAAAGAGGTTTTCATATGCACAGACATTGATGTCTATGGTTAATTGTGCATAATGGGATCAGTCCTAATCCCACTGAAGTCAATTGGAGAACTCCCACAGATTTACATGGGAGCTTCCCAAATGTTACTAGAGCTAGTTTATTTAAGTGTCTTGTATTAACATTTAAATGTATAAGCACTGGAAGTTATCTTCCTGGTCACCACGCAAAACTTTTTTAAGGTGATATTTTATTGTTGCCATCTTTCAGGTGGGCCTTCAAGTTGTTTTGTGGGACAGACTTCAGCAGTGTAGAAGCCAGTGGCATTTGGGGGGGGGGAGAGATAAAGCACTAAGAATATCAATCATGCCACTGAAAATAGTATACCTGAATATATTCATGCATGCCTGTTGTCTACCAGGGTCATTTGACTTTGCTGAATGCTTGACAAGCCAACAGAGGAAAAAGAGCTAGAGCAAGAGCTGTAAAGAAGTGAACATGAATGTTAAACTATCTTAACTTTTGGCAGCTCCCTCATCTCTGTTTTCTTGCTTCCTGTTTAACAGGCCCTTTACAGAGATTTATTGCTGATGTGTGCAAGAAAATTACTTATATGCCTCATATTAGTGTAATAATATTTGCTCAGTAATACTTTTTCATAAGGAATTTCTGGTTGCAATTATCCCTTGCAACTAATAAAAACAAAAGCTTATGTAGAATTATACTATTGGTAGTGTCATTTTAAATTTGACTTAAGATGTCTGTTTCAGGTCTAAGAGCCATATACTGTACTTTGATAGCAATGGGAGTTCTGTGAACAGATCTAGTGCAATGAATAGTCCTCAAAATGAGATTGGTCCCAAAATCATGATTTTTTTTTTTAAAAATGGTTTGGGGTCTGTCTTTTGATTTTTGAACTCCTTTCTACCCCAATTAGTGTTGTCAAGTTGCTAATGGTAATTTTTCCTAGTAAGGATTTCAAAGATTTGTCCTCATATCACGCTTGCATGATATACCAAGAGCTAATTACACCTATAGGAGAAGTGGAATAGGTCCGTGGTGTGGATCTGAAGGTCATTGGCTCAATTGTAGTGATAACACATCTGAGGGTGAAATAGCTCTATATGTACAAGAGTTAACATAAGGGCCTGGTATGACTGTATATGGCAAAACATTGTATTTAGCAGTAATTTAGGGCTTGGGCTAATATTCTGTTGCATTTTTATTCTTTGGTTAATGGGATTTGTCCCTTTAAGACTAGGTGTGCCAGCCTGAGTATGTTAGCTGAGAGCAAGCGTAGGAGGCTTTGACTGTGTATCCAGCAGGGAAGACCTGGCCTGTGTAAACACCAGACAGTTTAGAACCTGATTTAATAAATTTATCTTTCCAGAAAGCAGCCTCATTGTCAAAGATGTAACATGAGCACTTATGAGGGACTGAATGCCTCTGGTCATTTGTATAGAGCCTTCCACCTGTAGGTCACCAGTCTGAATTGTGTCCAGATCAGCAAGGTTTGCAGTTGTTCCCATATAAAGGAAGTTTGGTAGCCCTGAGATGAGAGAAGTTCAGAGAGTCTCAACTCAGTCCCCACTCACTCATGCTTTGTGCTAGATTATGAGCTCTTTGGGGCATGGACTGTTTCTTGGTATGTATTTGTACAGTGCCTAGCACAATGAGGCCTGATCTCAGCAGAGGACACTGCTGAGACACCTGAAGCAAGGGCCAAAAATTGCCTTATTCATCATAGGTTTGAGAGAGCTAGTGACACTTTGTCACACACATCAAGCATTGATAGGGGAAGTCAGAAGAGACCCAAAAAAACATGATTTTTTTTTTTAAATCTCATTATTTTGGGGATCTGCCTCATGTTTTTTGAGCTTTTGGGTTGGCAATATTGCACATGCAACTGACATTGACAGCAGGAGGAGTGGCTCACATCTGAGAACAGAATTTGACTCAGTTTCAAGAGATGAATACTGGGTAATAAAAATCTCACGGTGAAGTTTTCAGCTGAAGGCAGATTTTCATTTGCAAATTTTGGCCTAACTCCATTTGATCATTAGAAACATATATGTAAACGTTACAGCAGAGGGGACAGTGGAAGGGAGAGAGAATATTTGATTTTTGTATCCTTACAATACAAAAGTTGCTCATTTTTAAAATATTTGTATTTTTAAAAATATATTTTATAGTCATGTCTTGCGAGAACCACAGAGTCCAAATGAAACTACCAGCAAACAAAACCAAAGCTTAAAGATTCAGGATCGTTTTTAACCGTGGTGCACCTCCACTAGCTTCAGAGAAGATAAATCAAGGCTGAATTTAGCTCCAGGTATTAAACTGGTTTTCAAAAGAAATCATTAGATGATTAGGCTCTAATCCTTCAAGGTGCCACAACAGTGGGAATTGAGGATCCTCAGCATGAGTCAGGTAGTACTCAACGTCTTCCAAGATTGGTCTTTAGGCCCACATCATCAAAAGGTATTTAGACACTTAACTCCTTGACAACAGGACAGCCATCTCCTAAGCATCCCATCAGGCACCCATCTACAGTTTCTCTCTTCTTCAGCTCAAGACCCTCTAAAACAACCTGCCAGAACACTCATCTCTGGTTCAGCCACACCTTTCCTAAGGGCTAGATTTATTAAAACAACAAAATCAATCCCAAAATAAAGCTCTCAAATCTTCAGTAAGTCCTTTCTCCCTCTCTTTCCCACTGGGGGTCTCCCAGACTCTCCCTGCCTGGGATCCTTTTCCCCTGAAAATTCAGGGGATCCTCCTGCTGGACTCTACTCACTGCCAGCAGTCTCCGTAGTTTTTCCCAATTCCCACCTGATATCTCAGGGTTTCCTGCTGGAACCTTACCCCCGGGAGCCATTCCCTGCTTCAGTATGCCTCTGCTGGCTCTCACTCCATCCTCATTCTGGTGGCTTTCCCCTCTCTGTTCCTTCCTGCTGCTCTTTACAGGGGAATTCGTTCCTCCTTACCTATTGGATTCTACTATCCCATGCCCTACCCCAGGTATAGCAGGCAGCTGCAGGCCACCAGCACTTAAAAGGACAGGTCACTCCATTGCACTCCCATTGAAATCAATGGGAGTTATGTGCCTAAATATCTTTGAGGATCTGGGCCTTAGGTCACAAAGTGGACTAATCATGTATTCCTGGCTCAGTTTCCATTAGACAGGGATCAACATTAATATAAAATAATCCATATATACTAAAACAAAAAAATTAGTTCCAAAATACCTATTTAAAACTGACACGTTTGTTTTATTAATATACTAGAGGGCTAGAATATGCTTCTCCAATGTTAGAAAAATATCCAACCCAAATATAATTCAAACCTAAACCCAGATCAGAATAACCTCAAGATGAAGAGGAACTTGAATCCAGATCTTAAGTTTTCAGTTGATCTCTGTTCTCTATAATGGGCCCATGGCAAAACCTGAATACCACTGAAACTTGTGGAAATTTGGATCCAGATCCTGGCACCAGTTTGCAAATGGCTCTTATCTTTATAACTGGGTGGAGAAGCCCTCCAGATCCGAACACCTCAAACCTAGCAAAAGTTCAAATCCAGATTGAAATTGTGCAGCTGATGCTACTCTTTAAATATAGGGAATCCTCTTCCAGTGAAGTCATTCTCTTTTTGGAAAGAACAATTTACTATAAATGGCGATGAAACCAGTGAGGTTGAAATCTGCATATTACAATGTATTGAAACAAATGTGTACTTTCATTTCACTTCAGAAACAGCACCACTACATCCATTAGCACCAGGTTCTCATAAACAGATTTTGTCATATAGCCATTCTAAATTATGTCTGAGGCTTTAAGAACTGTAATGACTGTATATGGTTACTGCACCTTTCTAGTCTGAAATATTTTGAGTGGTAGAGTTCAAAAGACTTTTCAGATGGAAAGAAGCTGTTAGTTGGAGACAACCTAGGAATGAAGAGGACTGACTGCAGTTTATAACTTGCAGTTTGTTTGTGAGATTTGTGCAAAAAATCCATGGTCAACTGTGTGCAGCCACACTGCTTCAAGGGGAAGCACTGGAGGCATTTTGCTTCAAGGAAGGAGCATGCCCTTGGAGTTTGCAGTGTACAGAGGCTGTGTGCCTGTATCTACAGCCAGCGGTGGGGTGCAGCTGTTATCCCTTGGTTGGTCAGTACAAAGGGGGTGGAACCAGGACCTCACTTCCTCCCCTTTGACGCACTGTGTGGCCCTGGGGGATTAAGCCTCGGAAAGCTCTTGTGCTGCTTGGAGCTCAGGGGCTGCAATTCTGCTGGCCCTTTCCCTGGGCCTCGCAAAGAGTGGGGAATGGAAGACTCAATGTGACCTCCCCTACACTCTGCATAATAGGGAAGGGCCAGGCAAACTCTGACCCTTGATTATTTTGTTGTTACTTTATTTTCTTGTTGTTGCCGTGATCCTATTGAAGTCACTGTAGTCCAGTCAAAAGACATGACTTGCAGATCTGATTTTGGGAGACATAATGGTTAGATCTGAAGATACATCTGCAGAAATGCAATGTATCTTTTTATAGATGTAGACAATCCAAAGGCAGAAGGTAGCACTATGAACATATAGTCTGACCTCCTGTATAACACTGGTGACAGAACTCCCCTAAAATAATTCCTTTTGAACTAGAGCTTATCTTTAAAAAAAAAAAAAAAAGCATGCCAGTGGTGGAGAATCTACCATGAACCTTCATAAATTGTTCTTCTAATTCTTCACATAGAATTATTTGAAAGCAATTAAAAATATTCAAAGAAAACAGGTTTCCTTCTGGAACCTTTTGTGAAAGATGCTGTACAAATTGGCTGTTGGCAAATTAATGAATGACATTTCTGTATCACACTTGAACAATATACCAGTTATGTACAGGGGTCACTATATATTCACCACTGCGGTGAAATTCAGGAGCTGTTTTAACATTGCATGAAAACACTAGAAAGCAATTAAGGGTGTAAAGTGAATAATATCTTTATCCCATTCAAACTGAAAGAGGAATCTAGAAAAGGAAGAATGCATTTACCTGAGTTTGAATTAGGTCAGGATGCTGGGATGTGTCACAATTTAATACCACGCTTCTTGGGGAAATTGTCATGGAATCTTAAATAATCACAAATGGTCAAGAGCTTGGTTTTAAATCTTATCCAAAAGATGATACCTCCAATTACTCTCATAGGGTATTGGGTCAATGCAAGCTCAGTAGGAAGAGTGCCACTTGGTGAATTTCAATCACCAATAACTGCAGCACTTGAATGTTATTTGAAGGTCCTCCATTCAAACACAGACTCATCCTAACCCTTTATAGTTTTTTGCAACCTGAGAGGACCATTCTACCAGATTGCATGGTTACAAAAGAGAAGAATTAATAGAACAGAAAGCGATGACACTGTTATATATTGCATAAGCATTCAATGTAAACCTGTTTCTAAGAAGCACATTTACATGGGAAGATAGTTCTGCTGAAAATCAGCCTATTTGAAAATATTCCTACTTTATCTGTAGCTTTATTTCCTTTATCCTGTTCAGCAGAACTGTGCTAAACATTTTTCCAAGAACAGATTATATACAAATGCAATGAATATGGAGATTAAACAGGAAGAACTGGAAGTATTAGTATATAAGCTAAATTATGACTTAATTGGCATCACAGAGACTTGGTGGGATAAGTCTCATGATTGGAATATTGGTATAGAGGAATATAGCCTGTTAAGAAAAGACAGGTAAGATAAAAAGGGAGAGGTGTTGCATTATACATCAAGAATATCTACACTTGTTTTGAGGTCCAGAGGGAGGTGGGAGGCCGACCCATTGAGAGTCTGGGTAAAAAAAAGGGGTAGTGGGGGTAAAAATAGGGTTGATTTTATGGTCCAAGTCTAGTATAGACCACCAATCAGGAAGAAGAGGTGAATGAGGCATTTCTAGAACAAACAACAAAAATATCCAAAACACAAGATCTGGTAGTAAGAGAGGGACTTGAAAAGACATCTGTTGGAAAAGTAATATGGCAAAACACAAAATTTCCAGTGAGTTCTTGGAATGTATTGGGCACAACTTTTTGTTTCAGAAAAATGGTGGAAGTAATCAGGGGGATAGCCATTTTAGAATTGATTCTGACCAACAGGGAGGAACTGGTAGCAAATCTGACAGTGGAAGGTGTCAAAGTTAGACTCAGGACTCATAGTTTGTCAGACCACTCTGTTTTATTAGCACAGCGCTCTGCTAATAACACCCAGATAATGTGAGCCCCCCTGCAAGACCCAAACAGTCTTATTTATACAGATAAAAGGGCACGAACTAAACAAAGGGACAAAGAGAGCAAAATTGTAAAATTTACCTGGGGCACAACATGCATATCCTACTTCCTTACTAACTCTTATCGATCTAAGGCTAATACTTCACCAAGTGGAGCAATTGTTCTATCTTAATGTCTGCTTTCCTGACACCTGGATTGCAGCATTTCTCATTTCTACTTAAAGGCACATACAGCATTCTTTAATTCATTCTATTTCTTTAATATAATTCATTTCACTTTCACAAAGGCAATTTGATAAATTTCATTATTCTAACGAAAGGAAGGAGTGAGAGCAGCAGAATAAGGACAATGGACTTCAAAAAAGCAGACTAACAAACTCGGAGAAATGGTATGTAAAGTTCTATGGGAAGAAAATCTAAGGGAAAAAGGAGTTCAGGAGAGCTGGCAGTTTCTCAAGGACACAATATGAAAGGCACAACTGCAAACTATGTTGATGCAAAGAGAGATAGGAAGAATAGGAACAGACCATTATGGCTCTATCAAGAGCTCTTCAACGATCTGAGAATGAAAAAGGAATCCTACAAAAAGTGGAAATATGAACAAATTGCTAAGAAGGAGTACAAAAGAATAGCATAGGCATGTACGAACAAAATCAGAAAGGCTAAGGTATAAAATGAGTTACACCTAGCAAGGGACATAAAAGGCAATAGGAGGAGGTTATTTAAATACATTAGGAGAAACACATTAGCAAGAGAAAGAGGAAGAAAAGTGTAAGGTTCTTTACTTAGGGGGAAAGGGAGCTAATAACTGATGATATTAAGAAGGCTGAGGTGTTTAATGCTTATTTTGCTTCAGTCTTCAATAAAGAGGTAAATGGTGGCCAGATTCTCAACACAATTAATGTTCACAACAAGGGGGAAGTAATGCAAGTCAAAATAGGGAAAGAACAGTTTAAAGCATATTAAGGTAAGTTAGATCTATTCAAGTTGCCAGAGCCTGATGAAATTCATCCTAGAGTTCTTAAAAAACTAGCCGATGCAATCTTGGAACCACTAGCAATTCTCTTTGAGAACTCCTGAAGGACAGATGAGATCCCAGGGGACTGGAGAAGAACAAACATCATACCTATCTTTAAAAAGGGGAACAAAGAGGACATGGGAAATTATATATCAGTCAGACTAACTTTGATACTTTGGAAAGATACTGGGATCAATTATTAAATGATCAATTTGTAAGCACCTGGAGGATAGTAGGATTATAAGGAACAGCCAGCATGGATTTGTCAAGAACGAATCATGCCAAACCAACCTAATATCCTTCTTTGACAGGGTTACTGGTCTAGTGGATAGGGGAGAAGCAGTAAATGTGATATATCTTAATTTTAGTAAGGCTTTTGGCACAGTCTCACTTGATATTCTCATAAACAAAGTAGGGGAATGTGGTCTAGATTAAATTACTATAAGGTGGCTGCTCAACTGGTTGGAAGACGGTACTCAAAGAGTAGTTATCAATGGTTCGCTGTCAAACTGGGGGTCAGTTCTGGATCTGGTACTATTTAACATTTTCGTTAATAACTTGGATAATGGAGTGGAGAGTATGCTTATAAAATTTGCGGATGACACCAAGCTGGGAGGGAATGCAAACACTTTGGATGACAGGATTAGAATTCAAAATGACTTTGACAAATTGGAGAATTGGTCTGAATTCAACAAGATGGAATTAAATAACGATTTAGGAAGGAAAAATTGAATGCACAACTACAAAATGGGGAATGACTGGCTAGGTGGTAGTACTGCTGAAAAGGATCTGGATGCTCTTGCAGATCACAAATTGAATCTGAGTCAACAATGCCATGCAGTTGCAAAATAGGCTAATATCATTCTGGGGTGTATAACAGAGGTGTTGTATGCAAGATACAGGAGGTAACTGTCCTGCTCTAGTCAGCAGTATTGAGACCTCAGCTGGAGTACTGTGTCCAGTTCTGGGCTCTGCAATTTAGGAAAGATGTGGATACATTTTAGAGAGTCCAGAGGACAGCAACAAAAATGAAACAAGGTTTAGAAAACTTGACCTATGAGGAAAGGTTTAGTCTTGAGAAACATGGCATGTTTAGTCTTGAGAAACAAAGACTGTTATAGAGGGGACCGGATCAATTGTTCTCCATGTCCACTGAAGGTAGGACAAGAAGCAATGGGCTAAATCTGCAGAAAGGGAGATTTAGGTTTGATATTATGAAAACCTAACTACAAGAGTAGTTAAGCTCTGAAATAGGCTTCCAAGGAAGATTGTGAAATCCCCATCGTTGGAGGTTTTTAAAAACAACTTTGATAAACACCTGTCAGAGATGGTCTAGATTAACTTGGTCCTGCCTCAATGCAGGTGGCTGGACTTGACTTCTTGAGGACCCTTTCAGCCCTACATTTCTATGATTTTATGATTAGAAAGTATTATACCACCCAACTTACAATCCCTCTTAATGGCTTTCTTAGGTAGTCTCGCTTTATTTTCCATTCCACTACGTTAATGCTGTTCCTTTTTGTCACAGTTGGTTCAGATTTAGTAGATGCATTAGCCACTATTTCACGTTTTCCTTCAGCATTTCCAATGCAGTTCGAGCTTCTTCTACAGTTTTATTATTTCTAAGATTTCTGCCACAGTGGTGGCACACCATAATTTCATAATTAGCACAGAGACCATCATGAGATACTTAAGATTTACAGTAATATCAATCAATGCAGCAAAAGTGTTGTGACAAAGTTCCTCCTCTATCTTGGTGGGTCCTGCGCTTATTGGCAGATTTTCTTGCCCCAGAGATTCACCATGTGGGTTGGGGAACAGCCTAGAGACCTTCCCCTCGGGAAGAACCCACAGTCCAGGTCAATTGGGAGGTTTGGGGGGAACCTGGGCCCGCCCTCTACTCCGGGTTCCAGCCCAGGACCCTGTGGACTGCAGCTGTCTATAGTGCCTCCTGTAACAGCTGCATGACAGCTACAACTCCCTGGGCTACTTCCCCATGGCCTCCTCCAAACACCTTCCTTATTCTCACCACAGGACCTTCCTCCTGGTGTCTGATAACACTTGTGCTCCTCAGTCCTCCAGCAGCACACCCTCTCACTCTCAGCTCCTTGCGCCTCTTGCTCCCAGCTCCTCATACTCGCACCACAAACTGAAGTGAGCTCCTTTTAAAACCCAGGTGCCCTGATTAGCCTGCCTTAATTGATTCTAGCAGCTTCTTCTTAATTGGCTCCAGGTGTCCTAATTAGTCTGCCTGCCTTAACTGGTTCTAGCAGGTTCCTGATTACTCTAGTGCAGCCCCTGCTCTGGTCACTCAGGGAACAGAAAACTACTCATCCAGTGACCAGTATATTTGCCCTCTACCAGACTCCTGTACCCCACTGGTCTGGGTCTGTCACAGTGTGTTATCACAAGATATTGTGAAATTTGCTATAAATCACAGTACATATCACATGGTGACTGTGCAGTGATTGTGTGTTGCGGCTGTATCTCTCCAGCTCTTCTAGGGCTGATCCAAACCCAATTATATCAATGGATGGACTTCCATTTACTTCAGTGAGATTTGGGTCAAGTCCTTAGTATTTAATTTTCAAGCTAGATGTTGACTTCCCCACTGACATTTCTTTGCTACAGTCTATAAGTTCTTTAAGGAGAAATGAACAAGTTATGATATCACGGAAATCATTTGCACTCATTGCTTTTTCTGCTTCTCAGTGGTTATGAGCTTCACATCTGTATCCTTTGTAAGGCATCTCTGGGAATAAGACAAATAAGAATTCTGATTGTATTAGTTACAAAGGATTACTGTGACCAGGAATACTTTATGAACAGCATATGACTGAGCAAAATGTATGTCCAAGGTAATTCAATAAGAGAATACTCTTCCACCAGCTAACTATGGATTATAGAACTCATATCAGTAATAATGTCCATAAAAGCTGTCTTACATATGTAACCCTTCTGCCCATCTAAGTTGGCAGCAACAAGGGCCGGGTTCTGTATCTAGGGGTTCCGTTTCAATAACACAATGCAAAACCGGCTCGAGCCCCCACCCAGTGACCTGGGACAATTACATACCACCCCCCTGGGTACCTCTAAGAGGCAATACTTCCCCTCTCGCAAGCACGGAGTCTGAGTGTAGCAGAAAATGTTTAATAACATGAGGTAAACGACATCAGCATAAAATTGGGAAAACACCACAAACAGGATTCATAACACAAACCATGAGCAAAACCCACCCCAGCAAATTGGGCTGTGTCCTTTCCCTTTGGTTCTTGAATCCAGCAACCCAAAAATCACCCAGAGTCCCCAAAGTCCAACACCCCCAAAGTCTCTTGGGTCCAGCAACCACCCAAAGTCCCAAAAGTCCAACAACCCCCAAAGTCTCTGTCCCTGGTTAGTGCAGCCCCAGAGTAAAAGGGGGGGCATGCGGGGTGTTAAGGGGCACCTTACATGATCCGAGACTGGCCAGCCGTCTGTTTCTCCGTGGGGGTTCCACCGCAGCCTTTACCACGAGCCAGTCCACTTTCCTGCCATCCCACGAACTGCTCCGCTCTACAAGCTGCTCCGCTCCACTCCGCTCCGCTCACCGACCTGTGAGTCGTTCCAGCCGTCCCCGCAAACAGCTCCGCTTGCCGTTCCTTGGGCCACTCCAACCGGCCCCGCAAGGCTCGACACCGCTCGCTGCTCCTCCAGTCATCCCCACAAATTGCTCCGCCAGCTGCTGAGCAATATAGCTTCAGGCTCCCCCACTAGTTAACACAGCACTCAGTGATCTCAGCTTTTAATAACATCAGCTCTTTTGTGATTTCAGCTCATAGTATAGTAGGGGAGCCCCAGTGCTGGTGCACCATTGGCCCAAAGTGAATTCCACTCAGCAGCCTGCAACTAGACTCCTAAGGGAATCAAAGTTAGCTCTGACATTCAACAGTGGAGAGAGGAGGCAGTGCAATTGGTGTTTGAAACCCTCAGATGGGGCCCATACCATCAGGTACAAATACCTGTCCCCATCCTCTCTCAATTCACTGGGTTTTGTAACCCATGCCCCTTGTCAAGCAAGTGCTACTTAGGTAATGGTGAAGGACTCACTCAGTCCTTCTGTCATACAACAGTTCCACTGGCCTTGATTCACAGAATCGGGGTAACAAAACTTTATTCTTTCTGCCCCAATAATAGAGAAACTGGGGATCCCACACCAGCCAAAGTAACCACTTTCAGTTGCTGTGTTTCATGCCAGGCGAGTGGGTGTGCCTATGCAAACAAGATCAGCCCCTGGAGTTCTTTTCCACACTCGCCATAATTCACCACCAGATGTCAGGGTAGAGCTCATCCTGACTCTGCTTACATCCTCCCCCCAGCCGAGAATTTGTCGTCCCGACAAATCACACTCCCTATTATACCAACTCACTGGTTCCCTCCAAAGGGCCTCAGATAGCCCATTTTAGCTTCCACAAGCCTGTGTGCTAAACATATTGGTTCCTCACTAGTCACCCCAGGTGCATCATAAGTCAACCGTTTTACTGGTCTTATTACCCTGTCTCGTCTATTGAGACTCTCTGTTACCGTGGTAGAGTGGACAGCCTCTTGAACGACAGATGGGGAGGTTTCCTTTGAGGGCCCCTCGGCTACTGGCATAGGCCCCTGCAGTTCTAGTTCTAACAGTGGAGGGTCCAAGGTGCCCAGGACATCCTCAACCTGTATGTCTCCACTGTCCAATAACCTGTGTGTGTCAACACATGGGGGTCCCACCAGTGGCCCAGGGGTGTCAGGAATGGGCCTAAATACTTCTGCCCTGGGGTTTAGGGCGGAAGAGGAGGAGCTCTCTTTTGATGCTGATCGAGACTGAAATCTTGTCTCCATCCCAGGATACACCATGGTTGTGTCTTCCTCCTCAGACTCACTTTCGCATGTGCTGCATAGGGGTAGGTTAGCTGCAGGGGGCTGGCTGTCCACATTGGAGGGCAGCTTTGGTCCAGCACCTTCGTTCCGCCCGGTTGCCCTGTTGTGGCCCATCTCATACGGGGTGTCTACCAATTCCCCCACAGGGAGCAAAAGGTTTCTATGCACTGTCTTTGTCTGCCCTGGACCATCTTCAGGTTTGATCTTGTAGACCGGCAGGTCTCCTAGCTTTTCCATCACCAAGTAAGGTATTGCCTTCCATCTGTCAGCTATCTTGTGTTTGCCAGTAATACTCAAATTTCGCAGCAGGACTCTGTCCCCCGGCTGGAGTTCTTGCAGACGTACCCTAGCATCATATCGATGTTTGTTCCGGTCTGCGTTCTTCCGAGCCGCAGATGTAGCTAAGTGATAAGCATCCCGCAGCTTTTCTCTTAGTCGGGATACATATTGCTGATGAGTTTCATAGCTATCTCCATCCTCTGATACACCAAAGCACAGGTCTATGGGTAATCTTGGTTCTCGCCCAAACATTAAGAGATATGGGGTGACTCCTGTAGCATCATTCTTTGTGGCATTGTAGGCGTGCACCAGAAATGCGACATGTTGGCTCCAGGTTGCCTTCTGCTCTGGCCGCAAAGTCCCCAACATATCTAATAGGGTTTGGTTGAACCTCTCTGGCTGTGGATCACCTTGAGGGTGATAAGGCGTTGTCCTAGACTTTTTAATTCCCGCTATCCTCAGCACCTCCTTCAGAAGGTGACTCTCAAGACAAGAAATCAATGCATACCAGCTCCAGAGGTTTGTTGCTGGTGATGTTCTTCAGATATGCAGCCCTCGTGGGCAGAGTTTTCCTTTGAACACATCGAGCGCAGGTCTCACATTTCCTGCGAACATCTTCAGCCATCCGAGGCCAATAGAACCTACTACGAATAAGTTCCAGGGTCCTCTCCATCCCTAAATGTCCAAAGTCATCATGCAGGGCCCTCATGGCCAGGGCTCTGTACTCTTTTGGCAGCACTAGCTGTGCTCGTTGCTTTTGTAAAGGGTCTGTGGTCACTCGGTGTAGCACTCCCTGAATCAGTTTCAGTTTGGTCCATTCTCTCAATAGTAGTTTACCCTCCGGGTTAGGTGGGACAACCACAGCTGGGCTTCGCCCCTCCCTTTTGGCAAGTAGTGTATCACGAATGTCAATATCTTGCAGCTGGGCTTCCTGCCAGTCAGCCGCATTGAACATGGGCAAAGGAGATTGGTCCAACGCAATATAGTTCACTGAAGCAGAAGGCACGCATTCAGGGGGCAGGCCCAAAGCTTCTGCAGCACATCCATGAAGACTTTCATGGGACTCTGGCTCCCGGCGACTCACACTGCAAATAGCCCTTACTCCATCTGTGGGTATCACAGCAACTCCTGGTGCCTGTGGACGCCTGGACAATGCATCTGCATCTACATTGCTTCTCCCTGATCGGTATTGAATGCTGAAGTCATAGCTAGCCAAAGCGGCCACCCATCTTTGCCCTGTAGCATCCAGCTTAGCACTTGTTAACACATAGGTCAGTGGGTTGTTGTCTGTCCACACCTGGAACTGAGCACCATATAAGTAGTCTCGAAATTTCTCAGTGATGGCCCATTTCAAGGCCAAGAACTCCAGCTTGTGGGTGGGATAGCGAGTTTCACTATCAGACAGTCCTCGGCTGGCAAAGGCTACAGGTTTACGTTTTCCTTCCAGTTCCTGGTACTGTACTGCTCCCAGACCCTCCAGACTGGCATCAGTATGCAGGATAAATGGTTTGCTTGGGTCAGCAAAGACTAGGACTGGAGCATGAGTTAGGCAAGTAATGATTTCTCGAAAAGCCCTTTCACATCTCTCATCCCACCGTGGCCCAAATGGTTCGAAGGGGCCATAGTGTCTCTGCACAGGAGGCTTTGGGGACCTCCCCTTATTCTTGGTCTTAGATTTGTTCCTGCTGGACTGGTATCCCCTGGTAAGATCATTCAGAGGTTTTACAATCGTAGCATAGTTTTTCACAAATCTGCGGTAGTAGCCACTAAACCCAAGAAAGGTCTTGAGTTCTCTGTAGTTACTTGGACATGGCCATGTAGTGAGTGCTTCTATTTTATCGGGATCAGTACTCACACCCTCTTGGGACACGATGTGACCCACATACTTCACTGAGGTCCTGCAGAACTGGCATTTGTCAATTGAAAGCTTCAAACCATAATCCTCTAACCTATCAAGCACTTTAAGAAGTCTTTCTTCATGCTCCTCCAAGGTTCTTCCAAACACAATCAGGTCATCCAAATAAACTAACACTTGCAGTAAATTCATGTCTCCCACAACTTTCTCCATAAGACGTTGAAATGTGGCAGGTGCTCCAGAAATCCCTTGGGGCATGCGTTCAAACTGATAAAACCCTAATGGGCAGATGAAGGCTGTCTTCTCCTTATCTTCTTCACCCAGAGGGATCTGGTAGTATCCACTCCGAAGATCCAACACAGAGAACCACTGGCTTCCTAGCAAACAGTCTAAGGCATCTTGGACACGGGGCATTGTGTACTGGTCAACCACAGTACGGCGGTTTAGGGTGCGGTAGTCAATACACATCCGGATTTTCCCATTCTTTTTACGGACCACCACAATGGGTGAGGTGTATGGGCTGCGGGACGCTGTAATGATGCCATTCGCAGCCAGCTCCTGAAGATGTTGTCGCACATCTTCCATCTCGGAGAGGGCAATCCTCCTAGATCTCTCCCTGAAAGGTCGAGAGTCATGTAGTCTGATGTTGTGCTCTACTCCTTTTGCACATCCCACATCCCACTCATGCAATGAGAACACCTTGGATCTTTCACAAAGTTTCCTCCTCAGGCGATCTTTCCACTCCTCGGACAATGGTGAATCTCCAAAGTCAAACTTTGCTGGGTCTATTATCGGAACTTGAGTCTCACACTGGGGTTTTACAATTGATTCAGGCTCGAAGAGGTCTGCTATCTTTTGTCCTTGCTTCACAACAACATCTCGACTTGTTTCATTAGCAATCAGTATAGTCACCTTTTCCTGGGCTTCAGCAGGTAGGGTTATGACTCCACTGGGGACCAGCACTCCTTCCGGGAGCTCTCCTTCAACTGGCTGCTCTACCATTGCTAATGCCCCTTTACTGCCTTTCAGCCGGGTACTCATGACAAGCACTTCCTGCTCTGTCCTTGCAGGCACTACTAAGGGGGTTGTGCCCATGTACTTCAGCGCCCCAATCGGTAGCTCAGATGTCTCCTTTTTAGCACCCTCAATCTTCCTATAGGCTTCAGCACAAAGCGTATGGATCATCAGGGTATTCAGGTACTGGTCCCCAGCCCGTCGTCTGCAGTAATCTGCGAGCACCTTGAAGAGACTGGAGTTGGTCCCTATCAGCACAGACACATCAGAGGTCCCTTTAGGGTCAGGGCATATTAATGCAGCTGTGTCCACCTCTTCTCTTACCCCAGCAACCTCCTCTGGGAATTCCAGGTGCACTATGACATACCCTTGGTAGGGGTATTCATCCATGCTGAGGCCACACAGACCAACGTCAGTCAGTGGCTGTATAGGCAGGTGCCTAAGCATCTGTTGGTAGAATGACTGAAATATAATAGTCACTTGAGATCCAGTGTCAAGCACGGCTTTACACTCCGCCCCTTCAATCTTCACCATGACCTCTGCTCGAGGCCCTATCAGTCCTGCGGGGATCCCAGCTGGACGGTCGTTTCTGGGGGAATCTTCAACTCCTGCAGGCCTGGGTGGTCCCCGTCCCCGGACTCTCTGGCAGCTACCGGATCTCTCCCAACTGATCCTCAGCTTTCCATACACTAAGGAGGGGTTTTCTTCATTATGGCACTTGCCAGCACTGTGTCCGTCCTGACCACATCGGTAGCAGAAGAATTGTCCTTTCCCCCTTCGCCCAGGTGGGATGGTGACTCTAAATGCTGACTTCTCCATCGCCACGGTCAGAGGCGCCTTATTCCTGGAAGTCTTAGCTCGGTCAATGGTGCTTTGCAGTTCAGCTATCCGTTCTGTCAGGACCTGCATTTGTTGGGCAAGTTCCTCTGTGGTGCTCACCATCAGTACACTGGCCGTTTGCAGTGGTGTTGTGCCAGCTGGCTCCAATGTTTGGGCTTCCCAAAACTCGCTGGCAGCCTGCCTTTCTTCCTCTTCTCTGACCTCCTTTATCAGCTGGGAATAACTTGGGGGATGTTCCCGTCGTTCTCTTAGCCGGAGATGGAGTAGAATCGGGTTCTGATACTGAGCTCCTCTTACAATTTGAGCCAGTCTGGTCCGATCCATCTGTTCAGCAGTCACTGCTCCCCTCATGACAGCTCTCTGAAGCAGTCTCTCCAGCCTCTGTATATAGGCTGAAATCTTCTCGCCAATTTGCTGTCGGGAATTAAGGAACTTACAGTAACTGTCTTCAGGGCCCTCTACACTCCCAAAGGTATGATCAAGGGCATCTAGGCAGTCCTTCACACTGACCCCAGGGTCAATGAGCTTCAGGGTGAGAATCACATCTAATGCTGGGCCACTAAGGCTCTCTATTAGACATCTTCGCTTTTCTGCATCAGGTATGGCCCACTCCTGCAGCATTTCAGTGGTATGCTCCAACCGGGGTTCGAACTCCTCTGCCCCAGCAAATAATCTTAACTCACGACAAGAGTTTAACATAGCCTGGGACAGCACAACCTTTTCCAATATTTGCCCCAGTGCTTAGAAGGTGCCTCCTAAAATTTAAGATATATGAATCCTGTGACTTGTTTTTTGGATGTGGTAAGGTTCAAATATGCCTTTGGATGCAGCTGGCACAGCATCAGAAGTCTTCTCATCTGGGCCCTCCTTTTCTTTCACCTTGCCTAGTCCTTACTGCATTGCCAATTTCCATATAAACCTGCCACTATCTTCCTTGATCGATGGAGAATGTTACACTAAGTAGCCTGCATTTTTAACACTTGTTCTTCATTCAGTCAGTTTCCATATGGTACTTGTAGAGTCAGTCAGCTTATTTGATATCTTGCTTTCCAGACTGTCTTTGTCTGATGATGTATGTGAGTCAGTGATGGCTTCCCAGATCATTTCACTACTCAAGGACTCGCTATTGTAAAGTGTCTAACATTAGCTCCATATTTCCTAGACCTGCAGAAATGTACCCAAATGTACTCAATTTCCTCTTCTCGGGAGCTCTATGCAATTTTATGCATTGTTTGGTGTGAAAATGTTTTGCTAAACCTGACAAGCTGTTCTTCGTTTAAATAAGTGAGAGTGTGTGCACTCTCTTGTTCTTGTGAGGAGAGCTCTCAGGAAGAGAAAGGGGAAGTGAGACAAAATGTTAAGAAAGGGATGAAAGCCCCCAGGGAGAAAGGATGGGGTGAACCCTCTGGGAAGAAGGAACTAAAAGAAAAAAGGGATATCAATCTCCATCAGAAGAAGAGAACAGAGCGGACAAGCCCCTGCAGAAGAAATGGATTGGCATTGCTTGAACCTATCCCCCTCCACACAGAAACCCAGACAAACAAAAAGTAAAACCCTCCCTCAGGGAAAGCCAAATAAAAGTGATCTTTCTTGCACTGCACCCAAGAGATGGCCAGACACAGGCTCAGTGAGGCTCCCAGAGAATGTGAGTTCCAGCGTCCAGGATTTTCCACTGAAAACATCCTGCTACCAACCCTCATAGTCTTGAGGACTGACAGACCTTCCAAGCCAGTTCTAACTGCTGTAACTTTTGCAATAAGGTCTCCCATTACAATGACATATTTGACACCTTTGCCAGGAGCACTTAACAATATGCCAAAGAAAGAGTTAGTGCAAGGTATTGAAAAAGCAGACCTGCTAAGGAGCCTCACTAGAAATTCAATTCTTAGCAAACCTGAACTGGTAGGTTCCCAGTCCAACATAGATTTGGATTGTTGTCTCATGGGAGAAGGTAAGATCTGCTCCTTTGTTGTGCTTGTCATCACTGCTTTCTAAGAAGATCACATGGTTTTCCATCATTAAATCTGGACTCAGCAGCATCTGGGCACCTGCTGTCAGTAATGTTCAAGACATCTGTGTTGTAAATGGTCATTTCTTTTGGCACTTGGACCACTTTGAAGACAGTTTCTTCCCCTATTATATAAATGAGTATTCTATTTTTGTCTTGTCTCAATTAGCAGCATGCCAGAAAGTCAGCTCACAACATGGGGCTTTTACCAGGTCTTATCATTACTAAAATGAAGGGCCAAATTCTGCTTCTGTGGTGAGGAGCCCAAAAGAGAGGTGCAGTCTCTCTGGGCTCTACAGCCATGGAACTTCGCAGACCACAAATAGAAACACACACCTTCCATCATCAGACAAATGCATAACCCCTTCCCAGGGGAGGAAAGATGTGGCATTTGGTCACTGTGGAATGACATCAAGGAAAGTATTCAGATTTCTCCCTAGCTAAACAACAGTCCCCTTTATGGAAACCATAAAGGCTCTGTATGAGTCCAAATCAGCAGTCAGCTAGGGATAGTAGAAGCACCAATAGTGCGAAAGAAGAGTAACAGGATATGGGAAAGAGGCCTCCCCTTGCAAAATAATCATGTATTTTTATGTATAAAGAAAGAGAGTCATGCCCCAGTCCTATCTAGCTTCCCTGGCTGGTGGAGAGACCCTCCAAGAGAGTTAATGAAACTATAGAACTGGAGCAACTCACACAGCCATAAGAGGAAAGTGTATCTTCCAGAAAGAAGTCAAGACTGGATGCCCTTGAGGAAGATACGCTTTAGCCAGCCACAAGTTTCGGGGCTCAGTACAGAAGGTAACTGAATGAAATTCTTTGGTTTGAGTTATACAGCAAGACTAGATGGTTCCTTCTGGGCTTAAACTCTATGAATGGGAAGAGAAGGGACCAGGATTTGCATAAATGTATTTAAGGCTCAGAGAGCTCATTTAGATGAGCTCTGCAACTTCTGCTCATAGGGAAGATGCTATTCCAGTCGGCACCTCCCTAACCATCAGGCCAGCCACTCCCAGTACAGGGCAGTCCTGTCACAGGCAGTTTACATGGCAATCACTGGGTATGGCATCCTACACAGCCACTTAATCTGGGCCCAGGATTTGGTGCTAACATACTGCATGTTCTTTTAACATGAACTCATTTCTACAATTAGATTTGTGCTTTTCATGTTGAGGAAACTTACCATTGCGAAGGGATTGTTTTGTCCCTTAAAAGTTATACTTCATTTAATTGTTTTTCTTGTTGGTTTTACCTCCCAATTTGGGGTTAGCATTTACATAATCTGAGTTTGAGGCTGAGGTTCTTGTTGCTGTTGGACAGTCAAAATATTTTGTTATGTAGGAGCAGTTTTCTTTTGTTGCCATCATCCTGAGAATCTATTTTCAGTATTGTATCCTTTATCCAAATCACCTTTTTCTGGCTAAAAGAGCTTCTGATGAACATACTGAATTGATCTAATAAATCATCTAACTTCCAAGTCTATATCTTGCAAGATACTTTTGATTAATAGCTTGAAATAATCTTGGACTTGTATTGCCCACTCTTCTGAGCCAACTGAATGACTTGTGTCTGGCTAAAACTTCTCCCTTTGATATTTCACAGAGACCAGCATGCTGAAGAGCTATTCTTCCCTGACTTTTATATCCATATTCCTTCCTTTAAACACATTGTGGTTTTGTTTAATGCAGGGCTCCACGTCCAGAGCTTTGCAGATGGAATGCATAATTGAACTTTACATTCAACTCTTGAGAAACACACCATAAAATTAATATTTAAGCCATATTCCTATACAAATGTACAAAGAAAGGAAGCAAAATAACACAAAGAACATTTTTTCCAAAGCAATGTCTGGCCTATCTATATAATACTCTCCAGCCATTACAGCAGGAAGATGGAAGACTTAATATTAGTAAAAAGTGACTTTTAATTCACAGACAACACTCTCCTGCACTGATCTGCCTGGGTCAGTCTTGTAGACTAGAGACCAGACAGGATGGGGGCAGAGGGAGAGACAGAAAGAGAAACAGTGTGCAATAACACCAGAAATCCTGTAATGCCTCCTGCCCCAGGTATGCACAACTGCAATAATGGGTAATATTCCCTTTCTAAGCAGAACAAATGACTGTTAGATATGAAACCACATTGCAAGTGGGACCACAGGGGGGGCCATAGGTTCCCCACATGGTAGTAGCCATAGGGTCCTGCATGCATGTGAAATGCCCAGGATGGAAGATTGAGAGTAACACCTGGAGCGGTGCTATCCTGCACTGAACTCGCAGATGCTAAAACAAAAGAATGGTTGCAAGTCATATTCAAGAGAGACTCAATCAAAGGGAAAAGAACAAGGAGTTTAGCAACTAACAATCAACAGCTTTGGTCAGGTATACCCGTTGGTCAACATGGATATATGTTGGTCAATCAAGAGCTTTGGTCAGGTATACATGGTCCTTCCCCTATGTGAAGGGGTGAACTAGAATGACCTCTCAAGGTCCCTTTTAGTCCTATATTTCTATGATTCTTTGGATTTTATAGCCATGATATTGAGAATTGAATTTGAATCTAAACCTTACTTGTCTTAAGAAGTTTGAGCCTTAAAGTTTTGAGCTGGGCCCAAATCCATATTTTCCCAAGTTTTTCAGTTGTTTAGATCTGGGGGTTTCCATTTGTACCCATATCTACTCATCTATGCATGTTAGATCTTTAGAAACATTTCATCAAATGACATCTGGTGGCTCATCTTGATACCTAACACTGTCCAAAAATGTCTTGAACTGTATTGCACAAATCATGTCCTGGGGGCTGCATGTGACCAGATTCTGCAAAATTTAAGCTTTCATTTTTTAAAAATTAGGCTTCTAGTATTTATGATTGCAAAGAAACAAAGGAACAAACCCAAACCTGATATTCATCATATGAACAGATGCAGTGCTGTCTTCCTGATTCTACAGATGTACAGCCTGAAATGACAGATTTGAGAGAAATTTCCATTGCCTCCATTCATCTAAATGTGATGTTAGCACTGATGTCCAATGATGGTGATTTAAATAACATGGTAAATTATTTTACTGCTAATAATTTTAGCATAAATGTCCAACTAATGTGCACACACATCATCTCTAGGTATCATAGTGGTTAGCAATGGGAAAGACCTTGGCAATAGATAAATCTATGATATTGCATCCAAAGCTCATACGCTTATTTTTCATGATTTGATATGTATAAAGAGCTCATGAAGGGCAGTGATTTAGCCCACATGACCCCAGGAAGGTTGTAGAAGTAAGAACAACAGCCACAACATCACTGAGACATAAATCTTTCCCACATATGTATTAGTGTATTACTCAATGGTACTCACTTCGTTTTGCATTATCACCAAGTGAGGCAATCATTAAGACACCTTACCATTCTTAACTTTGACCACTGTAGAAGCACCATCTGTTGTGATGTCAGTAAGTTTACACAAACAAAAATCCATAAAGCCACATGTGCCAGTAGACTCTTTTGTTTAACCTTGAATTGAAGACACCCTCCCAAGATGTACTACTCACTACCCTCCTATTTAAATCCCTTCTAAAGAACCTCAGTGTCAAAAATAAGAGAGTCTGCTATTTTATCACTATTTTGATTTTATTTGGTACTGAAAAAACACACCACGATGCACTCGTATCTTTAACTAAGGACTGGTCTACACTGAAGCTGTAAGTCGACCTAAGTTATGCTACTTCAGTCATGTAAATTCGACTTACAGCACTGTCGATTTACAGTGCTGTCTACACTGCACTGTGTTGACCATAGATGCTCTCCCATCGACTTACCTTATGCTTCTCAGGGAGCTGGAGTACAGAGCGCTCTCCCATCAACTTAGCGGGTCTTCACCAGACCCACTAAATCAATACCGCTGCATCAATTGCCACAGTGCTGATTTAGGCATAAGTATAGACAAGCCTTAAGTAAAAGCAAAAGCAAAAGCATATTGCTGTTACCCTTGTTTTATTTATTTATTGTTGTTCTCCTAGTCCCTGCTGGCCACCACTACTTGTAAACTTGGGGCCTTATCCTGCTAGCCAATCCTTACGGTTGGATCCCTGCACTCATACAGAATCTCACTGACGTCAAGGGAGCGTCTCCCCACAAACACAAAAACCTGTACAGATCCGCCTGGAGGATTAGGGATGCAGACTGTAATCTCTTTAGGCCAGAGCGTGTGTCTTTTCTATGTCTCTGATGAAGTTCCTGGCATGCATTTTGGCATTATTAAACAAACAATAAATAATTTTCTAACATAATTGAGGAGTGGGCAATTGTATTGTGGAATAATCTACATCTGTGTTTCAAAATTTGGCTTCACCACCAGCACATGAGTGAAAACAGTGAGCTAAGAAGTGATATATATTTGCCAAGGTTAAGAAAGGAAAAGAAGACCCAAACCAATGGTAACCTGATCCTGTCCCCACTGAGGTAATGGCAAAACTACTACTGACTTCGGTGGAAGCGGAATTGGGACCCAAATGAGCTACCGATGATTAATGAGAGGAGATCTTAGCTATTATTTCTAAAGGCCCAGGCTCTTACAGCTATGTAAAATTTATTTCAAGAAATGGAAGATAGGCAAGGGGAGGGGCACCAAATTTTATACCACCCATAGTGATCACCAAACTGCCCTCAGATGCAGGGTTGCTTCACTCAAGCCTGTTGAGACTTTATTTAAGGAATTTCATTTGCTTTTAGGGAAGAGGTACATAAGAATTGGACTTCACCCTGAAATCAGATTTTACTCCTGTATTGGCGGATATTGGTGTCGGGAGCATATATGTGCAGTAGCCAGGCTCTACTTCAGCTTGTAAAATCTTTTTGTGTGGGGTAGTGAATTGCCCAGTATTTTTCATGTTAGAATAAATTAACTTAAGTATGCATGGAAGGTAGGGGTACATATGACTCAAATGAAAAGTAAGACTAAAAATAGCACTACACCAATTGCTTTGTTCATACTCAGGAAAAGGAAACCTGGTTGGGGGGGCTGGAAGGGAAGAAATATATTTAACAGCTGTCTCAACATAATGTCAGATTTATTCAGGATTTCTAAAATAGTCTTTGACAAGCCTTGACTTAGTGTGTAGGGCTGGAAATGGTATGAGAGTGAACTATTTCTCATGATTTATAAGAGACCACTGTGACTAGTTTGAAAAACCTGCATACAAGTGCAATAAATTAAAACAGAAGCCTACATAAGACATTTGACTTGTAGACAAAAGGTTTACTGCATTCTTCTGTCTGAACCCCCAGTGTGATTTGCAAAGGGAAATCAGATTCAAGATATTTTGTTAGCAAAATACGAATGGCCTAATATTGTAGTAGCTGAAGTAAATTTTAAAGGGTTTAGCACATTTTTTTTAAATTAAAAACTACATACATGGGGCCATGTCATAATGTTTCCAATGGCATTTTATTTGGACTCTGTGTCAAAAGTTGTAGTACGTGTTTTCACTGATTCATCAAAAATAGGTGATTTCTTTATTTTATTTATTGAAAAACTTGGGCCCCTAAAGCAAGACCTAAGCCATTACAACTTTGAAAGCACAGAGCATGCATGTGCAGAAGAGTGGAAAATGAGACCATGTGTATTTGATCAAAAGTGGTGGACGGGTTGGCCTTTCTTTTAGCTTTAGAAGATAATTACACAAATTTTCATGTAAAATTTTCACATTACCTAATTCATCAACAGACCAGAATTCATCAACCATAATGTACCACAAAGAAAACATTCCAGCCATCATCAGTGAAAGCAACTGGAAAGTGAAAACCCTGCAGCAAAAGATATATTTATTTTGCAGGGTATTACTTATATAGATAGCAGAGAAGTCAGATACTAATCTTCCTTCATCTATAATTTTCCATTTCCTTTCATAAGGTTATTTTCTCACATTCCATTGTAGAATCCGACAAATGACTGAATCTAGATTAACTCACAATCCCTCAGATTCACAGACTGGAGAGGAAGTTGAGCGACTCCAGCTTCCGAAACCACCTTCCGTGGATTTAAGACAAATTTGCATGGATAATCCACACCAAGAAGACTGCTTCTAGGCCATTGAGTGTAAAATGAATGTTTACATTATTGCATAAGTTGATTACTCATAAAGTTATTAATGCTGGTGTATATTCTCCAGAGTGCACACATTCTAAACCTCCTCACCCAAACACACCCACAAACACACCCATATTAAATCTTATGGAGAGGAAGATTCCTGTTCAGAACCTACATTAATTCTGTCCTGCTGTTTGAGTTTACTTAATTAATTTTTTATAATTTGGTAACAAGTTATCCATAACTTCTACCTTACCCCACATAAACTAAACAAAATATTAGACCAGTGTTAGAGAACACGTAATTCTTTAGGTACTGCACCTTTCCCCCATATTTTCCATTAACTAACATTAAACAGCCTCTATCTGAACCCACTTACAAATCCATTGAAATCAGTGGCATTTCACCAGTGTAAAATTGCTATATCGATTACAATCAGAGCCAACGTCTTTTTTGTCTGCTGAAATTGCTAAATATTACTCTGAAATGATGGACCAATTATCTCAGTTATGCATTCTTCCTGGTTTGGATGAGGATAATAAGTCTTGATCTCATAAATTATTCCAACACATATGGTACTTGCAGCGAGAATTATTATAGCAGCAGAATGGTGAAACTCAGATTTACAGTAACTGAACAGATGGATTACAGAAGTCTGGGATGGCCTTGCAATGGAAAAGCTGATGAATTACAGGAGAAACACATGCCAGTTATTTAACCTACTGGTTGCCTTTCATTAATTACTAGAACAACGAACAAAAAGTTAAAAGAAAAGAAAACCCAAACAAACAGAAATGTGGTCATCTTTTATATACCATACTAACTGTAGAACTTCCTTTAGCAATTTTATGACATGTGGTTCACCAGTATTCAAAATGATATATCATTATTTGTGATTATACAGTAACTCCTCATTTAAAGTCGTCCCGGTTAACATTGTTTCGTTATTACGTTGCTGCTCAATTAGGGAACATGCTCGTTTAAAGTTGTGAAATGCTCCCTTCTAACGTCCACTGCTTGCAGGAAGAGCAGCCTGTTGCAGCTAGCTGGTGGAGGGCTTGGAACCAGGGTGGACCGGCAGCCCCCCTATCAACTCCCCACTCCCCTAAGTTCCCTGTGCTGCAGCCGGCCAGCAGGCTATCAATCGGCAGTTCAGCTGTCCCTCCCCCCACCGCCATGTGCTGCTCCTGCCCTCTGCCTTGGAGCTGCTCCCAGAGACTCCTGCTTGCTGTGCAGGGAAGGGGGGGGAGCTAATGTCAGGGTGTCCCCCTGCTCCTGCACCCCACTTACCCCTTCTCCATATAGACCAGAGAGGGACACGGACAGAGAGACAGAGAGAGCTTGGGGCAGCAGCTGCTGTCTCAACTTCCTGATCCACTTAAAAAGACAATGCACTTAAGAGTGGCTCAGCTTACTTAAAGGGGCAGTGGGGAATCTTGCTCTCTCTCTCCCACACACAAGGTGTGTGTCTGTCTCTGTCTGCTATGCTATCTCCCCTCCCTCCTGTTCGTGCTGCCTTGATGAGAGGCTACATTAACAACGTGTTAACCCTTGAGGGCTCAGCTGAGTGCTAGTTCATCATTTAGCAACAAGGCATTCAGTGGGAAATATCCCTCCCTCTTCCACCCTCTAACTTCACCACCTCAACCAAGCTTCACAATCATCATAACTGTGAACAGTATTAAATTGTTTGTTTAAAACGTATACTGTGTGTATATCTATATAATATATAGTTTTTTGTCTGGTGAAAAAAATTTCCCTGGAACCTAACCCCCCCTATTTTCATTAATTCTTATGGGGAAATTGGATTCGCTTAACATTGTTTCGCTTAAAGTCGCATTTTTCAGGAACATAACTACAACGTTAAGCGAGGAGTTACTGTATTGTCAAAATGGCTTTTATGTTTTGTGTCCCAGATGTCCACTGTCCTCTGGTCTTTCTGATCTTATATTTGTCTGCATGCCTTTGCATTCAGAATTAAAACAAATATAATTAAAAAATAAAACAGTCACACTGAGACGAGATCTCCCTACTGTGATAAGCAGTGTATTTTTTTCTGTAGCTGTCTAAACCCAGGGCAAAAAATAAGGCCTTCATAAATTCCTATATTTAACCTTTCCTCTTTATACATCTGCCCACACACACACACTTTGCCATGAATTTCAAGGAAAATTCCAGTGATTCATTGTAGCGACTCAGGCTTATCTTTAAACCAATGGCAGCATATCTCCAAAGGGCACCATGCTCTGAGAGAGGGGAGGGAGTGGGCTGGGGATCATGCATATGAATAGGCACACCACATGGTTGGCCCAAGATCTGCAAGGTTGGGGACTGGATTCAACACAGCTGGAAGATTTCATCTCCGCTGAAACCCGATATACCTCATCCCTCAAGTGGGTGAAACTGCAGGATATTTTCTATGGTTTAAAAGCCATATTTTTATTAGAGGAATCAAATTTCTGAAAACTGTGGTATCCTCCCAGTATTTTCAGGGTCAAATTCTGCTCTAACCTATACTGGTATAAATCTAGAATAACACCATTCATTTCATTTTATTTTTATTACCCTGTACTCCTATGTAACAACAGTGGATAAACATAATCAGAGGCATCTACAGTTTACAGTTCTAAGATGCACAATCGGTATAAAAGATGAGTCTGATATTGGTTACCCTCCTTCAAATCATCCTTGCATTTCTTCTCTGTTTCCTTTGAAGTATTTGTAACTCAATTCATTCTGAAGGAAATATCTCATAATATTTATAGCATATTTTCTATTTTGAGGGTTCAGAATTCCTCCTCTGTGTTTATACATCACTTTTGTATCAAATCCTGACCTCTCTCTATTTGCAGACCCTTTCTGATTACAGAATGGCAAAGTGACTCATAGAAAATTGGAATTCCAACGAAAAGACCATTTCATATTTCATCATGTTATTGTTTTGAGACAGGCAGTTTTTAAATGTGGATTGCTTTATTGTTACCAGAGGATGCTCGGTGCTACATTCTGTGTGCCCTCTGAGTCAGACTCCATGTAACTCATATTCAAAAACCTCAAAAACCACAGTACATGATGTTACTCAAGAATGGTGACACTAGATATTTCTGATACCCAGTTTCTCCTGAGATACTGTTGGCTCTATCTGTGTCATGAACCCATCTTCCACAAAGATCTCTGTGGCCTTAAAAGCTTAAGCCTAGAACATTTTTATTTACTTCATCCCCCTTTATTCGTTGTAATATTTCAATTAACATTTCTGGGCTGACAGCTTTTGACAATAATATGAGAGATAGGTATTCTAGGAAATATATTACACTCTGCCCATATATGCATATACCCAAGCTTGATTCCTTTTATCCAGGTACTTTCATATTTGGAACTAACAGCTCCAAGAGGATCAAATGATGGTTTAGCACCAGCAATTAAGAATGTATAATGCTGAAGCCATTCTCTAAAGCATCATATTTGAGGATGCCCAGACATACATTTTCAAGAGTGGCAACTGATTAAGAGTGCCCAACTTGAGATGCCTTGAGCTTGATTTGCAGAGCGCTTGATTTTAAGAGATATCTGCAACTCCCATTGACTGCAGTGGAGCTGTGGGTTCTGAGCTCTTCTGAGAAATCAGGTCCATGATAGTTGGCCATACAAAACACTGAAGCACCCAAAATCATTGGCCACTTTGGAAAATTTAGCTATTTGGGTTCCCTTGAAATCAGTTCTGCATAGGCTTGCAGGAGGGGTTCCCTCAAGCAAGCAGAAGGACCGCACTAGCTCTCCCAGATGGGAGAAGCAATTTAAATTATTTACTTTTTTAAACTAAAATACCACAAAAACAAAACATAATTGTGATTTTTTCTAACTCCATCAGAAAGGTATCACCTTTGTGGTGAACTCAAGAGTGAGCAGAATGGTAATATTCATAGGCTGCAAAGGAAATAATGGATACATTACTCTTCTCACCGTCTACAGTACTAATGTTATCGGTGTTACCAATGGCTCCCAAGGGTCTCAACATGAAGTATATCAAATTCTCAGTCTGATTCAAACATACATCATTACTCCTAAAGTGTCAACTGCTATGGGGGCTTTTGTTAGGGCCTCAGGATCCATCCATTGCTTGTGAACTATCAAAAGAAAGGAAAGACAAAAACAAATTTAGAAGGAAAGAACCGTATATAATCAGGATTTTAACTGCACTCCTGTGTTGATGCCACTGGGTATTTAAATTGCATGCTCTGGGGTTTCCTGCTAGTTCCCTGAATTTTGAGACGGTTCCTTATGTTTCATATTCACCCATCAGAAGCCCATGAAACCCACCTTCTATTTTGTAGCAAAAGGAGCAAACATAATCAGAAGAGGCGCCAAACATGCTCGGAAGTTCTATCCCTTCCTGCTTATATTCACATCACCAAAACAATCTGATCTGGCTCAGGCTGACAGCAGGGTTTGAAATCCAGGCTTTCAGTACTAAAAGCATAAGTGTCACAGCTTGTGCTAAATAACTAAGGGGCTGTTACATGGTGGAGTTATGTGCACAACGGGGTTGCGATTTCTTAAGAGCATGAACGTGTTGCACATTAATTGGTCCATGCAGACCCTGCTGGAGTGCATGAAATCATACCTAATACACTTCAATGTAGTGCTCTTTGAAACTAGGGAACCTTTACGGTATGTCTACATAGGGATAAAAGACTCATGGCACAGCCACGGCTGGCCTGGGCCAGCTGACTTGGACTTGTGGGCCCAGGCTGCGGAGCTAAAAATTGTTGTGCTGGAATCTCAGCTCTGGGACTCTCCACCCTCACAGAATCCCAGAACTCGGGCTCCAGCCCAAGCCTGAACGTCTACACAGCGAATTTTCAGTCCTGGAGCCCAAACCAACTGACTTGGGCCAGCTGTGGGTTTTTTTATCCCTGTGTAAACATATCCTTAGTGAGCACTGGTAGGGTCTACGTGGACAAATTAATGTGCAACACATTAGTCCCACATTCATAGTGTGCATTACTCCACTGTGTAGACAAGTCCCAAGACCCTCAGCTGAAAACTTTTGCAAATTCATAAATCTTTTATGTGGATCAACTACTAAATGGAGACAAAGATCATTTCTCTCCTAGTATGGATTACATGAACAAGACTGAAGATCTCACATGATCAACCACCTGGGGAGGAGCAACTGAACTCACAGATTTTGCACAAAGAAGTTTATGGGCCAGATCCTCAACCAATGGTGAACTGGTATCACTCCATTGATTCCAGTGGAGCTACAACAGTTTTATACTAGTTGAGGATCCAGTCTATGTATTAATAATAATGCATTACACTTAGATAGTGTTTCCATCCAAACATCTCAAAGTGCTTTACAAATATTAGTGAATTTAGCCTAATAACATCCCACTGAGATAAGCATGTAATGGTATCTTATTTTAATAAATAACGAAACTGGTATACAGAGAGAGAAAGAGATTTGTTCAGAGTCACACAAGAAGCCTATAGCAGAGATGGGAATAGAAGCCAGATTTCTTGACTCCCAGTCCTGTGTCTTAAATCACAAAGCCATCCTTCCCCTTTCCCAGAACAAAGCAAGAGAAAGGAAATCTACATAAGCATTAAACCACCAAGGAAAAATAACTGGCTTTCTATAGAATCAAGTCAGTGAGGTCTTTTTGCTTAAAGCACAGGAGGACCGTGCTAGAAAGGAAACTTGAGAAATTGGTCAATACAGTTCCTTCTTCTTGATCAGGTAGTCAAGGAGGATTGTCCTAATAAAGAGCATTAGTATGCATGTTCATATTGTAAGTTAAATATTATCTACAAATAGGTCAAAGGTGCTTATCTGGTTTCACATCTCCTTAGAGGAGCAGAGTTCCAGAAAAAAAAAATCTCATACAAGCACCCCAAAATTAAACAGGACAGATTTTGAAAACATGGGTATAGGAACAGTCAAATATTGCACAGCATCGTGGAATTAAAACTGGTACCTGGTGCATATATTCTAAATGCACAACCAGCATGTAATGACGTAGGCCATCTAGGAAGGATTAAGGATTAGTTATCATTTCAATCCAATGAAAGAATATCTATATTTTTCTTTTAGACATGTAATTCTCAGGGAGAATAGTGCTTGCCAACTTTCTGAAAAAATAATCTTTCAGAATTCCTGCAAGCTCACTGTGTTATGATTTCATCTCATGAAATATGACACCTTTACATTAAACCTCATAAAACTAAATCCTACTGGATCTCTTCCAGGTTCAGAGAATAAGCAGATATATTGGTGATGCTTAGAACAGTAAAACTTGGCCCACCGTTACATGCCATCTTCCCATTTACAAGGGGCCACAGGTCTGCAGGCAGCTAATTCACTTTATTACAAAATATTTACATATAATGAATTTCTCACATAACTGATCTAACAAATACTTCAAGAAATAAGAACACTTCACAAGGCTGTAGTGGAGATCTATTTCTATTGATATTCCTCCCCCCACCCCCCAAAAAAATTAAATATGTGCAGAGCTGTCCTGCTTCTTAGTTTGCGGGAATTAATTTGGTTGTGCCTGGATTTCAGGTAATCAGGAGAGACGATACAAAAGGTTATTAATCTAACCATTTAGAACTACTGCTAGCTACATTCAGTGAGACCATACATCTTTTTTTAAATCTGATTACTTCTGCTATACAGACTGAAAAGTAAGACAGATTACATTCAGTCTTGTCATTTCTGTCCAGGGTGAATGATGAGGGTATCATGGTACCCAGTATAGGCACAAGCACATTGTGCAACACAAACATGATACAAAAGCTATCTTCAAGTCATTCCAATCGGAGATTATTAGTAGTGTTCACTGCATGCAGCACATAGTCTAAGTGTAAATAATATTCTATTAGAAATACCCCCCCCACACACACACACACTCACACATATATATAACTGTATTGTAGCCCTAGAATCTGGACCGGCTCTGGCACATCTTAGTGTGAGATACGCAGCTATAGATACAGAAGTGCACACATCGCACATTCCTGAATTCTTTCAGATCAGTTAGTGAGCTAATTCCATCTCAGACAAACCACAAGATAACTGAGAGACAAAGTGGGTGAGATAATATCTTTTAGTGGCCCAGCTTCTGTTGGTGAGAGAGACAGGCTTTCAAACTTACACAGAGCTCTTCTTCAATTCCGTGTAAGCTCAAAAGCTTGTCTCTCTCACCAACAGAAGTTGGGCCATTAAAAGACATTACCTCACCCACCTTATCTCTCTAATATCCTGGGACCAACGTGGCTACAACAACACTGTATACACAAGATAATCTTCAATTTTGAGGCACAATCTGTTCAAGCACGAGGCAACACTAATGTTAACAGATACTGCGCTTCATCATATTCAGAAGTCTCTTAAGGTTCCTTTCCAATGTTTCTACCTTGATCAGAGCAGAACATGGAAGAATGCAAAAGTCTTGAATTTTGCTTCTTATTACCTGGTGGGGGGCAATAGTTTTGTAAAATGTACATTGCTCTTGGCAGAACACACAAAAAAAGATCCTAAAGAGCAGACATGTACAATACAAGAGGCAACAGATAAGGCACACAGTGGGTGATCAATGCAAAAAGGGAAAGGGGGTTCCTGGGAGCCATGAATAAGGGCAACTTCACTGGAATAGATATAAAGGGAAAACTCCCTAGTAGTGAGATCAGTTAGATGATGGGACTGCAGGGCCAAGAGAAACAAAACAGCCAAACAAACAGATCTTCAGCCCACCTTCTGAGCTCAGTCCTCAGACCCTTCCGGGCTATCTTTAAGGCCTTCCCTGCTCTATCAGAGCACTGACTCCCAGGCTGCTTCCCTAGAGTCCCTCTGGCAGTCTACCTCTCGCTGAACTCTCCTGCTCTGCACCTCTACTCCCAGGCTCTGCAGAGTTCTCTCTTTTTTTCTTTTAGGTAAGCACTGCCTCCCAGGGCTTTCTCCTTGGAGGTCCTTCTTCCTAGCAGGTTCCCACTGTCTCTGCTCCCTGGGGACTGTGGCAGCTTCTCCCAGAGACTGCTTTGCTTCTTGCAGACCCTATCTCATGGGCCTCACACAGGGGCCTAACCTGCTTCTTGAAGTTCTTCCCATAACTGGTAGTTAATTATGGTACACTGGGGCTCCATGAATAGGACTGGCTGGCCCAAGACTCCTGGCTGCTAAAGGGGCAGGCTGCCCTGTTATACTTATGTTTCAGTGTTGTCTATCTTTTCAGCCTGAGCACCTTCATTTCATGTAAGTGTATAATTTATTAGTCAGTAAACACTACACATGTGTGTGTAAACCAAGGTACCAATGTTTTCAATCTGTTTATATCACAAAGCTAAACAATGTAATTTCCCAATTCACTTGTTAAAGTAAATATTAATCCTAACCCAACAATAACACTAGTTAATACAACTTTATTCAGTGGGAAGACAGTGATTTACAATCCTATGTAAACCTCATGTGCCCTTAAGCTGTGGTTTGCAAAGTGTTCTGCATCTGAGGAATGTGAGCAAAGTGGAGAATTATATAGCCACCATCTTTTACACATAAATACATTTCATTTTTCATATGGCGAGAGCCCATCAAGACTGCACCGTGCATTGACTGGGGATGTGGGTTATTGAAAAGCAATGCACCACACTTCCTGCCCTAGGAACTAATATACTGCCAACCAGCCCAGGAAAGCAAGTGTAATTTAGACCTTAACTTGATGGTACAAATCACTTTCACATTTCATCCTGAATCATTTTCATATGACAAACAACTGTATTTAAACCTCAGAATAAAGGATAACAACACACTCTTAACTCTAGCCGTGTGCTGCCATTCCAGCTTATTGCAAGTTGATCTTGCAAGAAATAAGCTAAAGTGGAGACAGGAGAAAAACATATGATGCTTACTCTTTTTATAGATTACATCTGGTAAATACATAGGTCATCAAAGAAAGTCTTAGGTCAGCTCCCCAGCTGTGAATGTCTGTGGATATGTGCTCACACTCCCAGAGCAAGGGCTTCCAACGTAATCGTTCTGCTCTCTGAAATTTGTACATGCTGGCTTGACATGTCAGAAGTACAAGGGAAACACTTAAAATAAAATAGAGAAAGTCACATTGGAAAGTTCATGACAACTACCTTAGAAACTAAAGAGTTTCTGGAAGCACAAGTTTATCCTTTCACAGTACATCTGTTGGGATCACCTTCTGAAAACCTTGTCAAGGTTTATTGATCTTATTAGCTTCTGCAATTCTTTCCCCCTTTCCTAGGCCTTGATACTACATGCATTTATGTATTTGAATAAAGTTAGACACATGAGCTAACACACTCTCCATTAGTAGAAAGCTCATTAGTGAAATCCTGGCCCTACTTAGGTCAATAGGAGTCTTTCCTATTGACTTTAATGGGGCCAGGATTTCACCCAGTTTTTCTAGCAGGGCTGTGACATATAGGATGTTACAGCTGTGTCACTTTTATGAAGAGAAAAACTGACACTGCTTCAGGATTAAGAATTGCACACATCCTATTATTTTGTTACACTATCTTATCCATCCCACACCCCAACCTGCTTGTTTGTTTTAACCATTGTATCTTATCTTTTAGACTGTAAGCTCTGCAGCACAAGGCTGTCGTTTTCAATGTTAGTAGAGTGCCTAGCACAACAGGGCCACAATCTGATTGGCCTTTAGGCACTACCAAAATATAATTGTTTAAAAAAAATGTATGGTAACTGTCCATCTTGAAAGACGATGGTGTAAGTACCAAAGCAGTTCCGTTATTGTGTGTCACCCTCCAGCAATTCTCAAGTGACAGTCCTTGCCAACGATGGGCATAAGGCGCAGGGCCAGAAGATGAAGCCAGGGCACTACTAGTGTTTGATGCCTACTTGTCTTCTTTAGACTGATAGCTTGTGATGAATTCAGATTAACTAACACAAAGCTGCTATGAGCACTGCACCACGGGCAAAAATAAGTTATCTTTGCAGGTGTTTGACTTTGCTTTTTGCTCTTAGACATGCATCTGATCTTGTATGGGACATGTACATCCTTGGTGCTAGCTGAGAAAGCATGATGAAACAGCAGAGAAAAGAACATACCAGAGTGTTGGTGCCAAAATATTTCCTTGTTTGACACCACTGTGGGTTTCAAAGCGGTCAGATTCATCACCATCACACTGGACTGTAGCCTTCATGCCATCATGGAAGGATCAAATCAGACTGAGGAGGATTGGTGGGCAATCAATTCTCTCTTTTGCAACTGTAAAAGGCCCTTTCTGCTGAGCAGGTCAAAAGCCTTTGTAAGCTTTATGAAAGCCATGTAGAGAGGTTTCCTTTTCTTTTCTTGAATTGCTTTAATGCAAAGACCATCTCAATAGTTTACCTACCAGCATGGAAGCCACATTGACTCTGGATATACATGTTCAGTAAGGACTTGCAGTCTGTTGAGAAAGACCCGTGCAAATGTCTTGCCAGCAACACTAAGAAGAGAGATTCACCTGTAGTTGTTGCAATCACTTCAATCGCCTTTATTTTTATGCAATGTTATGATGATGGCATCCTTCATGTCTTGCAGTATCCCTCCTTCCCTCCACCAGGCAAGCAAAACGTTGTGCAGATGTTTAAGCACAACCTGTGCTCCTTGTCCCATCTTTTCCTGTGCCTTTCCTTGTTGTATGGAGGGGACTGCCTTTTTAAACTCATTTTTAGATGGTTCTATAAATAAGGGAGGTTGTGAAATCTCCGTCATTGGGGGTTTTTAAGATCAGGTTAGAGAAACACCTGTCAGGAATAGTGTAGCTAGGTATTATATTGTCCTGCGTTGAGTACAGGGGACTGGACTAGATGACCTACTGAGGTCCCTTGTATCAAGCTCTTTAGTATTCAGGAGCCTGGGAATTATATTTAGGGCTGCTTCAGAAAGAGTGGCTTTGCGTGAACAGAGTTTGTGGCAGTGTTCCACCCAGCATTGTATCTGTTTGCTTCTGTCAGTGATGATATCTCCATTAAGAGATTTGACTGGGGCAGTCTTTACTGAAGGGTCAATTGTTTTCTTGAGTCCATGATACATACCTCTTAGATCTCCATGTCCAAAGGACATTTATATCGTCTCTTACAGATTGAGCTACTATGATTGAGTACATTGCCTTGCTGTTTGTTGCAACATGTTCTTGGCTTCTCTGAGGTTAGCACACCCAGGAGAGGAGTTCATATTGTACTGGAGGTGTTGTCACTTCAGTAACTGAAAGCATTTCTTCAGAGTATGATCTAAACCAGTCTTTATCTCATACAGTCTTTTACTAAAAGCTAAGGTTGATGCTATATGGATATTCATTCTGAGTGTGTTCCATGCTGCATCAGCATTCAAGGGAAGTTGCAGTCGATGACATATCGGGGGGGGGGCTATTTATAGTGAATTGGAGACATCTTCCTTGGTCTTTTGTGCTGTTGATGTCAATGTGTGGACAAGAGCTTTGTTTGGTACGATGGAATTTATGTGGTAAAAGCTTTATTTTGCACCATACAAGCATGTAGTCTGTGTCACAGTCTGCGCTGTTGAAAACTGGAAGTATGGAGAATCTCTTATAGGTGCTTTTTATCCAGTTGGTGCCACTGTCCAGACATGGGATGTTTCCATGAGCACCTTAGAAGCAGTTGTTGGTAATCCACAGTCCTTGTTGGGTGCAGAGCTCTATTAGTCTTTGCCCATTGTCATTCATTTTTCTCACTTCATGGTGGCTAATGCTTAGCAGCCACATCTCGTGATCTTGGCTGACTCTAGCATTGGAGTCCCCCAGTAGACAGAGTAACTGTCCAAATGTTAGTTTACATATGAGACTGTCAGGTTGCTGATAGAACAAGTCCTTCTCTTCAGAGAAGGAGGAAAGTGTTGGGGTACATGTACTGATGATGTTGGCAAAACTACCTGTGATAGATATTCTTAGTAATATAGAATCATAGAAATGTAGGACTGGAAGGGACCTCAGCTGCCTGCACTGAGGCAGGACTAAGTATTATCTAGACCATCCCTGACAGGTGTTCCTCTAACTTGTTCTTAAAAACCTCCAGTGATGGAGATTTCACAACCTCCCTAGGTAATTTGTTCCAGTGCTTAACTACCCTGGCAGTTACAAAGCGTTTCCTAACATCTAACCTAAATCTCCCTTTGGGCAATTTAAGCCCATTACGTCTTATCCTATCCTCAGTGAATAAGGAGAACAATTTATCACCCTCCTCCTTATAACAATCTTTTGCATACTTGAATACTATTATCATGTCCCCCCCTCATTCTTCTCTTCTCGAGACTAAACAAACTTAATTTTTTCAATGTTTCTTCATAGGTAATGTTTTATAGACTTTGAATCATTTTTGTTGCTCTCCTCTGGACTTTCTCCAATTTGTCCACATCTTTCCTGGTGTAGTGCCCAGAACTGGACACAGTATTCCAGTTAAGACCTTATCAGTGCTGAGTAGTGTAGAAGAATTACTTCTTGTGTCTTGATTACAAACTCCTGATAATACATCCCAGATTTATGTTCACTTTTTTGCAAAAATATCATATTGTTGACTCATATTTAGTTTGTGATTTACTATAACACCCAGATTCTTTCTGCAGTACTCCTTCTCAGGCAGTCATTTCCCATTTTGTATTTGTGTAACTGATTATTCCTTTTTAAGTGGAGTACTTTGCATTTGTCCTTCTTGAACATTATCCTATTTATTTCAGACCATTTCTCTAGTTTGTCAAGATCATTTTGAATTCTAATTCTGTCCTCCAAACCACTTGGAGGTTTGGAGGCCTTACATGCCTGACCTGACTTGCAATCCTCCCAGCTTGGTATTGTTCATAAACTTTATCAGTGTACTTTCTATGCCATTATCCAAATCATTTATGAAGATATTGAATAGAACTGGACCCAGGACAGATTCCTGCAGGACGTAATTTGACGCGCCCTTCCAGCTTCACAGTGAGCCATTGATAACTACTGTTTTCCAATCAGTTGTGCACCCACCTTATACTTTATACGTACATTCTGATATTACAGTGGGACATTTGACCTTGGATGCTAATGAGTTTTTGACTGCATAACCCACTCTGTTTTCATGGCAGTCTTGTTTTCTTCTTCCATGCCAGAAAAACATATAATGCTTCTTGTATAGAGAGTCTGTGTCATCAGTCTGTTTCAGAGAGAGCAGCTACATTGATTTAAGAGTTCTCCAGCTCTCTGTCAATGATGGCAGCTTTCTAGGATCACTGACTTTCTGTAGATCATGACACAGCAGTGCACATTGTCCTCACATTTCAACAAGAAAGTTTGAAAAGGGTGACCATTATACCCAAATGCTTGACCTATACACCTAGGCAGAAAAAATAAGGAGGGATAGGCTTGCCTTAAGACCAAATTCCCCCTCTAGGTGGTACTGACTTGGCCCAAAGGGTTGGATATCAAGACATTTGGAAGCCAGCACAGTTGCAGGACATGCCAATTGCTTGACATTATGTCCGCAGCAGATTTGGTTCAACCAAACCTTTGTTCAGCCAAGAACTAGCTGCCAGGCAGCTGTGCCAGATGGAGTAACTCATTGTGGATATTGTTTTTTATTCCAGTGAATATCTGGCAGGTTATACTGGGTTATGTGGTACCAGTAGCAGGCCTTACATGCCTGACCTGACTTGAATGTTAAATAATAAATAATCATAATAAAGACTGAATTTTGCCAGAACTAGGCTTTAGGTTGGGGAAATGTTGAGAGAAATTCTCCATTTGGGGTGGGAAGAGGAAATTTTCAGTGTGACTGATGTACAGAAGCACTTTGAAGCTGCTTAGGATTTGAGAATGTTAAAATGAATCCCAGGAGAGGAGATTAGCAGGCAAAGGTAAGTGAGGCAATCAAAGTTGCTTGATAAATAAATGTATCACGACACTAAAATTAACCACATGGCTATGACTTCCATATGTTGCACATGGGCACACACACATATGCACATGTTGTGAGAATATCTTATATGGGAATACATTATATTTCAAAGCAGTTTCATCCTGAGATGCTGTAAAGTAGCTCTTCTCTATCAAGATGAAGATTCTAGAATGTTATCTTCATGACAGACATGGAGAAGTTAGGTAAAAAATAGCTAATATTTTTGCTGGAAGGTTGCAATATAACACTACTGTTATTCTTAGAATTCATAATAACACACAATAATCAAAAACAGAGAGAGAGAGAGAGAGAGAGAGAGAGAGAGAGAGAGAATATGCAGGTTGCTCTCAAAGTCAGAGAGGCACAACTCACCCCAAGCTGTTCTAGACTGATGGCTGCTACATCGCACACTTTACTACTGAGGCCACTAGCCTACAAACAGACCCAGGAAATCGTCTGACTCTTAAAGTGATACCATGAAATTCCAAAACAGACCTCAATATACCACATAGAAGAGAAGCTTGTAACTTAGTTCCAGAACAGGAAGGAATAAGAAAATGGAGATAATGAAACTGCTCAGACATTTGAACTTATTCTTCGTTCTGCTGATGAATGAATGTTGAGTGACTAGCTTTGTTGCCAGGCTTATTTTTTTCAGTGATTTTTAAAAGATTTTTTTATTGAACTTTCCATAGGCTGGTGATATAATGTCATCCTAAAACCTTTCACCCAGATAAGGCCATGCCAGCTTCCTCAAAAGTGGTCGCATTCTCTGGATTGTTTATCTACATGGGGGGGTGTCACAGATTTACAGTCTCTGTGGTATGCAAAACACAAAATATTTTTAATTGCTGATTTAAGCACAGTTTTTCCAAACTGATGCTTGCTAAAGGTGACCTAATTCAAACGTGACTGGACCAAGTTGCCTGTCTCCATTGTAGGCCTTGCACCTGATTTGTCTGAAGACCTTGGAGGGAAGTGCTACGAAGCGGAGTAAGTGAAGTTCACAAACCATAAGAATCAAAGGTAAGGTTGAGAAGCCTCACCTTTTATCAGCAATCCACCTAAGGGAAGGCTGATGTTCCAGAATCTCCAAGATCTTGCCACCTTGAGGAGAGGAAGCCTTTGACCAGTCCCCCTGCACCAGATAAAGGTCTGCTAGTGAGAAGTGGTTTGCCAACAGAACATTACCATCTGTCTCCTTGTCTGCAGTTCCAGCTCCTACTCTGTGAAACCCCAGAGAATGAGAGAGCTGAAGAGTCTGTGAGCCCCTGTTATCTTAAGTATCTTATTTTTCCTTTTTCCATTTTTATTAGCTGGAAGATGTCCCAGTCCTTTTTATATTCTTTAATTTTGGGTATGAAAGGTAAAGCATGGTTGCGAGCAAATGTGTGTGTATGAGCACCCATAAAGTCCACACAGGGAAGGCACCAGAAAGATAGTTCCCCAGGTTTTACAGCCCCAAATATTGTCTATTCAGGACAGTGTGTCCTGTGTTCTAAAAGTCTTGAGAGATTTGAGATTGTCATCTGAAGTTTCTGGTAAATAAGAGTTGTCAAACTTCTGCTTATCAAGACTGTTCTGTAGAAGTCTGTATTTTAATATCTCTGTTTGAGAAAAGTAGAAGGAGTGGTCAACCACCGCAGAGAAACTGAAATCTAAGAAGGAAAGATTTATAAGTGTCTCTGAGGCAATGGTTCAGACATTAGATAATAGTTTGGTTTTAGTATTAAGATCCTTAACAATTCAATTCAAGTTATAGATATGATTTACTTTAGTAAGATTCAAACATTGGGATTTATATTTAAATGGACAGCCACCTTTTTGGACTTCTTGGAATTTATAAGGAATGACTCTTTTTGGCATAAATTTGATGATTTAATGCATTTGATGATTTAATTCTAATCCAATATTGAGACTGATTTGTTTATTTGACCTCGATGTGATATTAATTTTATAGTTGCTTTATTTTGAGTTTAGTTTAGTAACTTAGCTTTGGTGGTATGTTTTCTTGATTTTATGTTTTGTTTGTTTATGTGTTTTAATGAAATTTATAAAACGATACTGGGTTGCATTTCTTTCAACAAGCCACCTGGGTCCAGAACCATTAAGGACCTAAGAGGATAACGGTCAACCTGAAAGCCTGATCAGCTCCCTCTAATTAGTCTTTGGTTCTCAGAATATATTTCTAGATCTCACATACACACAGTGTGTATACTAGACAATTCAAGGGCAGATTAACTTTCTTTAAAATTCAGTGCTCTTGAAATGTGCAGACTGACACTTTTGGAAATTAAAGTCCTCTGTTTATCCACAGAATAGGTACAGCACTAGGCCACCTCTACAGATGAGAGAGAAGCATAATCATCCTGGCCACTTAATCTTTGCCCTCTCTGTAAGACTGCTAACTATGGTGGTGCCAGCTAGCGGCAATCATATTGATATTTTTTGTGATGTGATGGCATCCATCCATTAATTTGGAACACCAAACATTTGAGACAGGATACCAAAAGCAAGAAATAATATCATCTGTATGTAATTTCAATGGCTTCAGATTTAGAACTACTGAAATTCTCTTTTCTTGAAGATTTGGGATCAAGTCCTGATCCTATTGAAGTCAATGGAAGTATTGTCATTATTGACATGAATGGGAGCAAGGTTGGGCCATAAAGTGGGGAATCATAGAACTGGAAGAGACCTTGAGAGGTCATCTAGTCCAGTCCCCTGCACTCAAGTCAGGACTAAGTATTATCTAGACCATCCCTGACAGATGTTTGTCCAACCTGCTCTTAATCCCCAATGATGGAGATTCCACAATATAGAAAACAATAAGAAAACAATATAGCTTAGAGCGCTGGATGCATAAAGGTCTTTTTTTTTTTTTTTGCAATTTTAAAAAAAATCTTCAAACCTTGAGATTAGCAATAAAGCCAGAACAATCAGAAAGTCAGATTAAAAAACACAGAAGCAAATGGAAAGAAAGAAAACATGATCTACCAAGACAGTGGGATACCGCATCTAGCCTGGCCCAGGATTAAGACTCCTCAGAAGAGGAGGCAAATCATTGTTTGTATGATGCCCTCTGCTACAGAACACCTTGCCATAGTAAATTACAGTGAGCATGTTCAGGTTGAATGTAAAGTCTTCCCCTATAGCTGGAGTGGCAGCAGCCCACAGGACCAACCCATAATCATGAACAAGTAAAAGGCAAGAAGAGAAGAAGGATGATCTTGTGGTTAGGGCACTAGACTGGGCCTCAGGAGATCTGGGATCTGTTTCCAGCTCTGCCATAGTCTTTTCATATGACTTTGGGCAAGACGTTTAATTTCTTGGAATCAAATTTTGTTTGCAAATTAAATCAATGGCAAAACTCCCCTGAAGTTCAATGGGCCAGGATTTCACTCTTTGTGCATCTATTCCCCAGCCACAAAATGGGGACCACAATATTTCTTTCTCCCACTCTTTGTCAATCTTGTCTATTTAGATTATAAACTCTTCAGGACAGGGACTACTGTGACGGGTTGGATCACAGAAACCCCCTTGGGAGCTGCCACCTAATGTACCATGACTACTTCTATTCCTGTTTTCCCTGCCAGCTCAGGGCTCCAGCATCCTATCTTGCTGAGCCAGAGACTCCCGTCTGCTCCAACACAGACCCAGGGTCTGAATCACTTGCCCCAAAGCTGCAAGTTTACCTGAAAACAGCTCGCAGAAGTGTGTTTGTCTTTAGCACTCAGATGCCCAACTCACAATGGGGTCTAAACCCAAATAAAACCGTTTTACCCTGTATAAAGCTTATACAGGGTAAACTCATGAATTGTTCGCCCTCTATAACACTGATAAAGAGATATGCACAGTTGTTTGCTCCCCCAGGTATTAATACATACTCTGAGTTAATTAATAGATAAAAAGTGATTTTATTAAATACAGAAAATAGGATTTAAGTGGTTCCAAGTAGTAACAGACTGAACAAAGTAAGTCACCAAACAAAATAAAATAAAATGTGCAAATCTATGTCTAATCAAACTGAATACAGATAATCTCACCCTCAGAGATGCTTCAGTAAACTTTTTCTCAGACTGGACACCTTCCAGGCCTGGGCACAATTCTTTCCCCTGGTACAGCTCCTGTTGCAGCTCAGGTGATAGCTAGGGGATTCTTCATGATGGCTCCTCCACCGCCTTGTTCTCTTCCACCCCTTTATATATCTTTTGCATAAGGCGGGAACCCTTTGTCCCTCTGGGTTTCCACCCCCACCCCTGGAAAAGCACCAGGTTAAAGATGGATTCCAGGTCAGGTGACATGATCACATGTCACTGCAAGACTTCATTACCCACTTGCCAGCACACACATATACAGGAAGACTAACAGGTAAACACAGCCATCTGCAGACAATGGTCCTGGTTAATGGGAGTCATCAAGATTCCAAACCACTATTAATGGCCCACACTTTGCATAATTACAATAGGCCTTCAGAGTTATATTTCATATTTCTAGTTTTAGATACAAGAATGGTACGTTTATACAAATAGGATGATCACACTCAGTAGATTATAAGATTTGTAATGATACCTTACAAGAAACCTTTTGCATGAAGCATATTCCAGTTACATTATATTCACTTCTTATGGTTTTATAAAACCATATAGACTGCACAACGTCACAACTACCTCTTACTATGTGTTTGTACAGCACCCATTATAGTGGGGCCTCAATCTAGGCTCTGGCCTCTAGCTGCAGACATCATAAAAAGAAGAAATAATAAGGAAAAATAAACACTATACGGAGGAGGGAGAAAGGAAGGTACATTAAATCATTAATATACTAGGAACTGGATGGGAGGTGGGAATGTAAGATGATAGCCCTTTCAAGCATGCGCTGTGCTAACTTTAATTGTTGTCCAGTACTTAGATTAGACAGCTATAATGGGAGTACTAATCACAAACAGGAATACTGCATTAGGCAGAAATCCACACCATGGCAGGAACTGCAGCCAAATATAGATATACCACAGATAAATGAAAAAGATCACAACTGACAAAAACATTGAAGTGAAAATAAATGTAGATTTTATAAAAATCTATGTCCAACTGTTTTCATGTATCATTAAACATAGACTGTGGAAAAATCATAAAGTGTAATGTGACATTAAATATAAATTACTTGAAATAAAACAATGATAGTCCTGACAGTAATAAACGAAACTAGTACAATTTGTTTAAAGGTAGCAAATAAAGGGAAATTGTTGTGATGTGAATGACCACACCGGAGACAATAAAAATCTTATTTTGTGCCATTTGAAAATGATCAAAGTTCTTCTGAGCCTATGCAGCACAAAATGTTCCTGAGCACAGAAATGCTTCTGTTATGTTGAAAACCAATCAAACTAGTCCTAAGGATTCAATCCCAAAAGCTTGTCTTCCTAGAGAAGATAAGGAATGCCAAAGTAATCTGAACAGCAGTAAAGTACACTGAAAATCAATAGCTGATCTCACTGGCTGTAGCAAAAAATTACATTATGTGCACAAGCGCCACCAAGAGGTTCTTTCTTTATATTTCATTCATCGCTTTTTTCCATTTCCAAAGCACATTGGTACTAACTGGGGGCACTGTTTAGCACTCCACACCCAAATATCACTACAGTATTCAATTAACAGCACTGTAAATATACAATAAAAACTAGAAATTAGAATATTTTCATTTAAAGCAAAAAAATATTTCAATGTGACTTTTAATTTTGCACAACTGGACTATAAAATATTGTGATCACACACACACACACACCCCTCATTGTCCAGCTTTAACCTTGGTTAAATTCCCCTCTTATCAGCCACCAAAGCCCAGCCAGCAATAATCTTACAATTAGAAAACAAAATTCTGCCTTCAGTTAGAAATTGTGCAATCCCCTTTTCTTCAACGGGCTAGAGATTTTTTTCAGAAGCTATACTATAAACAAAGCATGAGTGTGAGTTTCACATTTTAATACATGCAACACTCTTCCATTGATGTTCCTGTCAGTGCTAGATGTAATTTTTAATGGTAAAGGAGCATTTTCTGTCACCAGGAGAGGGCCATTTTTGAGGCCTAGCAGCCTCAACATAGCCACGTTATAGGTTGTATTCAATGAACTTGTTAAATGTGCTTTAACATCTGGAAAGTTACCACTTTTTTAACCTTGTGCAATGGCAGCTGACCAACCTGTATTTTTCTTTCTATTCGGGTTGCTAATCTGGAGACATAGGTGGTTCTTGAAAAGCCTACATCACTTTTCCCAGATTCTATCAGCCCAACCACATTTACCAGAGGGTTAGGAACATTGGACCTAATTTTCATCTCATTTATGAGAGTAGAAATCATTCCACTGTAGTCAATGGAGTTACAGTGTTTAAGGGATCTCAGAATCAGTCCCATTATGTTTTTCTTTTGACTAGCACAACTTTCCATTTCTGTGGTTTTCTTATTATTTGGTGGGATTCGCATTTATTAGGTATGGCTGCGTTTCGACGAGTGCTATTGTTCATGCAGATTGATCTGTCTTCTGCAGTATTTTTCTCTTGACGGAAGGATACTTTCCCTCTTCAAGCACTATGGCTCTCTCAAGCCTTAAGAAAAAACACATTGAATAAGCCAATAAAATAGTTTAAAAGATGTATGCCTTCCTTTGCATACATTACATATTCCAGAGTTTGGCAGGATTAAAGAAAAAAAAACGTGCATAATTTAAATACATTTCTTTCAGAATTTAAAATTAAAATTTTAATCAGAATTCAAACTAAGGTAATGAATGTGAAGCAAACTACATTTCAGACCCCATAATTACATTGTAGTGAGATGACTCAATTTTGCAGATGAGTAGAGCAAAGTATGATTTATTTTTCCCCACTGCAACATAACATTAAAATCCAGCAAACTATCCAAAAGGGTCCATTGCCTTTATGGCCATTAAATCAAAAAGACGACAATCAAGTAAGCATAATTTTCACTGAAGCAGAGCTTAGTGCCCATAAGATTCATCAAGGCATTGCTGCTTACCTACACACAGTATCTCTTGTAGCCATTGGTATTGCAGTTTTGACTAGCTTTTGTTTAGATTTGAGACTATATCATTTATTTATTTTTAAGTGAACCATCAAATTTAAATCTATTTGGTTTCAAAAATGATTTAGCCAGAGTTTGAAGAACTACACCTGCCAATAGGCGGATTTCCTAATTTTACAAAGGCTTTTCTCCTGCCTGTTGCTGTTTGAAAGAGCCACACAAACAAAAAGGCAAACTGACTGATTGACTATATGAGGGAATATATTATTTGGCTGGTCCTGCTTGAGCAGGGGGTTGGACTAGATGACCTCCTGAGGTCCCTTCCAACCCTAATATTCTACGATTCTGTGAATAATGGAACAGACTATACTACAAGCACAGTAAAATGAACAAAGTAGGCTTGGCAAGATGGTTGATTGGTTGGTCAAATAATCTCAATTGATCCTATTACTTGACCATGTATTGACAAATATTTCAGCAAGAACGTCCTGATGTAGGTGGTGGGCTGTCTTTCTGATTGCATTATGCAGACCCAGATTAAAGAACTATGGGGCCCTGTGCACTAAGGAAATTGGGGCTCCCCACCTTCCTTAAAGCGCCTCCACCCCATACATACCCCACTCCAGAATGCCTCTCTATCCCCACCCTATACACAGACACCAGAATGCCCCGCCCGTCCATATATATCCCTACAACTCTCTACCAGACCCATTTATCCTGACAGCTCCCACACATGTCCCAGCGGCCCTGACATCCATCCTGCTCACCACAGCACCAACACATCAACCCCACTGGCCAAACCCCCCAGCAACCCTCACTCACATGCAATTCCTCACCCCACAGCAACTCAAACTCTCAGTACCTTGCCCATTGCCCCTGGAGCCTTCCTGGCCACTTACTGGCACTCTCCTGCCCCCCCCCCCCCCCCCCCCCCCCCCCCCCCCCCCCCGGTTCAGTGCTCCACTCCCATCCTGGGCTAGGACAGTTCCTCCCAATCCCGGCCATCCAGAGCTGGTCTCTCCCATTGCCTGTCCCACACTCACCCGGCCCTGCACTGCTCAGATTTGGCCTGGCCACCCCTCCGTCAGGACGGGGAGGTGACCAGGACTAATTTGAGTGAGTGGTGTTGTGATCTGACAAACAGGGTCACAGTGCCACTCGGTTTTGGTTTTCTTTTGTTTTCCAAAGGTCAACCCTCCTATCCCCGTGATAGGAGCCTTGTGCAAGTGCACCGTTGCATATTGGTTAATCTGGGCATGGCATTATTCTTTCAATATTTAGAAATTCATTTCATTGTTTCACATTTTTGAGTTAAAATAACTCAGTTAAGTAACTGGCTTTTTGTAATTAGGCATAAGTATCTATCTAAAGCTAACCCTACTGGAGACCATAAAGCAATGGTTCCCAAACTATGGGTTGCGACCCCAAGTGGGGTCACAGCAATCCCTAGTGTGAAGGATGCCATTTTTGTTCTACACAGCGTAACCTCGTAACCTTGCTCTTCAAAAATGGCATCTTCCATGCTGTCTGGCTCCTGGGAGGAAATGATCAATTAAAATAGGGTCATGTGGGGGAAAAAATTGGGAAATGCTGCCATGGAGTCTTACTGTTCTTTGTTACTGTAGTTACTATTCTAATAAACTAGTGCTTTAAAATATTTGGCCATATTTGACCAGTCAAATGCCCAATCCTGGCACAAAGTTTTTAAAAAACCTAGCAATTATTTTTTTTCTTTACTCTCTTTTAATTATTTTAATTTTTGGTGCTACTTGTAACAATAATAGGGACAGCGTTCGCCAACGGAAGGGTGGGTTTTAAGTTGATGGTGTTCCTTTAATATATTTGAGAATGTCCTAATTGCTTGAACCACTCTTCCTTCTTTTTGCCTTATGCTTCTAACTGATTTCAGTCGCTTCAGACAGACTTTTCATTTTCCCTCTTGTTACATGTTGATCGGTTCTTTTCCATTTCTTTGACCCCCATGTTAGGGACCAGGTTACTGGATAGCTCCTTACATCAAGGCACTGAGACTCTATATTGAGGTACCGCCCATAAATGTGAGTTTTATTGACCCTGGTTACACTATGCACATATCCTTAGCCTTCAATACCCAGCCCAACTAGCTGGACCCAGCCTAGGGCATATGCACTGGGAAAAGAGACCAAGCCTCTTGACCCCACTGGGAAAAGAGAACACGCATCTAGCTGCTTCAGAGACTATTTCAGTCAAAGGCAGATGCAAACCTGGGCTTCCAACACAGCTCAAACTGAAAAACATTGAAAGACCTGCTTTTTATAACCAGAAATTAACAATTTTACAATGATGCCCTAACAAAAAAATAGAGTTTGATGTATTGTGGCCATTTAAAGAATAATTTAGTGTTAAGAGGAGAAATACATATTTTTCCCAGCAGTGCTGACTAAAGAATATCTCCCTAAAATACACAACAGTCATCTAGGCATTGAAAAAATGTAAGCAAAAGACAGAGCATATTTTGTTCTGGCATGATATGGCTGCTCAGATAAAAGACATTATAGCTCCTTGTGATCACTTCTGAAAAGCATAAACAAACAGACCCAAGGCAGGATTATGAATTCCTAGAGAGACGATGGCAAAGGCTAGGAGAGGATTTATTTAATTTGACAATAAAACCTATTTCTCAAGCCCTGAGAATAGCTATGTAACAGGTGTTACACACAAACAGTGGCAAAGTGCAATAGAAAGCTGACTAATTAATATGCAAATTCAGATGGTATTTTAAAGCAAAATCTCAGATCAGTTCAGGTCAGCAGTTGATCTGACAATAGCTCACAGTGCATTATGGGTGGGATTTTTAAAAGTGCTCAGCCTTGGCCTCACTCTGCTCCCATGTAAATCAATGTGAATTTCAGTGAGAACAGACTTAGGCCAACACTGAGTGCATTTGAAAATCCCACCCTATATTTCACCATGAGCAAGATCCTTCATTGAGGGGAAGAACAATGGAAAAGACTTAATTTCCCCTGAGCTTTTGAATCTTCAGAGAGACTCCTGAGCATAAGGAGCCTTTTACTAAACCTTCTCCATGCTTAACTGAACTGAAAGAAACACTAGGAGTCATTGTTTTTTATTATTTAATATAGAGTGGTGCCTAGATTTCTCAGTCAAGTTTGGAGCCCCTTTGGGATAGGCCTTGTACAAACAATAGTGGGAGACTGTCACTGTGCCTATGAACTTAAAGATGATTCACCAAGTGAGATGGACAAATGAGAGGAGGGAACAATGGTGGGAAATTCATGCAGTTACTGAGGTAGCTCCTGAACAACTTGATGGTTCCTGAAGAATGACAATAAAATAGTAGGACTGGGCATACAATAGCTATGAATATTTCCTATACCTACTACAGAAGACCCATCAAACAAACCAACAAAACCACACTGATAGGCAGTGAGGATGAGTAGCGTTATGAGTTCCTCACTCTTTATGTCACCATGTATTAAGTGTGTTCAAGGCAGTAAATTTGTATTAGTAAAAATGTGCAAAAAGTAAATGAATATAGTTGATATTATTTATTACAGTACATTTCAGCAAACTGCTACCCATTTTTTGCCTGTTAGTACACATAATGCACACACTATTATAGCCTTCAGTCCTCCTTTCCTTGTTCATTCCTCAACCCACAGATGGTTTTTCAATCCCTAAAAAAGTTAGTGGTGGTGTTTCTTTGACAATCTGAGATTATATAAAATTTGGGTATGGGGGAATAGGGAGAGAAATGGTTTTATAGAGATTGCTAGTACACAGACCCACTATAATAGTCAGTGTGTTCTATTGCTGCCTCTTAATCTGGACCTCTGTACCTGGAGATCAATTTTTCAGTCCCTTTATTCTCGCTCTCCACTCTCAAGTCTTAAAGTGATTTAAACACTTTACTGCCTTAAGGATTTAAGACATTTTAACAGCATACATTGCCTTATGATCTAAAGTGGCTTAAATGCTTATGCTACTTTAAGGATTTCATGTGGCTTAACTGTGTATGCCATTTTATGAATTTATGGAAGCTTAAAAGTTTATGCTTCCTTTTAAAAACAATAATAACGTGGCTTAAAAGATTATGACATTTTAAGGATGTTTTCTTCTTTTTCTTCCTGCTTGTCTTTAAAAAAAAATCTAGGAAATGAAAAGAAAAAATATGCTAATGTAACAGTAAGGTTGTACATTTAAAATAAAAATCACTAAAATGCAAAAGCTAAGAGTCCTAAAACAGCATGAACTTATCCACACTGAGGATTTTTCTATTCCTCATTTTGTTTGATAAATAATAACGTGACCTTTTTTTCCATTACTATTTATTTCATAAAATATTCAGAATATACTGCAAAACTGAAAATGCTACTGTAGGAGGCCATTTCCTGATTATTGTTGTTTGAAACATGCAACCTTTGAATTATATCATACTAGACAGATCAATCCATCGATCAATAAATCGATTGATTTGGGTTTGCTTTGACAAAATACTTTCAAATTAACTCACTGCATTTTGGGAGCCAGAGCAGCACAGTGGGCCCACTTTTTATGCTGAGCATGTCCTCGGGATTTACACTCAAAAGATTTTCCTGGAGAAACTCAAATTCCATCTGTTGCCTCTACCACAAATCGCCTTTATTATATTGACTTTACTCTCTTGACGCTCTTATCTGGTGGCAATAAATTCCCACTAGAGTGGAACACCAACTTAGCCAGTGACCCCAGACAGACAATAGAGCAGGTCCTTGCAGACACTCTCAACTGATTTCTGAGCTGCTCGCTCTCTCTTTCTCGATTGCTTCGTTTGTGCCAGGTTTTATTCAAGAGTTCCGACTGTGTGCAATTAGGAGATTCTTCATTTAAAGGGACCTCATGGGGGCTGCAACAGATCAGTGGAGCAATAAATTACTGGGGCTTCAGAAGCAGAAGGAGACTGGAAGACAAGGGGGTGGGGTGGGAGGTGAAAGGGTAAATGCAATCGCCTGGAATCTCAAAATCTGACTCCAAGGTAAAGAAATTACTAGCCTTGTAAATCTCAGCACTTGGGTAATGATAGGTATAACAGAAGCTGCAAAATATACAAATTAACTTTGGGATGCTGGAACCAAGAGGTGTACGGTGGAATAATCGGCATCCTCATAAAAACAATAGGAAAAGAAATGCCAGCCATTTACTACCATTATGTTGGAGTTTGAGCAGAAAAACCAAACGACCCGCATTTTTACAAAGCAGTTGTTCTAATGTCCCTGGGAGGACTTCTTCGTCCCTTTGACTGCGCACGTTTACAAATCAGAGCAGCCAATAAAGGCGAGCCCCAGGAAGCTGGAAGGAGCATTTGCTTGGAGCAAAGTCTATGAGATGCTGAACTGGTGCTCGCGTTAACAAAGTTAAAAGATCATTCCTGGCGAAGATGAAAATAAGCCAAAGCCTGCAAAATGGACACACGAGGAGGCTCTACTCTTTCGTTTCTGGCTTCTGTAGTAAATTACAATGTTATCCCCTTTTAAAGGAACATGATGTGAAATGGGGTTTAAACAGAGTTCAAGCGAATTGATATACATCTGAACCTTTTAACGAGGAACCAAGCTGCCACATAAATACACTAGCATAATATCACCAATCAATGATAAGGTGATTGTTCGCTACGTGCACTTTTTCAGGGCTACCTTGCCCTGGGATGGATATTCGCCAAGGCTCGTTGTTTGCACATGGAGATCGTCCTTTAGCTTTGTTCACGCTCAGGATTGTTGCAGGCTCTAGACAACTGCCTCTCGTTGAGAGGAACACAAAGGACTCACCCTTTCTGTAAGGCTGCGCTATTTCCACGCAGCGTTGGAAGAGAGAAATTCCCTCCCCCTGTAATAAAGGGTTAAATCAAAGCTTGCTTGGCGGGTCAAAGAAGGACTTAGATTTACTCGAGTATGAAGTGGGGTCTAACGTGTTAAGTATGTGGGAAAATGCAGCCAAGGGCCATAAATATCTCATTAGTTTCATTTCCAATTAACCGTGAAACAGCAGCTGTTTATTGGAGTGAACGCGTGCAGCAGGGGGATCCTAGTGCTGAGTCCCCTCGGGCCATGGATGAGACTGGAGAGCAGGAAGAGTTTGTCTGACACGGACACCACTGGCTGTAGCTAGAGCAGTTACTTCACTTCCCCTTCTAGCACCTTGTTCCCTTCCTCTTGATGCCCTCTCCGCTCTCCTCCTCCACTTCAGAATCACTTCCCGTTCACTGCACCAGCCCCCTCTCTCCCTCCTTCACGCTATACCGCTAGTAATTAACTCCTCACTGCATTTCCTCCGCCCCTCATTCACATCCAAATATAGCACTCCTGAGAAAGCAAACCAAGGCAGGGAGCTGGTGGCAAGAGCATGTGAGGCTTTTGAAAGACTCTGACAGCAGCCTTTCCACCCCTTCTGCCAATAGATGCCTTTGGTGTAAATGAACCAAAGAAGGATTTTTCTTTGTATTAAAAATCCATAAAGTGTTTATGTGGCTAATAAATTATCTGGAAAGTGGTTGAAATTGAGATACCTCCCACCCAAAAAAAGCTGTACTCAAAAGTGTGTGTAAATTTTGCTTTTTCATTCTCTACAAATCCAGTAAACTCAGCGTCTCCGGAATAGGCAAACACGACTCCGTTAATCTATTATTCCACAGTTTGGGAACATGAGTTTTGCCATTGACTTCAGAAGCAAACTAATCTTCCACTCTAGGAACAACAAATCCAGCTTTTAAAACAGAATGAAGTCTCAAACCACACACTCAAGAGCTCATCACAAATCTGGACTTGGCCCATTTCTGTACAATTTGACATGTGGCACATTCACATTCCTTTTATGGGCGTGCAGCTTTTACAGCTCTTCCTTGAGCTTTTGAATTTCTTTACAGAGATATTCAGAAATTCTGTTTTTCTTAGGGAAAAAATACTATTAACATTGGGGGAAATGTATTGCATCAAGGCTGCAGCCATTTAGCTTCACTCCAAATTACCTTAAACACAATTTTGGTAACACCTCCTTGCCAAAAATACCTTACAGTTTAATCACACAATTGCAGTGATGCATTTATAGCCACAGACCTAAATTTTCAAAAGTGACTAAGAATTTGGGGTGCCCAAATTGAGACCCCTTAAAGGGGCCTAATTTTCAGAAAGTGCTGAATACCTGCCTTCTGAAAGTCAGGCCCCTTTAATAGGTCTCAGGGCCCACAAGATCACTAGTCACTTTTGCAGATGTAGGCCTCCGTGTTTTATTTGAAGGTATCCGCTTTATTTAAACAAATGCATTGCCAAAGCTCTGGTGTGAACTGTGTAGACAAAATTTAACACAATAATGTGTTGTTAGTTTCTTTGTAGTCTACAAAGTAATAAATACAAAGACACAATCAACTAGAACACTAGTTGGAAAGTTGTATCACTACTGTTGTTTTTCACAAACCTGTAATGCCTTCCAGAGTTATGCTAAAGTCTTGCATGCTAATCCAGGTGGTGCATGTCAGTAGTGTGTTTAAGCTATAAAATGTATGCACTGACAGTCCTGGAACATAACTTCACTTAGGAAGGGTTGAAACACAAGACCAATTTTAAACAGTTAGAGTCTCATTCCAAATCCAATCCTGTTCTTAACCCAAATCATTTCATGAAAATCAACCAGAGCCAGACCGATTAAGAAGAGGTTGAGAAGTCTCTTCACCAGAAGCTGTAATTCAATATGTCAAACTTCCTAGGTATCTGCAAAAAGGACAAGCATCTCAGAGAGCAGGCCCCCGTGACTTAACTCCTAGTCAGTCTATTTCTAAACAAAGTTCTCATTCTCCTAGACTATTTTAAACAGCAACCTCTTGCTCTCTCTCTCTCTCTCTCTCACACACACACACACACACACACACCTGTAAAACTGATCTTGCAATTTGTGTGCCACTCAGAGAATATTTCATATCAAAATATCTTGACCCAGAGCTAATTCACGAGTTTCCAGTTTCAGCAAGCTTTCTGATGTGCAAGAGTAATGATAGAGAATACAGACATTCAAGCCTGCAGTTTAGGAAAGTAATACCAGAGTTTACAATCACAAGGACCAACTCTCAACCTTTCAATCTAAAGCACCCCAACATTTTCTATTAAAAGGATCAGCATGAGGAACATAAATATTGCTTGGTGCTGGGGGTTTTAAAATGTCATCTCACATTTACAGGAGACTGGTTCTCCAAGTCTGGTTTTAAAATGCTATTCTATTATCAAATCTCATCTAAAGTCAAGGCTCTAATCCTTGAAAAGCACAGTATGGTCCCCACCCTTCCCCTATTGAAGAGAATGGCAAAAATCTCATTGACTTCAATGATTGGAGGATCTTCTCCTACAATTTTATCCTCTTTGTTAGGAAACAGCTCCTCCTCTTGACCTACAGACAGTCTGAGCTTCATTCCCCACTGTCTTGCAAATGACTGATTACACAGCCTGCACCTATGAAAAGAGTGCATATGAGAGGAGAATTATGGTTTGGTCATGTTTCAGATCCACTTTGCACAAGTGTAAATGACAACCCAAGATGGAAGGCAGTGGCAAATGAAGCCCTCTAAATTATAAAACTACACAAAGTAATCAGAGGTCAGTAGTGCTAGTCAAATGTAGTGTTAGATCCTACTCTCCCAGTGAACTCACTATGCGTTTTGCTATTGACTCCAGTGGGAGCAGGACAGGGCCCTGAAATTACATATCTTCTGGAAACAAAAGAATCTGAAATATCTTATATTGCTCTCTAAGAGACTAGACAAAAAGCCTTCAATCCAGATACCACAATTAGTCTGAAGAACGCATTGCCACACAGAATACTATTGAGGTCAAAAGCTTAGTAGATTTCAAAAAAAGGATAGATATTAATATCGATAACAAGAATATCTAGAGTTATAGAATAGCTTTTTTAAAGAAAGCATTTCAGAAAGAATATAACCCTTCATGTTACAGGATATAAACCAATAAGGGAGTGAGGAAGAAACTTTCCCTGTTATCATTCCATAACCTCGTATTGTGAGGTTTCTTGCACCTTCCTCTGACAGGATTGGTGTGGCCACATTCAGAGACTGGCCACTGGACTAGATGGACCACAGGTCTGACCCAGTATGGCAACTCCCATATTCTGCAGGGGGGATACAATAATGAGACACTCTAGGAGTAGGGCCCAGCCTGCAGTCCCTGAGCACCCAGAACTCCCAGTGACTTCTACAAATTGACTGATGCATTGGAAAATCTGTTTTATCAAGTCTCTGGTCAGATAATGTATACAAAAGGTGACTTCTTGGTTCATGTTCAGTTACACGGTGATGAATGCACAATGGTATAATACACCCTTACAGATATTCCACTTGCACTCTGCTTAACAAAACATGAACAAAGAAAATGACCCCCAAGATTTCTGAAACCTCAGTCAGCTAGCTAAATGTAGATGCATTACAAGATATATTCATAATTTGCCACCATCATGATTTCCAAGTCAAGCGTCTAATACCACATCTATAAGGAGATATTTAACGGTACCTTCAAATAGCAATGTTGTCATAAATAATTTTACTAAATCTCAGAGATTTGCAATTGCAAATAACAAAGAAGCTGTGTTGTGAATGAGATCCCAATGCCTCCTCCATTGGTTTTTGCCCTTATAAATCAATGCAATATCCAATCCCGTAGGTATGTTTCTAGATGAAGACAGATGGTTAGAAAGCGATATACATACATTTTGTTCTCCCTATAGAACAATTCATTGTTTACCCTCGGCAAAGTTTTTAGAGATACTATTTCAAAGACAATCTAATTCTTGCAACTGGGCAAAAGACTGAGGTCCCAGTTTCTCATTGATGAAATACAACAGTGAGGTGGGGACAGCACAAAAGGGGGTGAACCTCCAGGCTTGATTCTGAAGTCAATGGCAAAATCCTCACTAACCTTAATGTGCCCTCTCTCAGCTGAAAGGGGAAGTAGGGTACTCTCTCCCAGCTCCCCTTACTGGTCGCAGGTGAGTGCAAACTGTACAGCGTGATTAGAGGGCAGGGGTTGAAAGGAGGTCTGAGAATTATAAGCATTCTCTCCCAGTTTTGAACTATGTATTTCCAGACTCAGATTGCTCCCTCTGCATTAATTAGAAGAAAGATTAAGTAATGAAAAACCTTCTTTAAAGTATGGATCAGTTACATAGACATATGACAGCCTAGTAGGGCAAGTAGCTCAGATTCAAAGAGGCCTCTCTATCGGGAAGATAAAAGACCTGTTATCATATACCTCAGACTAGGATGTGTGGTGGGGGAGACAGCCTTCTTTGTCAAAGTCTCCTTGCTGTAAAAGACAGGCACTAGACCCCAACCTGGCTTAATCTCTAAAGCACATTTTGTGTGGCACCACGCCACCTCACCTTCTTCCCTCTCACCACTTCTATCTGCATGTCATGCAATGAACAGAACTCATCTCCCGTGCTTGGAGGCGAGAAGGCAAGGGGAGCTCATGAAGTCACAGCATCAGCAGCAAAAATTTCCTATGGTTTCACGTGGGTGAGAAGAAAAGGATGCAACTAAAACAGAAACAGGTTACAGAAACCTTGAAAGGAGAGAACCACCCGTCATGCAGCACTTTATCACACCACCAGGGGCACTGCTCCTGGTGTCTAGCTTAGAACTAAGCTGCACTATTACATCCATTTTTAGGGGAACACCGCATTGTACAATTATTTCCCCCGTTTGATCACTAAGTATTCACAGATTCCCATCGTTCATCTCACTCTCTTGAAAAGGGGTTGATTTTTCTTACTATATGGTGGGAACGGGTAGAATTAATTTAATTTTGTCTTTTCCCCCCCTGAATCCTGGCAACTATTGAGCCACATTTTTATTTTAATTTTAATTGTGTAATATTTGCGCATTAGATTGGATGGGGTAGAGAGGCTTTGGGCGCTTATAAATGTGTAAGTTTGAGCAATAAATAATTACTATAAGGCAAAAAAATAGCATGCAAAAGTCTTTTCTGTGATACTAATGAATAAAGATTGATCCCTGCTATTAAAAGAAGATTGAAATCCTATGGAGTCAGTTAATGCAGTACAGTCAAACTGCTGAGCTAGCGGCAGTCTTTACCCACTTCGCTATGAGAATTGGAGACAGGTTAACCATTAATTAGTCTCTGAGCGTTTTTCATTGTGATTTTTATACTCCATATACACAATTAAAGCTGATTTTTTTTCTTTATTGAAACAAGCATCAGGGGAAAAAATCCTTAAGATGTGTGTGTGTGTACTAATCACCAAACGGACTACTTAAAATAAGGTCCAGGGGAAGTAAAGACTGTGAAATAGCTACACTTCGGTGCTAATCACCAAACGGACTACTTAAAATAAGGTCCAGGGAAGTAAAGACTGTGAAATAGCTACACTTCGGTGCAGTGCTGCGAATCCCGTTCTAATGCCAGTTTAAAAAAAAATACCCCTCTTGCAACAAATTCGAAGGAATTAGAAACAGGTCAGAGGTGAAGAGACTCAGCTGGGGTCAAACTCACAGAAAACAAACAAGTCTCTCCTGATGCGTTCCGCTGGAGAAGGAAGCACCAGCCCAGCCTGGTAACTGAGTAAAGAAGACTAGTAGGAAACAGACCAGCATCTTCAATTGAAGGGGAAGAGGAAGAGTTCTATTTGCAATAGCTTTATTAACTGCAAAGCTCACCTTTAAAACTAAGCCACAACCTTAAAGCAGCTCTCTCTATTTGCCTGAACAATGAGCTCCTAAGTCTTTTGTGCTCTTTGTTCAGAGTTTTTTTTTTTTTTAACATGCATTGTAACATTTCTGTTAAGAATTGCCTGCCAAAAGCGAATCCCCTAAGGAAAACCAGACCAAGAAAGTAGTGACCAATCCTTTTCGGATTATTGTCAGAAGGCTCCTCCCAGCCCCTTCAATTTGCATAAAAAAATCCAGAAAACTCTTGTTTGCCCAGCATCTTGATCAGTTTGTCCACCCCTGTCTAACAGTCCGAGCCTGAGCCTCCTGGAAAGCTGCATGTAGCCTAAGGGGAGCTGAGAGTTTCTCTCTCTGGGCTACAGCCTGTTTTCTGCCTTTGTAAGAAACTGGAAGCCTCGCTGGGGCGTTTTTTTTCACCCCCGTTTTAGAGTGTGAGTCACCAACCATGTACCAGGGATACTGGTCTCTGTTCCTGATCTTTATCGCCTCCCACTGCATAGGGTCCGTCAAAGGGCTCTTTCTTTTTGGCCAGCCCGAGTTCTCATACAAGAGGTCCAACTGCAAACCTATCCCCGCCTCCCTGTTGTTGTGCCGCGGTATCGAGTACCCAAACATGAGGCTGCCCAATTTGCTGGGGCATGAAACTATCCAGGAGGTTCTGGAGCAGGCTGGAGCCTGGATCCCTCTAGTTCAGAAGCAGTGCCACCCGGACACCAGAAAGTTCCTGTGCTCGCTCTTTGCACCCGTCTGCATTGATGACCTGGATGAGACCATTCAGCCTTGCCATTCGCTCTGTGAGCAGGTGAAGGACAGTTGCGCCCCAGTTATGTCTGCCTTCGGCTTCCCCTGGCCTGATATGCTGGATTGCAGCCGCTTCCCCCAGGACAACGACCTATGCATCCCCCCGGCTAGCAGCGACCACGTCCTCCCTACCCCCAGAGAAGGTAAGAATGATTCTGCTGCAGCTTCCTGCGATCTTGGGCATTATTATTTCAATGAAGGGTTAATGGATTTCCCTGCATATTGTAATGGCTCACGAACCATAACATCCCCTATACTCTGTAACACATGCCAGGGGCTATGGAGTCATCTGGGTTGCAGTTGTAGGTCCTATGGGAGAGGGAATATTAACTTTTAAAGCAGCCGAAAATGAATTGTTTCCTGCTGTGAACAGGTTTTAAACAGTGACGAAAGTTAAGAACTACAGAAGGTTGTTTTACACCTTTATTTACCATGTTAGTTTGTTGTAGGGTTGCTAAAGAGAGCGCGCTAGATAATGGAACTGAACAAATGCCAACATTTTTGATTGATCAGAAAAGCATGGACGTGAAAAGTCCATGAATCGACAGTTATTACGAATGAAGAAAGCCTCTTCCATTGGTACCCGCTTTTTATGTGGGGGCTGGTTTTAATTAGCTGGAGAAGATCATGCAAAAGGAGAATTTCGCTAGTTATAAAAGGGGTAGGTGGGTGGGTGAGAGGGAGTTGCTATAGAAAGGGAACCTCGTGCGCTTGATACTCTTTCACAAAACCCCCCAGTGTGCCTGCCTTGATTTTTGTTCCTCGTGGGAGGGAAAGGGGGCTCCTTCATCCTTTTCAGGGGATTCAACAGGAACTTCTTTTCAAGCCCCTGCTTCATTCTAGGCAGATCTTAAATCAATTGCAAAGTTGCTTAGCAATCTTTTCTGACATGATGCAGCGTGACTTTCCAATCCTCTTGAGGTTAGATGGGTAATTCACTGGAAATGTTTTGCATTTTTCGAACATTTTCCCAACCCAAGCGACAAACAAATCAACGCGGTAGAAATGCTTTTATTCCTATCGCTTTTAGTGGGAACTTTGGTGGTTTTGTGATTTTACTTTGATGCCCTGGCTCTTTGCTGCTGTGCATTTCACAAGTCTTCCTCTCCTTTTTGAAAAAGGAAGGACTTTGACCGGAACGTGATCTATATTATTACCATAGCTGAAAGAATACGCACACTTCACAGCTCATTCCTGTTTTAATGAAAATCCCTCTTTTCTTAGAATTAAAAAAACCAAAACAGTTCGCTTAGAGAGGTTATGTTAACGAAGCAATCTCTGTGTGATCAGTTCTGGTGTCATCTAAGAAATGAAAGGTAAGTCAGAACTTAGTTAAAGGCAGCTGTGAGAATTCTATAAAGGGCACATACCAGTTGGTAGAAAATCTCAATTCGCTTCAATGTTCCCAAACGCCACCTGCTGTTCTTTTTTAACCAAACCTGCTGAAAGCTGCTTCTTACATTTCCAGCACCAAAAGTCTGTGATGCCTGCAAAAACAAGAACGAAGATGATAACGACATCGTGGAAAACCTTTGCAAAAATGACTTTGGTAAGTGGAAAAAGCCCCCTGGTTAGAATTCCAGGACTGGGGTCCGCTCCTGTATTGATCAGGTTAAACTCTCATAGCAGGTAATGGGATTTCTGCCAGAGTAAGGAATACAGTCAGGATTTAGCCTTGTCTGCAAATCAAACGAAACTCAGTCCTTCCAAGATACTGTGTCAGAAGGCTTCCATCATGCAAATCTTAGTCCTCAGAGTGAAAAAAAGTGTTTTTAAGTCCTAGCAAAGTCAGATTTCTGTTTGCAATTTCCTCCTCATCTCAAAAACCAACTAAATCGCCAACAATAAAGCTGTCTAGATGTTTAATATTCGTTTATATAGTGGACTCGGGCAGATGGAGTAGTACAATGAACAAGAGCACTCTGTAGTCCAAAATTCTGTCCACGGGAAAAAGTGGAGGAAGGATTTCATATAGGGGTGCAGAAGAGAGATCCAAAACCCAGTCCCAAACATTTGTAAAGACTTTCGTTGCAGATTATTAATGAGCCTCTACATACGATTTAACAGAGAAGGTGGTGTGTGGAGACTTATGTATATATACAAAACATGAAAATTCTGGGTTAGGACAGGAAAGCCCCTTTAACAGGGAGAACTGTACAAACTGGAACATGCTTATTTCAAGAGACTATTATAATAGGTCAATATTTATAATTGCAGGTGGAGTGTACTGTAAACCTCTAAAGTAATTCAAATGTGTCCTCAGAAACAAAGCCATTATGAGGACAATGTATTCATATAGCCTGTATTTATCCTAGCTTTGGACTGGCAAACAATGCCTGAGGTATTCAGATAAAACCTTTTAGAGCTAAACATGTTGTGTAAGTCCTTAAAGAGCCTTGTATTTCCCTCTCCTAGTTATTTTATCAAATCAAATGCAGCTGTTAGAATAGATCACATGGAAGGAGAACTGACCTTTCAAACAGCAATACATGTGAAATATCATTTCCACAGGTTTACCTAAAAATCCTCTCCAGACTAATAAATTAAGTTTAAAGTTTTTAACCACAGAAAAGATCAGATTTCAAATTAGATTTAGATTCTTCCCCCTCCCTCCTTTTCAAATGCTAGGGTTTCAGTAAGAATGTCTAGTGCTGGGTTAAAAACTAGTGCATATTTAATGTACAAAATGTGCCCTCTCTGTGTTTGCAAACGTTAGGAAAACTAGAGAAAAGATGCATTTAGAAAAGAAGAAGAAAATCTTAAGGTTGATTCAAACTGAGATGACTTGCATGCACTTAGTGGCTTTAGAAAATGAGCCACCTGCTGCCCATTCTGTCAGCCCCTGACAGTTTAATTAGCAATAGAAAACCTCCCTCCCCAGGTCCCCTTTATGTGCACTAATGGGAAAAAAAATCTCTCAATCTCTCTCATCCCACTTCTCCCTCCCCCCCTCTCCCTATTAGCCCTGAAGATAAAAGTGAAGGAGATCACATACATCAATGGGGACACCAAGATCACCCCTGAAACAAAGAGCAAAACCATCTACAAGCTGAATGGGGTGACGGAAAGGGATCTGAGGAAGACAGTGCTCTGGCTCAAAGGTGGCCTGCAGTGTACCTGTGATGAGATGAATGACATAAATGCACCCTATTTAGTGATGGGACAAAGGCAGGCCGGGGAGCTGGTGATCACCTCCGTGAAGCGGTGGCAGAAAGGGCAGCGGGCGTTCAAACGATTCTCCCGCAGCATCCGCAAACTGCAATGCTAATCACTTCTACTCTAGTCACTTTCACCCTAGTCACTTACACCAGCTGCCCCAGTTCTGAGCTCTTCAAGCCTCTTGCACCTTCTTGTTTCAGCCTTTCTGAACCACAAGATATAGCAGGCATGGGACACGATGGCTGTTTGTTTAAAATGAAGAGGAGGGGGAAACCCTCCCCTTCAAATTTTGTAAATATATTAAAACTGTAATAAAAATCATGAATATTTTTGTGAAGTATTAAAATATCTTGCTTAAAGCTAGTTTGTTTGTGTTTGGTTTGGTTTTTGCATAAGTGCAAATGTGACATTGGTCTCAATTTTTCTTTTTCCTTCACGTTGGGAAAGTTGATTAATTGATATCACCACCTTTCTCTATACACGCATGTGTGTTTGTGTTTCTTTCTGATACACTCAGAAATGGCAACAAACATTTCCCCGTTTTGTTGGCCTTGTAAATGGGGTCTGATTTTGGCATGTCATTTCATACATGGACATCTATTTTAACACTATAGAGGAGACCATTACAACTGCTACATGAGGTACATATGCATCAATAAAAGTAAGTTAACCATGTGCACATTGTATTTTCTACAAATCTGACCCCCCCCCCAAAAAAGTTTTGTAGACTGATCTGAATACAGCTTTTAACTTTTTTAAACTTTGCAAATTTAATCATTTGTAGCCTAACTGTAATATACCTAATGACTAACCTGAGTTATAAAATATTGCTTTAACCAACCTTGTAAATATTCCAGATAAACATTATATTCTTGTATATAAACTTTACATCACAGTTTATCAATTGTCTTCCTTTGGGGGCAGGAGGGGAGAGTTATTTCAATGAGTTTTGAAAATGAGAGAATTGAGAATCACCACCACAAACAGGTTTTTGTTATAATACAGCAAAACTTGCACCGAAGTCCCCAATTCCAATAAGTGAGAGAGAGCCCAATCCTGTGATTGGATCCATGTGGGTGGACTCTTACTTGAATTAATAGGACTCCACATAAACTTAAAGATCCACCCATATCGGTTCTAAGATGTTTCTGTAGGACTTTTAAACGCCATTCTAAGATTAGCAGGGTTTTTTGCTGCTCCTTTGGGTGGCCACTTATGGTTTCACCATGTCTCCTAGGAAGACTTTGCTGTCTTGCTTTTTTTTTTTTTTAAATGTATTTTTTTATTCCCCCCAAAATAAGAAGAGAACAAAAAGAACAAAAAAGGAAAGGAAAGAGGGTAGAGAGGGGAAAGGAAAGTAGCATCTCAGGTCTGGTCTACACTACAGACTTATACTGATATAACTACATCCTTCAGGGTTGTGAAAAATCCACACCCCGAGGAATGTAGTTATACCAACTTATCCCCCCCCCCCCCATAGACAGCAATATGTTACTGGGAGAGCTTCTCCCACTGACATAGTTAAACCACCTCCCCAAGAGGTGATAGCTAAGCCAAAGGGAGAGAGCTCTCCCGTCGGTGTAGAGCATCTTCATTAAAATGCTACAGCAGCATAGCTGTGCGGATGCAGCATTTTAAGTGTTGACTTGCCCTCAGCTTCCACCCACTAAGAATTAGTCAAAGATTTCCAAAAATTCAAAACAACTCTTTTCAAATTTGTCCGAGGGGAAGACTTCGCACTTTATCGATCTAGAGTTACAATGGCTTATCTATTTTAAAATGATCAGAATAAGGTTCATTTTCATACACATACAATTGAAAGAAAGAAGTATAAAAGGAACCGAAAGGCCTATGTGAAAATCCCTGTTAGTGCAGAATAATTCAGGTTCTTTGTTTTGGGGTTTCATTTTATTTAAAATTTCCCAGGAATGTGTCAGTTTTTATTACTAAAATTTTAAAAAAAAATGAGTGAAAATTGGTGCAAAAAATTAACTTCATAGTTTTCTTGGGTAAATATCAGGATTAATACTGGGGGCTTTGTCCGGCAGGAGAAGCAGACCAAGCTCTGTGACCTGGGTCTTCTCTCTGGGTGCATGTTTTAACCCTCTCTCAGGCAGCGCTGAAGGGGCCAGATATTCACAGGGGCTATCACTGGAGCCAGTACTCATGGGGGCAGCGATAGGAGAGGGCTAGGAAATACCCGGTGGGGTGCTTGATACTTGCGGGGCAGAGTGAAGGGGTTCTTGGTGGGGCAGGAGGCCAGTACTCACTGGACAGGGGGGTGACGGGTGCCCATACTTACAGGGTGCAACTGTTACTGTACTGATTGGCAATGGTCTCGATGTTGCCACTCTGCATCACCATGATGTAGCAGTTGAGGAAGTTCAGGTCCATGCCAACCACCAACATGGCATTTTCTGGTGCCTTCCGCTCCCTGCAGACCTGTCATAGCAGTGGTTGAGCAGTCTTGACTTCTGGGACCTGGTATCCTGCCAGTCTCACTGCCCCACTGCAGAGCAACAGCCACCCACCAGCAGTTACCCTGTTCGGTGCAGCCACACTCTGCTGTCTGGCAGGGACTCTACATGGAGGGACCCTCTCCCCACTAGAGTCTGGACCAATACCCTGCTCTGGAAGGAGAGATAACCACTTCGTATGTGCCATCTCTCATTTCAGGGCAGGGAGTCAGGTGGAGCGAACAGGGGGAAAAAAAAATCAGTAGAAACAAATAATGGGTTTTGTAAAACCCAAGACATTTTCCGTAAAAACCAAAACCAAAGGGCCTTAGAAATAATTAAAATGGTAAAATAAACAAAAAGTTGGTACTTCTATTTCATATATATTTTTATATACTAATATTTTTATTTAGGCAAGAAATAGCAACAAACATAATAGGATTTTTAAAAACAAAACATCACTGGGGTTACCTAAGAGCTTAACTAGGAGATTATCTTAGCACCCATTCTTCCAAACAGTTACAGAGGGATGTGATTAAACGGTCATATTTTATCATATATATCTTTAAATAATATAAATGGGCCTATTCCTCAAAG